>NW_027457631.1:1021250-1357500 GCF_050624435.1 Tenrec ecaudatus | reverse complement strand
GAGCTCCGAAAGCCTAAGTGCTAGGTACCCCAGGGTTAGGGCTACCTAAGCCAAAAGGCTGTGGCGCCCCAGGTCTGGAGCTCGCAAAGCCTAATGCTGAGGCACCACGGGTCTGGGTCTCCCGAAGCCTAAGAGCTGGGGCGCCCCAGGCCTGGGGTTCTCTTAGCCTAAGGGATGGGCGCCCCAGGACTGGAGCTCCCAAAGCCTAAGGGCTGGGGCGTGCCAGGCCATGGGATCCCTAAGCCTAAGGGTTGGGGTGCCCCAGGCGTGGTGCTCCCTAAGCCTAACGGTTGGGACACCCCAGAACTGGGGCTCCCTAAGCTGGAGGGCTGAGGCGCATCAGGCCTGGGGCTCCCAAAGTCTAAGGGAAGGAGCGTCGCATTCCTTGGGATCCCTAAACCTAAGGCTGGGGCGCCCCAGGCCTGGGGTTCCCTAAGGCTAAGGGCTGGAGCCCCCCAGGCCTGGGGATCCCAAAGCCTAAGGGCTGGGGCGCCCCAGGCCTGGGGGACCCTAAGCTCAAGGGCTGGGGCACCCCAGGTCCAGGTCTCCCAGAGCCTAAGGGCTGAGGCACCCTAGGTCTGGCGCGCCCTAAGCCGAAGGGCGGGGGCGTCCCAAGACTGGGGCTCCCTAAGACTAAGGGCTGGGACGCCCATGGCCTGGGGCTCCCTAAGCCGAAGGGCTGGGTCCCCCCAGGCCTGGGGCTCCCTAAGTCTAAGGGCTGAGGCGCCCCAGGCCTGGGGCTACCAATGCCTAAGGGCTGGGCGCCCCAGGCCTGTGGCACCCAAAGCCTAAGGGCTGGGTTGCCCTAGGCCTGGCGCGACCTAAGCCGAAGGGCTGGGGTGTCCAAGGCCATGGGCCCCCTAATCCTAAGGGCTGGTGCGCCCCAGGCCTGGGGCACCCTAAGCCTAAGGGCTGGAGCGCCCCAGGCCTGGGGCTCCCAAATCCTAAGGGCTGGGGCGCCCCAGGCCTTGGTCTCCCAAAGCCAAAGGGCTGTGGTGCCCCAGGCCTGGGGCTCCCAAAGCCTAAGGGCTGGGGCGCCCCGGCCTGGGGCTCCCAAAGCCTAAGGCTGGGACGCCCCTGGCCAGGGGCTTCCTAAGCCGAAGGCCTGGGGCGCCCCAGGCCAGGGCTCCCAAAGCCTAAGCGATGGGGCCCCCCCAGGACTGGGGCTCCCAAAGCCTAAGTGCTGGGGCGCCCCAGGCCTGGGGCTCCCAAAGTCTAAGGGCTGCGGAGCCCCAGAGCTGGAGCTCCAAAAGCCTAAAGGCTGGGGAGACCCAGTCCTGGGGCTCCCTAAGCCTAAGGGCTGGGGGGCCACAGGCCTGGGGCTCCCTAAGCCTAAAGGCTGGGGCGACCCAGGCCTGGAGCTCCCAAAGCCAAAGGGCTGGGGCGCTCCAGGCCTGGGGCTCCCTAAGCCTAACGGCTGTGGCGCCCCAGGCCAGGAGCTCCCTAAGCCTAAGGGTTGGGGCGCCCTAGGCCGGGGTCTCCCTAAGCATAATGGCAGGGGCACCCCAGGCCTGGGGCTCACTAATCCGAAGGGCGGGGGCTCCCTAGGCCTGGGGCTCCCAACGACTAAAGGCTGGGGCGCCGCAGACCTGGGGCTCCCAAAGCTTAAGTTCTGGGTGCCCCAGGGATAGGGCTACCTAAGCCAAAGGGCTGGGGCGCCCCAGGCCTGAAGCTCCCAAAGCATAAGGCTGGGGCGCCACGGGTCTGGGACTCCCGAAGCCTAAGAGCTGGGGCGACCCAGGCCTGGGGTTCTCTAAGCCTAAGGGATGGGCGCCCCAGGACTGGAGCTCCCAAAGCCTAAGGGCTGGGGCATGCCAGGCCATGGGCTCCCTAAGTCTAAGGGTTGGGGCGCCCCAGGCCTGGTGCTCCCTAAGCCTAAGGGTTGGGACGCCCCAGAACTGGGGCTCCCTAAGCCGGAGGGCTGGGGCGCATCAGGCCTGGGGCTCCCAAAGCCTAAGGGCAGGGGTGTCACAGCCCTTGGGCTCCCTAAACCTAAGGGCTAGGGCGCCCCAGGCCTGGGGTTCCCTAAGCCTAAGGGCTGGAGCGCCCCAGGCCTGGGGCTACCAAGCCTAAGGGCTGGGGCGCCCCAGGCCTGGGGGTCCTTAAGCCTAAGGGCTGTGGCGCCCCAGGCCAGGAGCTCCCGAAACCTAAGGGTTGGGGCGCCCCAGGCCGGGCGCTCCCGAAGCATAAGGGCTGGAGCTTCCCAGGCTTGGGTCTCCCTAAGCCTAAGGGTTTGCGCGCCATAGGCCTGGGGCTCCCAAAGCCTAAGGGCTGGGGCGCCCCAGACCTGGGGCATCCTAAGCCTAAGTGCTGGTGCGCCCCAGGTCTGGGGATCCCAAAGCCTAAGGGGTAGGGCGCCCTAGGCCTGGTGCGCCCTAAGCCGAAGTGTTGGGGCGTCGCAGGCCAGGGGCTCCCTAAGCCTAAGGGCAGGGGCGACCCAGGCCGGGGGCTCGCTAAGACTAAGGGCTGGGACGCCCATGGCCTGGGGTTTCCTAAGCCGAAGGGCTGGGTGCCCCCAGCCCTGGGGCTCCCTAAGTCTAAGGGCTGAGGCGCCCCAGGCCTGGGGCTACCAATGCCTAAGGGCTGGGCGCCCCAGGCCTGGGGCACCCAAAGCCTAAGGGCTGGGGAGCCCTAGGCCTGGCGCGCCCTAAGCCGAAGGGCTGGGGTGTCCAAGGCCATGGGCCCCCTAATCCTAAGTGCTATTGTGTGCCAGGCCTGGGGCACCCTAAGCCTAAGGGCTGGAGCGCCCCAGGCCTGGGGCTCCCAAATCCTAACGGCTGGGGCGCCCCAGGCCTTGGTCTCCCAAAGCCAAAGGGCTGTGGCGCCTCAGGCCTGGGGCTCCCAAAGCCTAAGGACTGGGGCGCCCAGGCCTGGGGCTCACAAAGCCTAAGGCTTGGACGCCCCTGCCCAGGGGCTTCCTAAGCCAAAGGCCTGGGGCGGCCCAGGCCAGGGGCTCCCAAAGCCTAAGCGATGGGGCGCCCCAGGACAAGGGCTACCTAAGCCTAAGGGCTGGGTCACACCATGCCTGGGGCTCCCAAAGCCTAGGGGCTAGGGTGCCCCAGGCCTGGGGCTCCCAAAGCCTAAGGGCTGCGGAGCCCCAGAGCTGGAGCTCCAAAAGCCTAAAGGCTGGGGAGACCCAGTCCTGGGGCTCCCTAAGCCTAAGGGCTGGGGGGCCACAGGCCTGGGGCTCCCTAAGCCTAAAGGCTGGGGCGCCCCAGGCCTGGAGCTCCCAAAGCCTAAGGGCTGGGGCGCCCCAGGCCTGGGGCTCCCTAAGCATAAGGGCTGTGGCGCCCCAGGCCTGGGGCTCCCTAATCAGAAGGGCGGGGGCGCCCAGGCCTGGGGCTCCCAACGGCTAAAGGCTGGGGCGCCGCAGACCTGGGGCTCCCAAAGCTTAAGTGCTGGGTGCCCCAGGGATAGGGCTACCTAAGCCAAAGGGCTGGGGCGCCCCAGGCCTGAAGCTCCCAAAGCATAAGGCTGGGGCGCCACGGGTCTGGGGCTCCCGAAGCCTAAGAGCTGGGGCGACCCAGACCTGGGGTTCTCTAAGCCTAAGGGATGGGCGCCCCAGGACTGGATCTCCCAAAGCCTAAGGGCTGGGGCGTGCCAGGCCATGGGCTCCCTAAGTCTAAGGGTTGGGGCGCCCAGGCCTGGTGTTCCCTAAGCCTAAGGGCTGGAGCCCCCCAGGCCTGGGGCTCCCAAAGCCTAAGGGCTGGGGCGCCCCAGGCCTGGGGCTGCTTAAGCCTAAGGGCTGGGGCGCCCCAGACCTGGGGCACCCTAAGCCTAAGTGCTGGGGCACCCCAGGCCAGGGGATCCCAAAGCCTAAGGGCTAGGGCGCCCTAGGCCTGGAGCGCCCTAAGCCGAAGTGCTGTGGCGTCCCAGGCCATTGGCTCCCTAAGCCTTAGGGCTGGAGCGACCCAGGCCTGGGGCTCCCTAAGCCTAAGGGCTGGGACGCCCATGGCCTGGGGCTCCCAAAGCCTAAGGACAGGGGCTTCGCAGCCCTTGGGCTCCCTAAGCCAAAGGGCTGGGGCGCCCCAGGGCTGGGGCTCCCAAAGCCTAACGGCTGGGGCGCCCCAGGCCTAGGGCTCTCTAAGCCTAAGGGCTGGAGCGCCCCAGGCCTAGGGCTCCCAAAGCCTAAGGGCTGGCGTGCCCCAGGCCTGGGGCACCCTAAGCCTAAGGGTTGGGGCGCCCCAGGTCTAGGGCTCCCAAAGCCTAAGGGCTGGGGCAGCCTATGCCTAGCGCGCCCTAAGCCAAAGGGCTGGGGCGTCCCAAGCCATGGGCTCCCTAAGCTTAAGGGCTGGTGCGCCCCAGGCCTGGGGCTCCCTAAGCCTAAGGGCTGGAGCACCCCAGGCCAGGGGCTCCCAAAGCCTAAGGCCTGGGTCGTCCATGGTCTGGGGCTCCCTAAACCTTAGGGCTGGGGCACCCCAAGCTGGGGCTCCCTAAGCATAAGGTCTGGGGCACCCCAGGCTGGGGCTCCCAAATCTTAAGGCTGGGGTGCCCCAGGCCTTGTGCTCCCAAAGCCTAAATGCTGGGGTGCCCTAGGCCTGGCGCGCCCTAGTCGAAGTGCTGGGGCTTCCCAGGCCATGGGCTCCCTAAGCCTAAAGGCTGGGCTGGGGCGACTCAGGCATGGAGCTCCCTAACACGAAGGGCTGGGTCCCTCCTGGCCTAGGGCTCCCTAAGCCTAAGGGCTGGGACGCCCCTGGCATGTGGCTACCAAAGCCTAAGGGTTGGGGCGCCCCAGGCCTGGGACTCCCAAAGCCGAACGACTGGGGCTCCCCAGCCCTGGGGCGCCCGAAGTCTAAGGGCTGTGGCGCCCCAGGCCTGGGGCTCCCTATGCCGAAGTGCTGGGGCGTCCCAGGCCATGGTCTCCCTAAGCCTAAGGGCTGGGGCGCCCAGGCCTGGGGCTCCCTAAGCCTAAGGGCTGGGGGGCCACAGGACTGGGGCTCCCTAAGCCGGAGGGCTGGGGTGCATCAGGCCTGGGGCTCCCAAAGCCTAAGGGCAGGGGCGTCGCAGCCATTGGGCCCCCTAAGCCTAAGGGCTGGGGCGCCCCACGCCTGGGGTTCCCTAAGCCTAAGGGATGGAGCGCCCCAGGCCTGGGGCTCCCAAAGCCTAAGGGCTGGGGCGCCCCAGGCCTGGGGCTCCATAAGCCTAAGGGCTGTGGCGTCCCACGCCAGGAGCTCCCTAAACCTAAGGTTGGGGCGCACCAGGCCGGGGGCTCCCTAAGGATAAGGGCTGGAGCTTCCCAGGCCTGGGTCTCCCTAAGCCTAAGGGCTTGGGCGCCATAGGCCTGGGGCTCCCAGAGCCTAAGGCTGGGGCGCCACAGACCTGGAGCACCCTAAGCCTAAGTGCTGGGGCACCCCAGTCCTGGGGATCCCAAAGCCTAAGGGCTAGTGCGCCCTAGACCTGGAGCGCCCTAAGCCGAAGTGCTGTGGCGTCCCAGGCCAGGGGCTCCCTAAATCTTAGGGCTGGAGCGACCGAGGCCTGGGGCTCCCTAAGCCTAAGGGCTGGGACACCCATGGCCTGGGGCTCCCGAAGTCTAAGGGTTGTGGCGCCCCAGGCCTGGGTCTCCCTAAGCCGAAGTGCTGGGGCGGCCCAGGCCATGGGCTCCCTAAGCCTAAGGGCTGGGCGCCCCAGGCCTGGGGCACCCAAAGCCTAAGGGCTGGGGAGCCCTAGGCCTGGCGCGCCCTAAGCCGAAGGGCTGGGGCGTCCCAGGTCATGGGCTCCCTAAGCCTAAGGGCTGGTGCGCCCCAGGCCTGGGGCTCCCTAAGCCTAAGGGCTGGAGCACCCCAGGCCTGGGGCTCCCAAAGCCTAAAGGCTGGGGCGCCCTAGGCCGGGTGCGTCCTAAGCCGAAGGGCGGGGGCGTCCCAGGTCTGGGGCTCCCTAAGCCTAAGGGCTGGAGCACCCCAAGCTGGGGCTCCCTAAGCATAAGGGCTGGGGCGACCCAGGCTGGGGCTCCCAAATCTTAAGGCTGGGGTGCCCCAGGCCTTGTGCTCCCAAAGCCTAAAGCCTGGGCGCCCTAGGCCTGTTGCGCCCTAGTCGAAGGGCTGGGGCTTCCCAGGCCATGGGCTCCCTAAGCCTAAAGGCTGGGCTGGGGCGACACAGGCATGGGGCTCCCTAACACGAAGGGCTGCATCCCTCCTGGCCTGGGGCTCCCTAAGCCTAAGGGCTGGGACGCCCCAGGTCTGGGGCTACCAAAGCCTAAGGGCTGCGGCGCCCCAGGCCTGGGACTCCCAAAGCCAAAGGACTGGAGCTCCCCAGCCCTGGGGCGCCCGAAGTCTAAGGGCTGTGGCGCCCCAAGCCTGGATCTCCCTAAGCCGAAGTGCTGGGGCGTCCCAGGCCATGGGCTCCCTAAGCCTAAGGGCTGGGGCGCCCCAGGCCTGGAGCTCCCTAACCCTAAGGGCTGGGACGCCCCAGGCCTGGGGCTCCCTAAGCCGAAGGGCTGGGCGTCCCAGGCCATGGGCTCCCTAAGCCTAAGGGCTGTGGCGCCCCAGGTTTGGGGCTCCCTAAGCCTAAGGGCTGGGGCGTATCAGGCCTGGGGCTCCCAAAGCCTAAGGGCAGGGGTGTCGCAGCCCTTGGGCTCCCTAAACCTAAGGGCTGGGGCGCCCCAGGTCTGGGGCTCCCAAAGCCTAAGGGCTGGGGCGCCCCAAGCCTGGGGCTCCCTAAGCCTAAGGGCTGGAGCGCCCCAGGCCTGGGGCTCCCAAAGCCTAAGGGCTGTGGCGCACCAGGCCTGGGGCACCCTAAGCCTAAGTGTTGGGGCTCCCCAGGTATAGGGCTCCCAAAGCCAAAGGGCTGGGGCGTCCCAGGCCATGGGCTCCCTAAGTCTAAGGGCTGGTGCGCCCCAGGCCTGGGGATCCCTAAGCCTAAGAACTGGGGCGCCCTACGCCTGGGGCTCCCTAAGCCTAATGGCTGGAGCGTCCCAGGCCTGGGACTCCCAAAGCCTAAGGGTTGGTGCGCCCCAGAACTGAGGCACCCTAAGCCTAAGGATTGGGGCGCCCCAGAACTGGGGATCCCAAAGCCTAAGGGCTAGGGCGCCCTAGGTCTGGTGCACCCTAAGCCGAAGTGCTCGGGGATCCCAGGCCATGGGCTCCCTAATCCTAAGGGCTGGTGCGCCCCAGGACTGGGGCTCCCTAAGCCTAAGGGCTGGGGCGCCCCGGCCTGGGGCTCCCAAAACCTAACGCTGGGACGCTCCTGGCCAGAGGCTCCCTAAGCCGAAGGGCTGGGGGGCCACAGGCCAGGGGCTCCAAAAGCCTAAGGGCTGGGGCGCCCCAGGCCTGGGGCTCCCAAAGCCTAAGGGCTGGCGCGCCCAGGGCAAGGGCTCCCTAAGCCTAAGGGTTGGGGCGCCCCAGGCTGGGTGCTCCCTAAGCATAAGGGCTGGAGCTTCCCAGGCCTGGGGTTCCCAAAGCCTAAGGGCTGGGGAGCCCCAGACCTGGGGCACCCTAAGCCTAAGTGCTGGGGCACCCCAGGCCTGGGGATCCCAAAGCCCAAGGGCTAGGGCGCCCTAGGCCTGGCGCGCCCTAAACCGAAGTGATGTGGCGTCCCAGGCCAGGGGCTCCCTAACCCTTAGGGCTGGAGCGACCCAGGCCTGGGTCTCCCTAAGCCTAAGGGCTGGGACGCCCAGGGCCTGGGGCGCCCTAAGTCGAAGGGCTGGGTCCCCCCAGCCTGAGGCTCCCTAAGTCTAAGGGCTGAGGCGCCCCAGGCCTGGGCCTACCAATGCCTAAGGGATGGGCGCCCCAGTCCTGGGGCACCCAAAGCCTAAGGGCTGGGGAGCCCTAGGCCTGGCGAGCCCTAAGCCGAAGGGCTGGGACGTCCCAGGCCATGATCTCCCTAAGACTAAGGGCTGTGGCGCCCCAGGCCTGGGGCTCCCTAAGCCTAAGGGCTGGGGCGCATCAGGCCTGTGGCTCCCAAAGCCTAAGGACAGGGGCGTCGCAGCCCTTGGGCTCCCTAAGCCAAAGGGCTGGGGCGCCCCAGGTCTGGGGCTCCCAAAGCCTAAGGGCTGGGGCGCCCCAGCTCTGGGGCTCTCTAAGCCTAAGGGCTGGAGCGCCCCAGGCCTGGGGCACACTAGCCTAAGGGCTGGGGTGCCCCAGGTCTAGGGCTCCTAAAGTCTAAGGGCTGGGGCAGCCTAGGCCTAGCGCGCCCTAAGCCAAAGGGCTGGGGCGTCCCAGGCCATGGGCTCCCAAAGCCTAAAGGCTGGGGCACCCTAGGCCTGGTGCGCCCAAAGCCGAAGGGCGGGGGTGTCCCAGGTCTGGGGCTCCCTAAACCTAAGGGCTGGGGCACCCCAAGCTGGGGCTCCCTAAGCATAAGGGCTGGGGCGCCCCAGGCTGGGGCTCCCAAATCTTAAGGCTGGGGTGCCCTGGCCTGGGGCTCCCAAAGCCTAAATGCTGGGGCGCCCTAGGCCTGGCGCGCCCTAGTCGAAGGGCTGGGACTTCCCACGCCATGGGCTCCCTAAGCCTAAAGGCTGGGCTGGGGCGACCCAGGCATAGGTCTCCCTAACACGAAGGGCTGGGTCCCTCCTGGCCTGGGGCTCCCTAAGCCTAAGGGTTGGGATGCCCCAGGCCTGGGGCTACCAAAGCCTAAGGGCTGGGACGCCCCAGGCCTGGGGCTCCCTAAGCCGAAGGGCTGGGGCATCCCAGGCCATGGGCTCCCTAAGATTAAGGGCTGTGGCGCCCCAGGCTTGGGGCTCCCTAAGCCTAAGGGCTGGGGCAGCCAAGGCCTAGCGCGCCCTAAGCCTAAGGGCTGGGGCGCCCCAAGTCTGGGGCTCCCAAAGCCTAAGGGCTGGGGCGCCCCAGGCCTGGGGCTCTCTAAGCCTAAGGGCTGGAGCGCCCCAGGCCTGGGGCACCCTAAGCCTAAGAGCTGGGGCGCCCCAGGTCTACGGATCCCAAAGCCTAAGGGCTGGGAAGCCAAGGCCTAGCGCGTCCTAAGCCAAAGGGCTGGGGCGTCCCAGGCTATGGGCTCCCTAAGCCTAAGGGCTGGCGTGCCCCAGGCCAGGGGCTCCCAAAGCCTAAGGCCTGGGGCGCCCCAGGCCTTGGGCTCCCAAAGCCTAAAGGCTGGGGCGCTCTAGGCCTGGTGCGCCCTATGCCGAAGTGCTGGGGCGTCCCAGGCCATGGGCTCCCTAAGCCTAAGGGCTGGGGCGCCCCAGGCCATGGGCTCTCTAAGCCTAAGGGCTGTGGCGCCCCAGGCTTGGGGCTCCCTAAGCCTATGGGCTGGAGCGCCCCAGGCCTGGGGCTCCCAAAGCCTAAGGGCTGGAGCGCACCAGGCCTGGGGCACCCTAAGCCTAAGAGCTGGGGCTCCCCAGGTATAGGGCTCCCAAAGCCAAAGGGCTGGGGCGTCCCAGGCCATGGGCTCACTAAGTCTAAGGGCTAGTGCGCCCCAGGCCTGGGGCTCCCTAAGCCTAAGAACTGGGGCTCCCTATGCCTGGGCCTCCCTAAGCCTAATGGCTGGAGCGTCCCAGGCCTGGGGCTCCCAAATCCTAAGGGCTGGGGCGCTCCAGACCTGGGGCACCCTAAGCCTAAGGATAAGGGTGACTCAGAACTGGGGATACCAAAGCCTAAGGGCTAGGGCGCCCTAGGTCTGTTGCTCCCTAAGCCGAAGTGCTGGGGCGTCCCAGGCCATGGTCTCCCTAAGCCTAAGGGATGAGGCGCCCCAGGCCTGGGGCTCCCTAAGCCTACGGGCTCGGACGCCCCAGGTCTGGGGCTCCCTAAGCTGAAGGGCTGGGTCCCCCCAGGCCGGGGGCTCCCTAAGTCTAATGGCTGAGGCACCCCCGACCTGGGGATACCAAAGCCTAAGGGCTGGGTGCCCCAAGCCTGGGGCACTCAAAGCCTAAGGGCTTGGGAGCCCTAGGCCTGGCGCGCCCTAAGCCGAAGGGCTGGGGAGCCACAGGCCAGGGGCTCCCAAACCCTAAGGGCTGGGGCGCCCCAGGCCTGGGGCTCCCAAAGCCTAAGGGCTGGGGCGCCTAGGGCAAGGGCTCCCTAAGATTAAGGGCTGGGGCGTACCATGCCTGGGGCTCCAAAAGCCTATGGGCTGGGGCGCCCCAAGCCTGGGGCTCCCAAAGCCTAAGGGCTGGGGTGCCCCAGGGCTGGAGCTCCAAAAGCCTAAAGGCTGGGGCGACCCAGTCCTGGGGCTCCCTAAGCCTAAGGGCTGGGGGGCCACAGGCCTGGGACTCCCTAAGCCTAAAGGCTGGGGCGCCCCAGGCCTGGGGCTCCCTAAGCCTAAGGGCTGGGGGGCCACAGGCCTGGGACTCCCTAAGCCTAAAGGCTGGGGCGCCCCAGGTGTGGAGCTCCCAAAGCCTAAGGGCTGGAGCTTCCCAGGCCTGGGTCTCCTTAAGCCTAAGGGCTTGGGCGCCATAGGCCTGGGGCTCCCAAAGCCTAAGGGCTGGGGCGCCCCAGACCTGGGGCACCCTAAGCCTAAGTGCTGGGGCGCCCAAGGTTTTGGGATCCCAAAGCCTAAGGGCTAGGGCGCCCTAGGCCTGGCGCGCCCTAAGCCGAAGTGCTGGGGCGTCCCAGGCCAGGGGTTCCCTAAGCCTAAGGACTGAGGCACCCCAGGCCTGGGGATACCAATGCCTAAGGGCTGGGCGCCACAGGCCTGGGGCACCCAAAGGCTAAGGGCTGATGAGCCCTAGGCCTAGCGCGCCCTAAACCGAAGGGCTGGGGTGTCCAAGGCCATGGGCCCCCTAATCATAAGGGCTGGTGCGCCCCAGGCCTGGGGTTCGCTAAGCCTAAGGGCTGGAGCGCCCCAGGCCTGGGGCTCCCAAATACTAAGGGCTGGGGCCCCCCAGGCCTTGGTCTCCCAAAGTCAAAGGGCTGTGGCGCCCCAGGCCTGGGGCTCCCAAAGCCTAAGGGCTGGGGCGCCCCGGCCTGGGGCTCCCAAAGCCTAAGGCTGGGACGCCCCTGACCAGGGGCTTCCTAAGCCGAACTGCTGGGGAACCCCAGGCCAGGGGCTCCCAAAGCCTAAAAGATGGGGCGCCCCAGGACTGGGGCTCCCAAATCCTATGGGCTGGGGCGCCCCAGGCCTGGGGCTCCCAAAGCCTAAGGGCTGCGGAGCCCCAGGGATGGAGCTCCAAAAGCCTAAAGGCTGGGGAGACGCAGTTCTGGGGTTCCCTAAGCCTAAGGGCTGGGGGGCCACAGGCCTGGGGCTCCCTATGCCTAAAGGTTGGGGCGCCCCAGGCCTGGAGCTCCCATTGCCTAAGGCCTGGGGCGCCCCAGGCCTGGGGCTCCCTAAGCCTAAGGGCTGTGGCGTCCCAGGCCAGGAGCTCCCTAAGCCTAAGGGTTGGGGGCCCCAGGCCGGGGGCTCCCTAAGCCTAAGGGCAGGGGCACCCCAGGCCTGGGCCTCCCAAAGCCTAAGGGCTGGGGCACCCCAAGACTGGGGCTCCCAAAGCCTAAGTGCTGGTTACCCCAGGGCTAGGGCTACCTAAGCCAAAGGACTGGGGCACCCCAGGCCTGGGGCTCCCAAAACCTAAGGGCTGGGGCGCCCCAGGCCTGGAGCTCTCAAAGCCTAAGGCTGGGGCGCCACGGGTCAGGGGCTCCCGAAGCCTAAGGGCTGGAGCACCCAGGCCTGGGGCTCCCAAAGCCTAAGGCCTGGGGTGCCCCAGGCCCTGGGCTCCCAAAGCCTAAAGGCTGGGGCGCCCTAGGCCTGGTGCGCCCTAAGCCGAAGGGCGGGGGCGTCCCAGTGCTGGGGCTCCCTAAGCCTAAGGGCTGGAGCACCCGAAGCTGGGGCTCCCTAAGCATAAGGGCTGGGGTGACCCAGGCTGGGGCTCCCAAATCTTAAGGCTGGGGTGCCCCAGGCCTTGTGCTCCCAAAGCCTAAAGCCTGGGGCGCCCTAGACCTGTCGCGCCCTATTCGAAGGGCTGGGGCTTCCCAGGCCATGGGCTCCCCAAGCCTAAAGGCTGGGTTGGGGCGACCCAGGCATGGGGCTCCCTAACAGGAAGGGCTGCATCCCTCCTGGCCTGGGGCTCCCTAAGCCTAAGGGCTGGGACACCCCAGGTCTGGGGCTACCAAAGCCTAAGGGCTGGGGCGCCCCAGGCCTGGGACTCCCAAAGCCGAAGGACTAGGGCTCCCCAGCCCTGGGGCGCCCGAAGTCTAAGCCTGTGGCACCCCAAGCCTGGGTCTCCCTAAGCCGAAGTGCTGGGGCGTCCCAGGCCATGGGCTCCCTAAGCCTAAGGGCTGGGGCGCCCCAGGCCTGGGGCTCCCTAACCCTAAGGGCTGGGACGCCCCAGGCCTGGGGCTCCCTAAGCCGAAGGGCTGGCCGTCCCAGGCCATGGGCTCCCTAAGCCTAAGGGCTGTGGCGCCCCAGGCTTGGGGCTCCCTAAGCCTAAGGGCTGGGGCGTATCAGGCCTGGGGCTCCCAAAGCCTAAGGGCAGGGGTGTCGCAGCCCTTGGGCTCCCTAAACCTAAGGGCTGGGGCGCCCCAGGTCTGGGGCTCCCAAAGCCTAAGGGCTGTGGCGTCCCAGGCCTGGGGCCCCCTAAGCCTAAGGGCTGGAGCGCCCCAGGCCTGGGGCTCACAAAGCCCAAGGGCTGGGGCGCACCAGGCCTGGGGCACCCTAAGCCTAAGTGCTGGGGCTCCCCAGGTATAGGGCTCCCAAAGCCAAAGGGCTGGGGCGTCCCAGGCCATGGGCTCCCTAAGTCTAAGGGCTGGTGCGCCCCAGGCCTGGGGCTCCCTAAGCCTAAGGGCTGGGGCGCACCAGGCCTGGGGCACCCTAAGCCTAAGTGCTGGGGCTCCCCAGGTATAGGGCTCCCAAAGCCAAAGGGCTGGTGCGTCCCAGGCCATGGGCTCCCTAAGTCTAAGGGCTGGAGCGCCCCAGGCCTGGGGCTCCGAAATACTAAGGGCTGGGGCGCCCCAGGCCTTGTTCTCACAAAGTCAAAGGGCTGTGGCGCCCCAGGCATGGGGCTCCCAAAGCCTAAGGGCTGGGGCGCCCCGGCCTGGGGCTCCGAAAGCCTAAGGCTGGGACGCCCCTGACCAGGGGCTTCCTAAGCCGAACTGCTGGGGCACCCCAGGCCAGGGGCTCCCAAAGCCTAAGCAATGGGGCGCCCCAGGACTGTGGCTCCCAAATCCTAAGGGCTGGGGCGCCCCAGGCCTGGGGCTCCCAAAGCCTAAGGGCTGCGGAGCCCCAGGGCTTGAGCTCCAAAAGCCTAAAGGCTGGGGAGACGCAGTTCTGGGGTTCCCTATGCCTAAAGGCTGGGGCGCCCCAGGCCTGGAGCTCCCATTGCCTAAGGGCTGGGGCGACCCAGGCCTGGGGCTCCCTAAGCCTAAGGGCTGTGGCGTCCCAGGCCAGGAGCTCCCTAAGCCTAAGGGTTGGGGACCCCAGGCCGGGGGCTCCCTAAGCCTAAGGGCAGGGGCACCCCAGGCCTGGGCCTCCCAAAGCCTAAGGGCTGGGGCACCCCAAGACTGGGGCTCCCAAAGCCTAAGTGCTGGGTGCCCCAGGGCTAGGGCTACCTAAGCCAAAGGACTGGGGCACCCCAGGCCTGGGGCTCCCAAAACCTAAGGGCTGGGGCGCCCCAGGCCTAGAGCTCTCAAAGCCTAAGGCTGGGGCGCCACGGGTCAGGGGCTCCCGAAGCCTAAGAGCTGGGGCGCCCCAGGCCTGGGGTTCTCTAAGCCTAAGGGATGGGCGCCCCAGGACTGGAGCTCCCAAAGCCTAAGGGCTGGGGCGTGCCAGGCCATCGCTCCCTACCCTAAGGGTTGGGGCGCCCCAGGCCTGGTGCTCCCTAAGCCTAAGGGTTGGGACGCCCCAGAACTGGGGCTCCCTAAGCCGGAGGGCTGGGGCGCATCAGGCCTGGGGCTCCCAAAGCCTAAGGACAGGGGCGTCGCAGCCCTTGGGCTCCCTAAGCCTAAGGGCTGAGGCGCCCCAGTCCTGGGGTTTCCTAAGCCTAAAGGCTGGAGTGCCCCAGGCCTGGGGCTCCCAAAGCCTAAGGGCTGGGGTGCCCCAGGCCTGGGGAACCCTAAGCCCATGGGCTGGGGCACCCCAGGTCCAGGGCTCCCAAAGCCTAAGGGCTGGGGCGCCCTAGGCCTGGCGCGCCCTAAGCCGAAGGGCGGGGGAGACCCAGGCCTGGGGCTCCATAAGCCTAAGGGTTGTGGCGCCCAAGTCCTGGGGCTCCCTAAGCCTAAGGGCTGGGGGGCCACAGGCCTGGGCCTCCCTAAGCCTAAGGGCTGGGGTGTACCATGCCTAGGGCTCCCAAAGCCTATGGGATGGGGCGCCCCAGGCCTGGGGCTCCCAAAGCCTAAGGCCTGGGGTTCCCCAGGGCTGGAGCTCCAAAAGCCTAAAGGCTGGGGCGACCCAGTCCTGGGGCTCCCTAAGCCTAAGGGCTGGGGTGCCACAGGCCTGGGCCTCCCTAGCCTAAAGGCTGGGGCGCCCCAGGCCTGGAGCTCCCAAAGCCTAAGGGCTGTGGCGCCCCAGGCCTGGGGCTCCCTTAGCCTAAGGGCTGTGGCGCCCAAGCCCAGAAGCTCCCTAAACCTAAGGGTTGGCGCGCCCCAGGCCGGGGGCTCCCTAAGCATAAGGGCTGGAGCTTCCCAGGCCTGGTTCTCCCGAAGCCTAAGGGCTTGGGCGACATAGGCCTGGGGCTCCCAAAGACTAAGGGCTGGGGAGCCCCAGACCTGGGTCACCCTAAGCCTACGTGCTGGGGCGCCACAGGCCTGGGGATCCCGAAGCCTAAGGGCTATGGCGCCCTAGGCCTGGCGCGCCATAAGCCGAAGTGCTGGGGCGTCCCAGGGCAGGGGCTCCCTAAGCCTAAGGGCTGGGGCGACCCAGGCCAGGGGCTCCCTAAGCCTAAGGGCTGGGGCGCCCCAGGCCTTGGTCTCCCAAAGCCAAAGGGCTGTGGTGCCCCAGGCCTGGGGCTCCCAAAGCCTAAGGGCTGGGGCGCCCCGGCCTGGGGCTCCCAGACCCTAAGGCTGGGACGCACCTGGCCAGGGACTTCCTAAGCCGAAGGACTGGGGCGCCCCAGGCCAGGGGTCCCAAAGCCTAAGCGATGGGGCGCCCCAGGACTGGGGCTCCAAAAGCTTAAGGGCTGAGGAGCCCCAGGCCACGGCTCCCTAAGCCTAAGGGCTTGGGCGTACCATGTCTGCGGCTCCCAAAGCCTAAGGGCTGAGGCGCCCCAGGCCTGGGGCTACCATTGCCTAAGGCTGGGCGCCCCAGGCCTGGGGCACCCAAAGCCTAAGGGCTGGGGAGCCCTAGGCCTGGCGCGCCCTAAGCCGAAGGGATGGGGTGTCCAAGGCCATGGGCCCCCTAATCCTAAGGGCTGGTGCGCCCCAGGCCTGGGGCACCCTAAGCCTAAGGGTTGGAGTGCCCCAGGCCTGGGGCTCCCAAATCTTAAGGGCTGTGGCGCCCCAGGCCATGGTCTCCCAAAACCAAAGGGCTGTGGCGCCCCAGGCCTGGGCCTCCCAAAGTCTAAGGGCTTTGGCGTCCCGGCCTAGGGCTCCCAAAGCCTAAGGCTGGGACGCCCCTGGCCAGGGGCTTCCTAAGCCGAAGGGCTGGGGCGCCCCAGTACAGGGGCTCCCAAAGCCTAAGCGATGGGGCGCCCCAGGACTGGGGAACCCAAAGCCTAAGGGCAGGGGCGCCCCAGGCCAAGGGCTCCCTATGCCTAAGGGCTGGGGCTTTCCATGCCTGGGGCTCCCAAAGCCTAAGGGTTGCGGAGCCCCAGGGCTGGAGCTCCAAAAGCCTAAAGGCTGGGGAGACCCAGTCCTGGAGCTCCCAAAGCCTAAGGGCTGGGGCGCCCCAGGCCAGGGGCTCCCTAATCCTAAGGGCTGTGGCGCCCCAGGCCAGGAGCTACCTAAGCCTAAGGGTTGGGGCTCCCCAGGCCGGGGGCTCCCTAAGCCTAAGGGCAGGGGCACCCCAGGCCTGGGGCTCCCAACGTCTAAAGGCTGGGGCGCCGCAGACCTGGGGCTCCCAAAGCCTAAGTGCTGGGTGCCCCAGGGCTAGGGCTACCTAAGCCAAAGTGCTGGTGCGCCCCAGGCCTGGAGCTCCCAAAGCCTAAGAATGGTGCGCCACGGGTCTGGGACTCCCGAAGCCTAAGAGCTGGGGGGACCAAGGCCTGGGGTTCTCCAAGCCTAAGGGATGGGCGCCCTAGGCCTGGCACGCCCTAAGCCAAAGGGCTGGGGCGTCCCAGGCCATGGGCTCCCTAAGCCTAAGGGCTGTTGCGCCCCAGGCCTGGGGCTCCCAAACCTAAAGGCTGGGGCGCCCTAGGCCTGGTGCGCCCTAAACCTAAGAGTTGGGGCGTCCCAGGTCTGGGGCTCCGGAAGCATAAGGGCTGGAGCGTCCCAGGCCTGGAGCACCCTAAGCCTAAGTGCTGGGGCGCCCCAGGCCTGGGGATACCAAAGCCTAAGGGCTAGGGCGCCCTAGGCCTGGCACGCCCTAAGCCAAAGGGCTGGGGCGTCCCAGGCCATGGGCTCCCTAAGCCTAAGGGCTGTTGCGCCCCAAGCCTGGGGCTCCCAAACCTAAAGGCTGGGGCGCCCTAGGCCTGGTGCGCCCTAAGCCGAAGGGCGGGGGTGTCCCAGGTCTGGGGCTCCCTAAGCCTAAGGGCTGGGGCACCCCAAGCTGGGGCTCCCTAAGCCTAAGGGCTGATGCGCCCCAGGCTGGGGCTCCCAAATCTTAAGGCTGTGGTGCCCCAGGCCTTGTGCTCCCAAAGCCTAAAGGCTGGGGCGCCCTAGGCCGGGCGCGCCCTAGTCGAAGGGCTGGGGCTTCCATGGCCATGGGCTCCCTAAGCCTAAAGGCTGGGCTGGGGCGACCCAGGCATGGGGCTCCCCAACACGAAGGGCTGGGTCCCTCCTGGCCTGGGGCTCCCCAAGCCTAAGGGCGGGGACGCCCCAGCCCTGTGGCGCCCAAAGTCTAAGGGCTGTGGCGCCCCAGGCCTGGGGCTCCCTAAGCCGAAGGGCTGGGGGGTCCCAGGCCATGGGCTCCCTAAGCCTAAGGGCTGGGGCGCCCCAGGCCTAGGGCTCCCTAAGCCTAAGTGCTGGGACGCCCCAGGCCTGGGGATCCCTAAGCCGAAGGGATGGGGCGTCCCAGGCCATGGGCTCGCTAAGCCTAAGGGCTATGGCGCCCCAGGCCTGGCGCTCCCAAAGCCTAAGGGCTGGGGCGCCCCGGCCTGGGGCTCCCAAAGCCTAAGGCTGGGACGCCCCTGACCAGGGGCTTTCTAAGCCGAAGGGCTGGGGCGCCCCAGGCCAGGGGCTCCCAAAGCCTAAGCGATGGGGCGCCCTAGGACTGGGGCTCCCAAAGCCTAAGGGCTGGGGCACCCCAGGCCAAAGGCTCCATAAGCCTAAGGAATGGGGCGTACCATGCCTGGGGCTCCCAAAGCCTAAGGGCTGCGGAGCCCCAGGGCTGGAACTCCAAAAGCCTAAAGGCTGGGGAGACGCAGTTCTGGGGCTCCCTAAGCCTAAGGGCTGGGGTGTCCAAGGCCATGGGCCCCCTAATCCTAAGGGTTGGAGCGCCCCAGGCCTGGGGCTCCCAAATCCTAAGGGCTGGGGTGCCCCAGGCCTTGGTCTCCCAAAGCCAAAGGGCTGTGACGCCCCAGGCATGGGGCTCCCAAAGCCTAAGGGCTGGGGCGCCCCGGCCTGGGGCTCCCAAAGCCTAAGGCTGGGACGCCCTGGCCAGGGGCTCCCTAAGCCTACGTGCTGGGGCACCCCAGGTGCAGGGCTCCCAAAGCCTAACGGCTGAGGCGCCCTAGGCCTGGCGCGACCTAAGCCGAAGGGCCGGGCGTCACAGGCCTGAGGCTTCCTAAGCCTAAGGGCTGTGGCGCCCCAGCCCAGGAGCTCCCTAAACATAAGGGTTGGGGCTCACCAGGCCGGGGGCTCCCTAAGCATAAGGGCTGGAGCTTCCCAGGCCTGGGTCTCCCTAAGCCTAAGGGCTTGGGCGCCATAGGCCTGGGGCTCCCAAAGCCTAAGGGCTGGAGAGCCCCAGACCTGGGGCACCCTAAGCCTACGTGCTGGGGCGCCCCAGGCCTGGGGATCCCAAAGCCTAAGGGCTATGGCACCCTAGGCCTGGCGCGCCCTAAGCCGAAGTGCTGGGGCGTCCCAGGCCAGGGGCTCCCTAAGCCTAAGGGCTGGGGCGACCCAGGCCTGGGGCTCCCTAAGCCGAAGGGCTGGGTCCCCCCAGGCCTGGGGCTCCCTAAGTCTAATGGCTGAGGCGCCCCAGGCCTGGGGCTAACAATGACTAAGGGCTGGGATCCCCAGGTCTGTGGCACCCAAAGCCTAAGGGCTGGGGAGCCCTAGGCTTGGCACGCCGTAAACCGAAGGGCTGGGGTGTCCAAGGCCATGGGCCCCCTAATCCTAAGGGCTGGAGCGCCCCAGGCCTGGGGCTCCCAAATCCTAAGGGCTGGGGCGCCCCAGGCCTTGGTCTCCCAAAGCCAAAGGGCTGTGGCGCCCCAGGCCTGGGGCTCCCAAAGCCTAAGGGCTGGGGCGCCCCGGCTTGGGGCTCCCAAAGCCTAAGGGCTGGGGCGCCCTAGGCCTGGCGCGCCCTAAGCCGAATGGCGGGGGCGACCCAGGCCTGGGGCTCCATAAGCCTAAGGGTTGTGGCGCCCCAGTCCTGGGGCTCCCTAAGCCTAAGGGCTAGGGGGCCACAGGCCTGGGCCACCCTAAGCCTAAGGGCTGGGGTGTACCATGCCTAGGGCTCCCAAAGCCTATGGGATGGGGCGCCCCAGGCCTGGGGCTCCCTAAGCCTAAGGGCTGTGGTGCCCCAAGCTGGGGGCTCCCTAAGCCTAAGGGCTAGAGCTTCCCAGGCCTGGTTCTCCCTAAGCCTAAGGGCTTGGGCGCCATAGGCCTTGGGATCCCAAAGCCTAAGGGCTGCGGCGCCCCAGACTTGGGGCACCCTAAGCCTAAGTGCTGGGGCGCCCCAGGCATGGGGATCCCAAAGCCTAAGAGCTAGGGCGCCCTAGGCCTGGCGCGCCCTAAGCCGAAGTGCTGGGGCGTCCCAGGCCAGGGGCTCCCTAAGACTAACGTCTGGAGCGACCCAGGCCTGGGGCTCCCTAAGCCTAAGGGCTGGGACGCCCATGGCCTGGGGCTCCCTAAGCCGAAGGGCTGGGTCCCCCAGGCCTGGGGCTCCCTAAGTCTAAGGGCTGAGACGCCCCAGGCCTGGGGCTACCAAATCCTAAGGGCTGGGGCGCCCAAGGCCTTGGTCTCCCAAAGCCAAAGGGCTATGGCGCCCAAGGCCTGGGGTTCCCAAAGCCTAAGGGCTGGGGCGCCCGGCCTCGGGCTCCCAAAGCCTAAGGCTGGGACGCCCCTGACCAGGGGCTTCCTAAGCCGAAGGGCTGGGGCGCCCCATGCCAGGGGCTCCCAAAGCCTAAGCTATGGGGCGCCCCAGGACTGGGGCTCCCTAAGCCTACGTGCTGGGGCGCCCCAGGTGCAGGGATCCCAAAGCCTAAGGGCTGAGGCGCCCTAGGCCTGGCGCGACCTAAGCCGAAGGGCCGGGCGTCACAGGCCTGGGGCTTCCTAAGCCTAAGGGCTGTGGCGTCCCAGCCCAGAAGCTCCCTAAACATAAGGGTTGGGGCTCACCAGGCCGGGGGCTCCCTAAGCATAAGGGCTGGAGCTTCCCAGGCCTGGGTCTCCCTAAGCCTAAGGGCTTGGGCGCCATAGGCCTGGGGCTCCCAAAGCCTAAAGGCTGGGGAGTACCAGACCTGGGGCACCCTAAGCCTACGTGCTGGGGCGCCCCAGGCCTGGGGATCCCAAAGCCTAAGGGCTATGGCACCCTAGGCCTGGCGCGCCCTAAGCCGAAGTGCTGGGGCGTCCCAGGCCAGGGGCTCCCTAAGCCTAAGGGCTGGGGCGATCCAGGCCTGGGGCTCCCTAAGCCGAAGGGCTGGGTCCCCCCAGGCCTGGGGCTCCCTAAGTCTAAGGGCTGAGGCGCCCCAGGCCTGGGGCTAACAATGACTAAGGGCTGGGAGCCCCAGGCCTGTGGCACCCAAAGCCTAAGAGCTGGGGAGCCCTAGGCCTGGCACGCCGTAAACCGAAGGGCTGGGGTGTCCAAGGCCATGGGCCCCCTAATCCTAAGGGCTGGAGCGCCCCAGGCCTGGGGCTCCCAAATCCTAAGGGCTGGGGCGCCCCAGGCCTTGGTCTCCCAAAGCCAAAGGGCTGTGGCGCCCCAGGCCTGGGGCTCCCAAAGCCTAAGAGCTGGTGCGCCCCGGCCTGGGGCTCCCAAAGCCTAATGGCTGGGGCGCCCTAGGCCTGGCGCGCCCTAAGCCGAAGGGCGGGGGCGACCCAGGCCTGGGGCTCCATAAGCCTAAGGGTTGTGGCGCCCCAGTCCTGGGGCTCCCTAAGCCTAAGGGCTGGGGGCCACAGGCCTGGGCCTCCCTAAGCCTAAGGGCTGGGGTGTACCATGCCTAGGGCTCCCAAAGCCTATGGGATGGGGCGCTCCAGGCCTGGGGCTCCCAAAGCCTAAGGCCTGGGGTTCCCCAGGGCTGGAGCTCCAAAAGCCTAAAGGCTGGGGCGACCCAGTGCTGGGGCTCCCTAAGCCTAAGGGCTGGGGGGCCACAGGCCTGGGGCTCCCTAGTCTAAAGGCTGGGGCGCCCCAGGCCTGGAGC
The DNA here is from genome assembly GCF_050624435.1 of Tenrec ecaudatus. Lineage (NCBI taxonomy): Eukaryota > Metazoa > Chordata > Mammalia > Afrosoricida > Tenrecidae > Tenrec > Tenrec ecaudatus. The sequence continues at coordinate 1,337,021 of NW_027457631.1, read as the reverse complement.
TCCCAAAGCCTAAGGGCTGTGGCGCCCCAGGCCTGGGGCTCCATAAGCCTAAGGGCTGTGGCGCCCAAGCCCAGAAGCTCCCTAAACCTAAGGGTTGGGGCGCCCCAGGCAGGGGGCTCCCTAAGCATAAGGGCTGGAGCTTCCCAGGCCTGGGTCTCCCGAAGCCTAAGGGCTTGGGCGCCATAGGCCTGGGGCTCCCAAAGACTAAGGGCTGGGGAGCCCCAGACCTGGGTCACCCTAAGCCTACGTGCTGGGGCGCCACAGGCCTGGGGATCCCGAAGCCTAAGGGCTATGGCGCCCTAGGCCTGGCGCGCCAGAAGCCGAAGTGCTGGGGCGTCCCAGGGCAGGGGCTCCCTAAGCCTAAGGGCTGGGGCGACCCAGGCCTGGGGCTCCCTAAGCCTAAGGGCTGGGACGCCCCAGAACTGGGGCTCCGTAAGCCGGAGGGCTGGGGCGCATAAGGCCTGGTGCTCCCAAAGCCTAAGGACAGGGACGTCGCAGCCCTTGGGCTCCCTAAGCCTAAGGGCTGGGGCGCCCCAGTCCTGGGGTTCCCTAAGCCTAAGGGCTGGAGCGCCCCAGGCCTGGGGCTCCCAAAGCCTAAGGGCTGGGGTGCCCCAGGCCTGGGAAACCCTAAGCCCAAGGGCTGGCGCGCCCCAGGTCCAGGGCTCCCAAAGCCTAAGGGCTGGGGCGCCCTAGGCCTGGCGCGCCCTAAGCCGAAGGGTGGGGGCGACCCAGGCCTGGGGCTCCATAAGCCTAAGGGTTGTGGCGCCCCAGTCCTGGGGCTCCCTAAGCCTAAGTGCTGGGGGGCCACAGGCCTGGGCCTCCCTAAACCTAAGGGCTGGGGTGTACCATGCCTAGGGCTCCCAAAGCCTATGGGATGGGGCGCCCCAGGCCTGGGGCTCCCAAAGCCTAAGGCCTGGGGTTCCCCAGGACTGGAGCTCCAAAAGCCTAAAGGCTGGGGCGACCCATTCCTGGGGCTCCCTAAGCCTAAGGGCTGGGGTGCCACAGGCCTGGGGCTCCCTAGCCTAAAGGCTGGGGCGCCCCAGGCCTGGAGCTCCCAAAGCCTAAGGGCTGTGGCGCCCCAGGCCTGGGGCTCCCTAAGCCTAAGGGCTGTGGCGCCCAAGCCCAGAAGCTCCCTAAACCTAAGGGTTGGGGCGCCCCAGGCCGGGGGCTCCCTAAGCATAAGGGCTGGAGCTTCCCAGGCCTGGGTCTCCCGAAGCCTAAGGGCTTGGGCGCCATAGGCCTGGGGCTCCCAAAGACTAAGGGCTGGGGAGCCCCAGACCTGGGTCACCCTAAGCCTACGTGCTGGGGCGCCACAGGCCTGGGGATCCCGAAGCCTAAGGGCTATGGCGCCCTAGGCCTGGCGCGCCATAAGCCGAAGTGCTGGGGCGTCCCAGGGCAGGTGCTCCCTAAGCCTAAGGGCTGGGGCGACCCAGGCCTGGGGCTCCCTAAGCCTAAGGGCTGGGACGCCCATGGCCTGGGGCTCCCTAAGCCGAAGGGCTGGGGCGCCCCAGGCCTTGGTCTCCCAAAGCCAAAGGGCTGTGGCGCCCCAGGCCTGGGGCTCCCAAAGCCTAAGAGCTGGGGCGCCCCGGCCTGGGGCTCCCAAACCCTAAGGCTGGGACGCACCTGGCCAGGGGCTTCCTAAGCCGAAGGGCTGGGCGCCCCAGGACAGGGGCTCCCAAAGCCTAAGCGATGGGGCGCCCCAGGACTGGGGCTCCAAAAGCTTAAGGGCTGAGGAGCCCCAGGCCACGGCTCCCTAAGCCTAAGGGCTTGGGCGTACCATGTCTGGGGCTCCCAAAGCCTAAGGGCTGAGGCGGCCCAGGCCTGGGGCTACCAATGCCTAAGGCTGGGTGCCCCAGGCCTGGGGCACCCAAAGCCTAAGGGCTGGGGAGCCCTAGGCCTGGCGCGCCCTAAGCCGAAGGGATGGGGTGTCCAAGGCCATGGGCCCCCTAATCCTAAGGGCTGGGGCGCCCCAGGCCAAGGGCTCCCTATGCCTAAGGGCTGGGGCGTTCCATGCCTGGGGCTCCCAAAGCCTAAGGGTTGCGGAGCCCCAGGGCTGGAGCTCCAAAAGCCTAAAGGCTGGGGAGACCCAGTCCTGGAGCTCCCAAAGCCTAAGGGCTGCGGAGCCCCAGGGCTGGAGCTCCAAAAGCCTAAGACTGGGGAGACGCAGTTCTGGGGTTCCCTATGCCTAAAGGCTGGGGCGCCCCAGGCCTGGAGCTCCCATTGCCTAAGGGCTGGGGCGACCCAGGCCTGGGGCTCCCTAAGCCTAAGGGCTGTGGCGTCCCAGGCCAGGAGCTCCCTAAGCCTAAGGGTTGGGGGCCCCAGGCCGGGGGCTCCCTAAGCCTAAGGGCAGGGGCACCCCAGGCCTGGGCCTCCCAAAGCCTAAGGGCTAGGGCACCCCAAGACTGGGGCTCCCAAAGCCTAAGTGCTGGGTGCCCCAGGGCTAGGGCTACCTAAGCCAAAGGACTGGGGCACCCCAGGCCTGGGGCTCCCAAAACCTAAGGGCTGGGGCCCCCCAGGCCTAGAGCTCTCAAAGCCTAAGGCTGGGGCGCCACGGGTCAGGGGCTCCCGAAGCCTAAGAGCTGGGGCGCCCCAGGCCTGGGGTTCTCTAAGCCTAAGGGATGGGCGCCCCAGGACTGGAGCTCCCAAAGCCTAAGGGTTGGGGCGCAGCAGGCCTGGTGCTCCCTAAGCCTAAGGGTTGGGACGCCCCAGAACTGGGGCTCCCTAAGCCGGAGGGCTGGGGCGCATAAGGCCTGGTGCTCCCAAAGCCTAAGGACAGGGACGTCGCAGCCCTTGGGCTCCCTAAGCCTAAGGGCTGGGGCGCCCCAGTCCTGGGGTTCCCTAAGCCTAAGGGCTGGAGCGCCCCAGGCCTGGGGCTCCCAAAGCCTAAGGGCTGGGTTGCCCCAGGCCTGGGGAACCCTAAGCCCAAGGGCTGGGGCGCCCCAGGTCCAGGGCTCCCAAAGCCTAATGGCTGGGGCGCCCTAGGCCTGGCGCGCCCTAAGCCGAAGGGCGGGGGCGACCCAGGCCTGGGGCTCCATAAGCCTAAGGGTTGTGGCGCCCCAGTCCTGGGGCTCCCTAAGCCTAAGGGCTGGGGGACCACAGGCCTGGGCCTCCCTAAAACTAAGGGCTGGGGTGTACCATGCCTAGGGCTCCCAAAGCCTATGGGATGGGGCGCCCCAGGCCTGGGGCTCCCAAAGCCTAAAGCCTGGGGTTCCCCAGGGCTGGAGCTCCAAAAGCCTAAAGGCTGGGGTGACCCAGTCCTGGGGCTCCCTAAGCCTAAGGGCTGGGGTGCCACAGGCCTGGGGCTCCCTAGCCTAAAGGCTGGGGCGCCCCAGGCCTGGAGCTCCCAAAGCCTAAGGGCTGTGGCGCCCCTGGCCTGGGGCTCCCTAAGCCTAAGTGCTGTGGCGCCCAAGCCCAGAAGCTCCCTAAACCTAAGGGTTGGGGTGCCCCAGGCCGGGGGCTCCCTAAGCATAAGGGCTGGAGCTTCCCAGGCCTGGGTCTCCCGAAGCCTAAGGGCTTGGGCGCCATAGGCCTGGGGCTCCCAAAGACTAAGGGCTGGGGAGCCCCAGACCTGGGTCACCCTAAGCCTACGTGCTGGGGCGCCACAGGCCTGGGGATCCCGAAGCCTAAGGGCTATGGCGCCCTAGGCCTGGCGCGCCATAAGCCGAAGTGCTGGGGCGTCCCAGGGCAGGGGCTCCCTAAGCCTAAGGGCTGGGGCGACCCAGGCCGGGGCTCCCTAAGCCTAAGGGCTGGGACGCCCATGGCCTGGGGCTCCCTAAGCCGAAGGGCTGGGGCGCCCCAGGCCTTGGTCTCCCAAAGCCAAAGGGCTGTGGCGCCCCAGGCCCGGGGCTCCCAAAGCCTAAGGCTGGGACGCACCTGGCCAGGGGCTTCCTAAGCCGAAGGGCTGGGGCGCCCCAGGCCAGGGGCTCCCAAAGTCTAAGCGATGGGGCGCCCCAGGACTGGGGCTCCAAAAGCTTAAGGGCTGAGGAGCCCCAGGCCACGGCTCCCTAAGCCTAAGGGCTTGGGCGTACCATGTCTGGGGCTCCCAAAGCCTAAGGGCTGAGGCGCCCCAGGCATGGGGCTACCAATGCCTAAGGCTGGGCGCCCCAGGCCTGGGGCACCCAAAGCCTAAGGGCTGGGGAGCCCTAGGCCTGGCGCGCCCTAAGCCGAAGGGATGGGGTGTCCAAGGCCATGGGCCCCCTAATCCTAAGGGCTGGTGCGCCCCAGGCCTGGGGCACCCTAAGCCTAAGGGTTGGAGTGCCCCAGGCCTGGGGCTCCCAAATCCTAAGGGCTGGGGCGCCCCAGTCCTTGGTCTCCCAAAACCCAAGGGCTGTGGCGCCCCAGGCCTGGGCCTCCCAAAATCTAAGGGCTGGGGCCTCCCGGCCTGGGGCTCCCAAAGCCTAAGGCTGGGACGCCCCTGGCCAGGGGCTTCCTAAGCCGAAGGGCTGGGGCGCCCCAGTCCAGGGGCTCCCAAAGCCTAAGCGATGGGGCGCCCCAGGACTGGGGCTCCCAAAGCCTAAGGGCTGGGGCGCCCCAGGCCAAGGGCTCCCTATGCCTAAGGGCTGGGGCGTTCCATGCCTGGGGCTCCCAAAGCCTAAGGGTTGCGGAGCCCCAGGGCTGGAGCTCCAAAAGCCTAAAGGCTGGGGAGACCCAGTCCTGGAGCTCCCAAAGCCTAAGGGCTGTGGCGCCCCAGGCCAGGAGCTACCTAAGCCTAAGGGTTGGGGCTCCCCAGGCCGGGGGCTCCCTAAGCCTAAGGGCAGGGGCACCCCAGGCCTGGGGCTCCCTAATCCGAAGGGCGGGGGGGCCCCAGGCCTTGGGCTCCCAACGCCTAAAGGCTGGGGCGCCGCAGACCTGGGGCTCCCAAAGCCTAAGTGCTGGGTGCCCCAGGGCTAGGGCTACCTAAGCCAAAGTGCTGGGGCGCCCCAGGCCTGGAGCTCCCAAAGCCTAAGAATGGTGCGCCACGGGTCTGGGGCTCCCGAAGCCTAAGAGCTGGGGGGACCAAGGCCTGGGGTTCTCCAAGCCTAAGGGATGGGCGCCCCAGGACTGGAGCTCCCAAAGCCTAAGGGCTGGGGCGTGCCAGGCCATGGTCTCCCTAAACCTAAGGGTTGGGGCGCCCCAGGCCTGGTGCTCCCTAAGCCTTAGGGCTGGAGCGACCCAGGCCTGGGGCTCCCTAAGCCGGAGGACTGGGGCGCATCAGGCCTGGGGCTCCCAAAGCCTAAGGGCAGGGGCGTCGCAGCCCATGGGCTCCCTAAACCTAAGAGTTGGGGCGCCCCAGGCCGGGGGCTCCCGAAGCATAAGGGCTGGAGCGTCCCAGGCCTGGAGCACCCTAAGCCCAAGTGCTGGGGCGCCCCAGGCCTGGGGATACCAAAGCCTAAGGGCTAGGGCGCCCTAGGCCTGGCACGCCCTAAGCCAAAGGGCTGGGGCGTCCCAGGCCATGGGCTCCCTAAGCCTAAGGGCTGTTGCGCCCCAGGCCTGGGGCTCCCTAAGCCTAAGGGCTGGAGCACCCCAGGCCAGGGGCTCCCAAAGCCTAAGGCCTGGGGCGCCCCAGGCCTTGGGCTCCCAAACCTAAAGGCTGGGGCGCCCTAGGCCTGGTGCGCCCTAAGCCGAAGGGCGGGGGTGTCCCAGGTCTGGGGCTCCCTAAGCCTAAGGGCTGGGGCACCCCAAGCTGGGGCTCCCTAAGCATAAGGGCTGATGCGCCCCAGGCTGGGGCTCCCAAATCTTAAGGCTGGGGTGCCCCAGGCCTTGTGCTCTCAAAGCCTAAAAGCTGGGGCGCCCTAGGCCGGGCGCGCCCTAGTCGAAGGGCTGGGGCTTCCATGGCCATGGGCTCCCTAAGCCTAAAGGCTGGGCTGGGGCGACCCAGGCATGGGGCTCCCTAACATGAAGGGCTGGGTCCCTCCTGGCCTGGGGCTCCCCAAGCCTAAGGGCTGGGACGCCCCAGCCCTGGGGCGCCCAAAGTCTAAGGGCTGTGGCGCCCCAGGCCTGGGGCTCCCTAAGCCGAAGGGCTGGGGCGTCCCAGGCCATGGGCTCCCTAAGCCTAAGGGCTGGGGCGCCCCAGGTCTGGGGCTCCCTAAGCCTAAGGGCTGGGACGCCCCAGGCCTGGGGATCCCTAAGCCGAAGGGATGGGGCGTCCCAGGCCATGGGCTCGCTAAGCCTAAGGGCTATGGCGCCCCAGGCCTGGGGCTCCCAAAGCCTAAGGGCTGGGGCGCCCCGGCCTGGGGCTCCCAAAGCCTAAGGCTGGGACGCCCCTGACCAGGGGCTTTCTAAGCCGAAGGGCTGGGGCGCCCCAGGCCAGGGGCTCCCAAAGCCTTAGCGATGGGGCGCCCTAGGACTGGGGCTCCCAAAGCCTAAGGGCTGGTGCGCCCCAGGGCTGGAGCTCCAAAAGCCTAAATGCTGGGGAGACGCATTTCGGGCTCCCTAAACCTAAGGGATGGGGGGCCACAGGCCTGGGGCTCCCTAAGCCTAAAGGCTGGGGCGCCCCAGGCCTGGAGCTCCCAATGCCTAAGGGCTGGGGCGCTCCAGGCCTGGGGCTCCCAAAGCCTAAGGGCTGTGGCATCCCAGGCCAGGAGCTCCCTAAGCCTAATGGTTGGGGTGCCCCAGGCCGGGGGCTCCCTAAGCCTAAGGGCAGGGGCACCCCAGGCCTGGGCCTCCCAAAGCCTAAGGGCTGGGGCACCCCAAGACTGGGGCTCCCAAAGCCTAAGTGCTGGGTGCCCCAGGGCTAGGGCTACCTAAGCCAAAGGGCTGGGGCGCCCCAGGCCAAGGGCTCCCTAAGCCTAAGGGCTGGGGCGTACCATGCCTGGGGCTCCAAAAGCCTAAAGGCTTAGGCGACCCAGTCCTGGGGCTCCCAAAGCCTATGGGCTGGGGCTCCCCAGGCCTGGGGCTCCCAAAGCCTAATGGCTGGGGCGCCCCAGGGCTGGAGCTCCAAAAGCCTAAAGACTGGGGCGACCCAGTCCTGGGGCTCCCTATGCCTAAGGGCTGGGGCGCCGCAGGCCAGGGGCTCCCAAAGCCTAAGCGATGTGGTGCCCCAGGACTGGGGCTCCCAAAGCCTAAGGCCTGGGGCGCCCCAGGCCAAGGGCTCCCTAAGCCTAAGGGCTGTGGCGCCCAAGCCAGGAGCTCCCTAAACCTAAGGGTTAGGGCGCCTCAGGCCGGGGACTCCCTAAGCATAAGTGCTGGGGCGTCCCAGGCCAGGGGCTCCCTAAGCCTAAGGGCTGGAGCGACCCAGGCTTGGGGCTCCCTAAGCCTAAGGGCTAGGACGCCCATGGCCTGGGGCTCATTAAGCCGAAGGGCTGTTTCCCCCCAGGCCTGGGGCTCCCTAAGTCTAAGGGCTGAGGCGCCCCAGGCCTGGGGCTACCAATGCCTAAGGGCTGGGCTCCCCAGGCCTGGGGCCCCCAAAGCCTAAGGGCTGGGGAGCCCTAGGACTGGCGCGCCCTAAGCCGAAGGGCTGGAGTGTCCAAGGCCATGGGCCCCCTATTCCTAAGGGCTGGTGCGCCCCAGGCCTGGGGCTCCCTAAGCCTAAGGGCTGGGGCGCCCCAGGCCAGGGGCTCCCAAAGCCTAAGCGATGGGGCGCCCCAGGCCTGGCGCTCCCTAAGCCTAAGGGCTGGGGCGCCCCAGGCCAAGGGCTCCCAAAGCCTAAGCGATGGGGCGACCCAGTTCTGGGGCTCCTTAAGCCTAAGGGTTGGGGGGCCACAGGACTGGGGCACCCTAAGCTTAAAGGCTGGGGTGCCCCAGGCCTGGAGCTCCCAAAGCCTAAGGGCTGGGGCGCCCCGGCCTGGGGCTCCCAAACCCTAAGGCTGGGACGCCCCTGGCCAGGGGATTCCTAAGCCGAAGGGCTGGGGCGCCCCAGGCCAGGTGCTCCCAAAGCCTAAGCGATGGGACGCCCCAGGACTGGGGCTCCCAAAGCCTAAGGGCTTGGGCGCCCCAGGCCAAGGGCTCCCTAAGCTTAAGGGCTGGGGCGTACCATGCCTGGGGCTCCAAAAGCCTAAAGGCTGAGGCGACCCAGTCCTGGGGCTCCCAAACCTATGGGCTGGGGCTCCCCAGGCCTGGGGCTCCCAAAGCCTAATGGCTGGGGCGCCCCAGGGCTGGAGCTCCAAAAGCCTAAAGACTGGGGCGACCCAGTCCTGGGGCTCCCTATGCCTAAGGGCTGGGGAGCCACAGGCCTGGGGCTCCCTAAGCCTAAAGGCTGGGGCGCCCCCGGCCTGGAGCTCCCAAAGCCTAAGGGCTGGAGCGCCCCAGGCCTGGGGCTCCCTAAGCCGAAGGGCTGTGGCGCCCCAGGCCAAGAGCTCCCTAAACCTAAGGGTTGGGGCGCCCCAGGCCGGGGGCTCCCTAAGCATAAGGGCTGGAGCTTCCCAGGCATGGGTCTCCCTAAGCCTAAGGGCTTGGGCGCCATAGCCCTGGGGCTCCCAAAGCCTAAGGACTGGGGCGCCCCTGGCCAGGGGCTTCCTAAGCCGAAGGGCTGGGGCGCCCAGGGCAGGGGCTCCCAAAGCCTAAGCGATGGGACGCCCCAGGACTGGGGCTCCCAAAGCCTAAGGGCTGGGGCACCCCAGGACAAGGGCTCCCTAAGCCTAAGGGCTCGGACGCCCCTGGCCAGGGGCTTCCTAAGCCGAAGGGCTGGGGTGCCCCAGGCCAGGGGCTCCCAAAGCCTAAGCGATGGGACGCCCCAGGACTGGGGCTCCCAAAGCCTAAGGGCTGGGGCGCCCCAGGCCAAGGGCTCCCTAAGCCTAAGGGCTGGGGCGTACCATGCCTGGGGCTCCAAAAGCCTAAAGGCTGAGGCGAACCAGTCCTGGGGCTCCCCAAGCCTATGGGCTGGGGCTCCCCAGGCCTGGGGCTCCCAAAGCCTAATGGCTGGGGCGCCCCAGGGCTGGAGCTCCAAAAGCCTAAAGACTGGGGCGACCCAGTCCTGGGGCTCCCTATGCCTAAGGGCTGGGGAGCCACAGGCCTGGGGCTCCCTAAGCCTAAAGGCTGGGGCGCCCCAGGGCTGGAGCTCCAAAAGCCTAAAGACTGGAGCGACCCAGTCCTGGGGCTCCCTATGCCTAAGGGCTGGGGAGCCACAGGCCTGGGGCTCCCTAAGCCTAAAGGCTGGGGCGCCCCCGGCCTGGAGCTCCCAAAGCCTAAGGGCTGTGGCGCCCCAGGCCAGGAGCTCCCTAAACCTAAGGGTTGGGGCGCCCCAGGCCGGGGGCTCCCTAAGCATAAGGGCTGGAGCTTCCCAGGCATGGGTCTCCCTAAGCCTAAGGGCTTGGGCGCCATAGCCCTGGGGCTCCCAAAGCCTAAGGACTGGGGCGCCCCTGGCCAGGGGCTTCCTAAGCCGAAGGGCTGGGGCGCCCAGGGCAGGGGCTCCCAAAGCCTAAGTGATGGGACGCCCCAGGACTGGGGCTCCCAAAGCCTAAGGGCTGGGGCGCCCCAGGACAAGGGCTCCCTAAGCCTAAGGGCTGGGGCGAACAATGCCTGGGGCTCCAAAAGCCTAAAGGCTGAGGCGACCCAGTCCTGGGGCTCCCTAAGCCTAAGGGCTGGGGGCCACAGGCCTGGTGCTCCCTAAGCCTAAAGGCTGGGGCGCCCCGGCCTGGAGTCCCCAAAAGCCTAAGGGCTGGGGCGCCCCAGTCCTGGGGCTCCCTAAGGGTTGGGTTGTCCCAGGCTGGGGGCTCCCTAAGCCTAAGGGCAGGGGCACTCCAGGCCTGGGGCTCCCTAATCCGAAGGGAGGGGGCGCCCCAGGCCTGGGGTTTCCAACGCCTAAAGGCTGGGGCTCCGCAGACCTGGACCTCCCAAAGCCTAAGGGCCCGGCCACCCCAAGACTGGGGCTCCGAAAGCCTAAGTGCTAGGTACCCCAGGGTTAGGGCTACCTAAGCCAAAATGCTGTGGCGCCCCAGGCCTGGGGCTCCCAAAGCCTAAGGCCTGGGGCGCCCCAGGCCTGGAGCTCGCAAAACCTAATGCTGAGGCACCACGGGTCTGGGTCTCCCGAAGCCTAAGAGCTGGGGCGCCCCAGGCCTGGGGTTCTCTTAGCCTAAGGGATGGGCGCCCCAGGACTGGAGCTCCCAAAGCCTAAGGGCTGGGGCGTGCCAGGCCATGGGATCCCTAAGCCTAAGGGTTGGGGTGCCCCAGGCGTGGTGCTCCCTAAGCCTAACTGTTGGGACACCCCAGAACTGGGGCTCCCTAAGCTGGAGGGCTGGGGCGCATCAGGCCTGGGGCTCCCAAAGCCTAAGGGTAGGGGCAATGCATTCCTTGGGATCACTAAACCTAAGGCTGGGGCGCCCCAGGCCTGGGGTTCCCTAAGGCTAAGGGCTGGAGCCCCCCAGGCCTGGGGATCCCAAAGCCTAAGGGCTGGGGCGCCCAGGCCTGGGGGACCCTAAGCTCAAGGGCTGGGGCACCCCAGGTCCAGGTCTCCCAGAGCCTAAGGGCTGGGGCGCCCTAGGCCTGGCGCGCCCTAAGCCGAAGGGCGGGGGCGTCCCAAGCCTGGGGCTCCCTAAGACTAAGGGCTGGGACGCCCATGGCCTGGGGCTCCCTAAGCCGAAGGGCTGGGTCCCCCCAGGCCTGGGGCTCCCTAAGTCTAAGGGCTGAGGCGCCCCAGGCCTGGGGCTCCCAATGCCTAAGGGCTGGGCGCCCCAGGCCTGTGGCACCCAAAGCCTAAGGGCTGGGTTGCCCTAGGCCTGGCGCGCCCTAAGCCGAAGGGCTGGGGTGTCCAAGGCCATGGGCCCCCTAATCCTAAGGGCTGGTGCGCCCCAGGCCTGGGGCACCCTAAGCCTAAGGGTTGGAGCGCCCCAGGCCTGGGGCTCCCAAATCCTAAGGGCTGGGGCACCCAGGCCTTGGTCTCCCAAAGCCAAACGGCTGTGGCGCCCCAGGCCTGGGGCTCCCAAAGCCTAAGGGCTGGGGCGCCCCGGCCTGGGGCTCCCAAAGCCTAAGGCTGGGACGCCCCTGGCCAGGGGCTTCCTAAGCCGAAGGGCTGGGGCGCCCCAGGCCAGGGCTCCCAAAGCCTAAGCGATGGGGCCCCCCAGTACTGGGGCTTCCAAAGCCTAAGTGCTGGGGCGCCCCAGGCCTGGGGCTCCCAAAGCCTAAGGGCTGCGGAGCCCCAGAGCTGGAGCTCCAAAAGCCTAAAGGCTGGGGAGACCCAGTCCTGGGGCTCCCTAAGCCTAAGGGCTGGGGGGCCACAGGCCTGGGGCTCCCTAAGCCTAAAGGCTGGGGCGACCCAGGCCTGGAGCTCCCAAAACCAAAGGGCTGGGGTGCTCCAGGCCTGGGGCTCCCTAAGCCTAAGGGCTGTGGCGCCCCAGGCCAGGAGCTCCCTAAGCCTAAGGGTTGGGGCGCGCCAGGCCGGGGTCTCCCTAAGCATAATGGCAGGGGCACCCCAGGCCTGGGGCTCACTAATCCGAAGGGCGGGGGCTCCCTAGGCCTGGGGCTCCCAACGACTAAAGGCTGGGGCGCCGCAGACCTGGGGCTCCCAAAGCTTAAGTGCTGGTTGCCCCAGGGATAGGGCTACCTAAGCCAAAGGGCTGGGCCGCCCCAGGCCTGAAGCTCCCAAAGCATAAGACTGGGGCGCCACGGGTCTGGGACTCCCGAAGCCTAAGAGCTGGGGCGACCCAGGCCTGGGGTTCTCTAAGCCTAAGGGATGGGCGCCCCAGGACTGGAGCTCCCAAAGCCTAAGGGCTGGGGCATGCCAGGCCATGGGCTCCCTAAGTCTAAGGGTTGGGGCGCCCCAGGCCTGGTGCTCCCTAAGCCTAAGGGTTGGGACGCCCCAGAACTGGGGCTCCCTAAGCCGGAGGGCTGGGGCGCATCAGGCCTGGGGCTCCCAAAGCCTAAGGGCAGGGGCGTCGCAGCCCGTGGGCTACCCTAAACCTAAGGGCTGGGGCGCCCCAGGCCTGGGGTTCCCTAAGCCTAAGGGCTGGAGCTTCCCAGGCCTGTGTCTCCCTAAGCCTAAGGGCTTGGGCGCCATAGGCCTGGGACTCCAAAAGCCTAAGGGCTGGGGCGCCCCAGACCTGGGGCTCCCTAAGCCGAAGGGCTGGGTCCCCCCAGGCCTGGGGCTCCCTAAGTCTAAGGGCTGAGGCGCCCCAGGCCTACGGCCACCAATGCCTAAGGGCTGGGTGCCCCAGGCCTGGGGCACCCAAAGCCTAAGGGCTGTGGAGCCCTAGGCCTGGCGCGCCCTAAGCGGAAGGGCTGGGGTGTCCAAGGCCATGGGCCCCCTAATCCTAAGGGCTGCTGCGCGCCAGGCCTGGGGCTCCCTAAGCCTAAAGGCTGGAGCGCCCCAGGCCTGGGGCTTCTAAATCCTAAGGTCTGGGTCGCCCCAGGCCTTGGTCTCCCAAAGCCTAAGGGCTGGGGCGCCCGGGCCTGGGGCTCCCAAACCCTAAGGCTGGGACGCCCCTGGCCAGGGGCTTCCTAAGCCGAAGGGCTGGGGCGCCCCAGGCCAGGGGCTCCCAAAGCCTAAGGGCTGGGGCGCCCCAGGCCAAGGGCTCCCTAAGCCGAAGGGCTGTGGCGCCCCAGGCAAGGAGCTCCCTAAACCTTAGGGTTGGGGCGCCCCAGGCCGGGGGCTCCCTAAGCATAAGGGCTGGAGCTTCCCAGGCATGGGTCTCCCTAAGCCTAAGGGCTTGGGCGCCATAGCCCTGGGGCTCCCAAAGCCTAAGGGCTGGGGCGCCCCTGGCCAGGGGCTTCCTAAGCCGAAGGGCTGGGGCGCCCAGTGCAGGGGCTCCCAAAGCCTAAGCGATGGGACGCCCCAGGACTGGGGCTCCCAAAGCCTAAGGGCTGGGGCGCCACAGGACAAGGGCTCCCTAAGCCTAAGGGCTGGGGCGTACAATGCCTGGGGCTCCAAAAGCCTAAAGGCTGAGGCGACCCAGTCCTCTGGCTCCCTAAGCCTAAGGGCTGGGGGGCCACAGGCCTGGGGCTCCCTAAGCCTAAAGGCTGGGGCGCCCCAGGCCTAGAGTCCCCAAAAGTCTAAGGGCTGGGGCGCCCCTGTCCTGGGGCTCCCTAAGGGTTGGGGTGTCCCAGGCTGGGGGCTCCCTAAGCCTAAGGGCAGGGTCACTCCAGGCCTGGGGCTCCCTAATCCGAAGGGAGGGGGCGCCCCAGGCCTGGGGTTTCCAACGCCTAAAGGCTGGGGCTCCGCAGACCTGGACCTCCCAAAGCCTAAGGGCCCAGCCACCCCAAGACTGGAGCTCCGAAAGCCTAAGTGCTAGGTACCCCAGGGTTAGGGCTACCTAAGCCAAAAGGCTGTGGCGCCCCAGGTCTGGAGCTCGCAAAGCCTAATGCTGAGGCACCACGGGTCTGGGTCTCCCGAAGCCTAAGAGCTGGGGCGCCCCAGGCCTGGGGTTCTCTTAGCCTAAGGGATGGGCGCCCCAGGACTGGAGCTCCCAAAGCCTAAGGGCTGGGGCGTGCCAGGCCATGGGATCCCTAAGCCTAAGGGTTGGGGTGCCCCAGGCGTGGTGCTCCCTAAGCCTAACGGTTGGGACACCCCAGAACTGGGGCTCCCTAAGCTGGAGGGCTGAGGCGCATCAGGCCTGGGGCTCCCAAAGTCTAAGGGAAGGAGCGTCGCATTCCTTGGGATCCCTAAACCTAAGGCTGGGGCGCCCCAGGCCTGGGGTTCCCTAAGGCTAAGGGCTGGAGCCCCCCAGGCCTGGGGATCCCAAAGCCTAAGGGCTGGGGCGCCCCAGGCCTGGGGGACCCTAAGCTCAAGGGCTGGGGCACCCCAGGTCCAGGTCTCCCAGAGCCTAAGGGCTGAGGCACCCTAGGTCTGGCGCGCCCTAAGCCGAAGGGCGGGGGCGTCCCAAGACTGGGGCTCCCTAAGACTAAGGGCTGGGACGCCCATGGCCTGGGGCTCCCTAAGCCGAAGGGCTGGGTCCCCCCAGGCCTGGGGCTCCCTAAGTCTAAGGGCTGAGGCGCCCCAGGCCTGGGGCTACCAATGCCTAAGGGCTGGGCGCCCCAGGCCTGTGGCACCCAAAGCCTAAGGGCTGGGTTGCCCTAGGCCTGGCGCGACCTAAGCCGAAGGGCTGGGGTGTCCAAGGCCATGGGCCCCCTAATCCTAAGGGCTGGTGCGCCCCAGGCCTGGGGCACCCTAAGCCTAAGGGCTGGAGCGCCCCAGGCCTGGGGCTCCCAAATCCTAAGGGCTGGGGCGCCCCAGGCCTTGGTCTCCCAAAGCCAAAGGGCTGTGGTGCCCCAGGCCTGGGGCTCCCAAAGCCTAAGGGCTGGGGCGCCCCGGCCTGGGGCTCCCAAAGCCTAAGGCTGGGACGCCCCTGGCCAGGGGCTTCCTAAGCCGAAGGCCTGGGGCGCCCCAGGCCAGGGCTCCCAAAGCCTAAGCGATGGGGCCCCCCAGGACTGGGGCTCCCAAAGCCTAAGTGCTGGGGCGCCCCAGGCCTGGGGCTCCCAAAGTCTAAGGGCTGCGGAGCCCCAGAGCTGGAGCTCCAAAAGCCTAAAGGCTGGGGAGACCCAGTCCTGGGGCTCCCTAAGCCTAAGGGCTGGGGGGCCACAGGCCTGGGGCTCCCTAAGCCTAAAGGCTGGGGCGACCCAGGCCTGGAGCTCCCAAAGCCAAAGGGCTGGGGCGCTCCAGGCCTGGGGCTCCCTAAGCCTAACGGCTGTGGCGCCCCAGGCCAGGAGCTCCCTAAGCCTAAGGGTTGGGGCGCCCTAGGCCGGGGTCTCCCTAAGCATAATGGCAGGGGCACCCCAGGCCTGGGGCTCACTAATCCGAAGGGCGGGGGCTCCCTAGGCCTGGGGCTCCCAACGACTAAAGGCTGGGGCGCCGCAGACCTGGGGCTCCCAAAGCTTAAGTTCTGGGTGCCCCAGGGATAGGGCTACCTAAGCCAAAGGGCTGGGGCGCCCCAGGCCTGAAGCTCCCAAAGCATAAGGCTGGGGCGCCACGGGTCTGGGACTCCCGAAGCCTAAGAGCTGGGGCGACCCAGGCCTGGGGTTCTCTAAGCCTAAGGGATGGGCGCCCCAGGACTGGAGCTCCCAAAGCCTAAGGGCTGGGGCATGCCAGGCCATGGGCTCCCTAAGTCTAAGGGTTGGGGCGCCCCAGGCCTGGTGCTCCCTAAGCCTAAGGGTTGGGACGCCCCAGAACTGGGGCTCCCTAAGCCGGAGGGCTGGGGCGCATCAGGCCTGGGGCTCCCAAAGCCTAAGGGCAGGGGTGTCACAGCCCTTGGGCTCCCTAAACCTAAGGGCTAGGGCGCCCCAGGCCTGGGGTTCCCTAAGCCTAAGGGCTGGAGCGCCCCAGGCCTGGGGCTACCAAGCCTAAGGGCTGGGGCGCCCCAGGCCTGGGGGTCCTTAAGCCTAAGGGCTGTGGCGCCCCAGGCCAGGAGCTCCCGAAACCTAAGGGTTGGGGCGCCCCAGGCCGGGCGCTCCCGAAGCATAAGGGCTGGAGCTTCCCAGGCTTGGGTCTCCCTAAGCCTAAGGGTTTGCGCGCCATAGGCCTGGGGCTCCCAAAGCCTAAGGGCTGGGGCGCCCCAGACCTGGGGCATCCTAAGCCTAAGTGCTGGTGCGCCCCAGGTCTGGGGATCCCAAAGCCTAAGGGGTAGGGCGCCCTAGGCCTGGCGCGCCCTAAGCCGAAGTGTTGGGGCGTCGCAGGCCAGGGGCTCCCTAAGCCTAAGGGCAGGGGCGACCCAGGCCGGGGGCTCGCTAAGACTAAGGGCTGGGACGCCCATGGCCTGGGGTTTCCTAAGCCGAAGGGCTGGGTGCCCCCAGCCCTGGGGCTCCCTAAGTCTAAGGGCTGAGGCGCCCCAGGCCTGGGGCTACCAATGCCTAAGGGCTGGGCGCCCCAGGCCTGGGGCACCCAAAGCCTAAGGGCTGGGGAGCCCTAGGCCTGGCGCGCCCTAAGCCGAAGGGCTGGGGTGTCCAAGGCCATGGGCCCCCTAATCCTAAGTGCTATTGTGTGCCAGGCCTGGGGCACCCTAAGCCTAATGGCTGGAGCGCCCCAGGCCTGGGGCTCCCAAATCCTAACGGCTGGGGCGCCCCAGGCCTTGGTCTCCCAAAGCCAAAGGGCTGTGGCGCCTCAGGCCTGGGGCTCCCAAAGCCTAAGGACTGGGGCGCCCAGGCCTGGGGCTCACAAAGCCTAAGGCTTGGACGCCCCTGCCCAGGGGCTTCCTAAGCCAAAGGCCTGGGGCGGCCCAGGCCAGGGGCTCCCAAAGCCTAAGCGATGGGGCGCCCCAGGACAAGGGCTACCTAAGCCTAAGGGCTGGGTCACACCATGCCTGGGGCTCCCAAAGCCTAGGGGCTAGGGTGCCCCAGGCCTGGGGCTCCCAAAGCCTAAGGGCTGCGGAGCCCCAGAGCTGGAGCTCCAAAAGCCTAAAGGCTGGGGAGACCCAGTCCTGGGGCTCCCTAAGCCTAAGGGCTGGGGGGCCACAGGCCTGGGGCTCCCTAAGCCTAAAGGCTGGGGCGCCCCAGGCCTGGAGCTCCCAAAGCCTAAGGGCTGGGGCGCCCCAGGCCTGGGGCTCCCTAAGCATAAGGGCTGTGGCGCCCCAGGCCTGGGGCTCCCTAATCAGAAGGGCGGGGGCGCCCAGGCCTGGGGCTCCCAACGGCTAAAGGCTGGGGCGCCGCAGACCTGGGGCTCCCAAAGCTTAAGTGCTGGGTGCCCCAGGGATAGGGCTACCTAAGCCAAAGGGCTGGGGCGCCCCAGGCCTGAAGCTCCCAAAGCATAAGGCTGGGGCGCCACGGGTCTGGGGCTCCCGAAGCCTAAGAGCTGGGGCGACCCAGACCTGGGGTTCTCTAAGCCTAAGGGATGGGCGCCCCAGGACTGGATCTCCCAAAGCCTAAGGGCTGGGGCGTGCCAGGCCATGGGCTCCCTAAGTCTAAGGGTTGGGGCGCCCAGGCCTGGTGTTCCCTAAGCCTAAGGGCTGGAGCCCCCCAGGCCTGGGGCTCCCAAAGCCTAAGGGCTGGGGCGCCCCAGGCCTGGGGCTGCTTAAGCCTAAGGGCTGGGGCGCCCCAGACCTGGGGCACCCTAAGCCTAAGTGCTGGGGCACCCCAGGCCAGGGGATCCCAAAGCCTAAGGGCTAGGGCGCCCTAGGCCTGGAGCGCCCTAAGCCGAAGTGCTGTGGCGTCCCAGGCCATTGGCTCCCTAAGCCTTAGGGCTGGAGCGACCCAGGCCTGGGGCTCCCTAAGCCTAAGGGCTGGGACGCCCATGGCCTGGGGCTCCCAAAGCCTAAGGACAGGGGCTTCGCAGCCCTTGGGCTCCCTAAGCCAAAGGGCTGGGGCGCCCCAGGGCTGGGGCTCCCAAAGCCTAACGGCTGGGGCGCCCCAGGCCTAGGGCTCTCTAAGCCTAAGGGCTGGAGCGCCCCAGGCCTAGGGCTCCCAAAGCCTAAGGGCTGGCGTGCCCCAGGCCTGGGGCACCCTAAGCCTAAGGGTTGGGGCGCCCCAGGTCTAGGGCTCCCAAAGCCTAAGGGCTGGGGCAGCCTATGCCTAGCGCGCCCTAAGCCAAAGGGCTGGGGCGTCCCAAGCCATGGGCTCCCTAAGCTTAAGGGCTGGTGCGCCCCAGGCCTGGGGCTCCCTAAGCCTAAGGGCTGGAGCACCCCAGGCCAGGGGCTCCCAAAGCCTAAGGCCTGGGTCGTCCATGGTCTGGGGCTCCCTAAACCTTAGGGCTGGGGCACCCCAAGCTGGGGCTCCCTAAGCATAAGGTCTGGGGCACCCCAGGCTGGGGCTCCCAAATCTTAAGGCTGGGGTGCCCCAGGCCTTGTGCTCCCAAAGCCTAAATGCTGGGGTGCCCTAGGCCTGGCGCGCCCTAGTCGAAGTGCTGGGGCTTCCCAGGCCATGGGCTCCCTAAGCCTAAAGGCTGGGCTGGGGCGACTCAGGCATGGAGCTCCCTAACACGAAGGGCTGGGTCCCTCCTGGCCTAGGGCTCCCTAAGCCTAAGGGCTGGGACGCCCCTGGCATGTGGCTACCAAAGCCTAAGGGTTGGGGCGCCCCAGGCCTGGGACTCCCAAAGCCGAACGACTGGGGCTCCCCAGCCCTGGGGCGCCCGAAGTCTAAGGGCTGTGGCGCCCCAGGCCTGGGGCTCCCTATGCCGAAGTGCTGGGGCGTCCCAGGCCATGGTCTCCCTAAGCCTAAGGGCTGGGGCGCCCAGGCCTGGGGCTCCCTAAGCCTAAGGGCTGGGGGGCCACAGGACTGGGGCTCCCTAAGCCGGAGGGCTGGGGTGCATCAGGCCTGGGGCTCCCAAAGCCTAAGGGCAGGGGCGTCGCAGCCATTGGGCCCCCTAAGCCTAAGGGCTGGGGCGCCCCACGCCTGGGGTTCCCTAAGCCTAAGGGATGGAGCGCCCCAGGCCTGGGGCTCCCAAAGCCTAAGGGCTGGGGCGCCCCAGGCCTGGGGCTCCATAAGCCTAAGGGCTGTGGCGTCCCACGCCAGGAGCTCCCTAAACCTAAGGTTGGGGCGCACCAGGCCGGGGGCTCCCTAAGGATAAGGGCTGGAGCTTCCCAGGCCTGGGTCTCCCTAAGCCTAAGGGCTTGGGCGCCATAGGCCTGGGGCTCCCAGAGCCTAAGGCTGGGGCGCCACAGACCTGGAGCACCCTAAGCCTAAGTGCTGGGGCACCCCAGTCCTGGGGATCCCAAAGCCTAAGGGCTAGTGCGCCCTAGACCTGGAGCGCCCTAAGCCGAAGTGCTGTGGCGTCCCAGGCCAGGGGCTCCCTAAATCTTAGGGCTGGAGCGACCGAGGCCTGGGGCTCCCTAAGCCTAAGGGCTGGGACACCCATGGCCTGGGGCTCCCGAAGTCTAAGGGTTGTGGCGCCCCAGGCCTGGGTCTCCCTAAGCCGAAGTGCTGGGGCGGCCCAGGCCATGGGCTCCCTAAGCCTAAGGGCTGGGCGCCCCAGGCCTGGGGCACCCAAAGCCTAAGGGCTGGGGAGCCCTAGGCCTGGCGCGCCCTAAGCCGAAGGGCTGGGGCGTCCCAGGTCATGGGCTCCCTAAGCCTAAGGGCTGGTGCGCCCCAGGCCTGGGGCTCCCTAAGCCTAAGGGCTGGAGCACCCCAGGCCTGGGGCTCCCAAAGCCTAAAGGCTGGGGCGCCCTAGGCCGGGTGCGTCCTAAGCCGAAGGGCGGGGGCGTCCCAGGTCTGGGGCTCCCTAAGCCTAAGGGCTGGAGCACCCCAAGCTGGGGCTCCCTAAGCATAAGGGCTGGGGCGACCCAGGCTGGGGCTCCCAAATCTTAAGGCTGGGGTGCCCCAGGCCTTGTGCTCCCAAAGCCTAAAGCCTGGGCGCCCTAGGCCTGTTGCGCCCTAGTCGAAGGGCTGGGGCTTCCCAGGCCATGGGCTCCCTAAGCCTAAAGGCTGGGCTGGGGCGACACAGGCATGGGGCTCCCTAACACGAAGGGCTGCATCCCTCCTGGCCTGGGGCTCCCTAAGCCTAAGGGCTGGGACGCCCCAGGTCTGGGGCTACCAAAGCCTAAGGGCTGCGGCGCCCCAGGCCTGGGACTCCCAAAGCCAAAGGACTGGAGCTCCCCAGCCCTGGGGCGCCCGAAGTCTAAGGGCTGTGGCGCCCCAAGCCTGGATCTCCCTAAGCCGAAGTGCTGGGGCGTCCCAGGCCATGGGCTCCCTAAGCCTAAGGGCTGGGGCGCCCCAGGCCTGGAGCTCCCTAACCCTAAGGGCTGGGACGCCCCAGGCCTGGGGCTCCCTAAGCCGAAGGGCTGGGCGTCCCAGGCCATGGGCTCCCTAAGCCTAAGGGCTGTGGCGCCCCAGGTTTGGGGCTCCCTAAGCCTAAGGGCTGGGGCGTATCAGGCCTGGGGCTCCCAAAGCCTAAGGGCAGGGGTGTCGCAGCCCTTGGGCTCCCTAAACCTAAGGGCTGGGGCGCCCCAGGTCTGGGGCTCCCAAAGCCTAAGGGCTGGGGCGCCCCAAGCCTGGGGCTCCCTAAGCCTAAGGGCTGGAGCGCCCCAGGCCTGGGGCTCCCAAAGCCTAAGGGCTGTGGCGCACCAGGCCTGGGGCACCCTAAGCCTAAGTGTTGGGGCTCCCCAGGTATAGGGCTCCCAAAGCCAAAGGGCTGGGGCGTCCCAGGCCATGGGCTCCCTAAGTCTAAGGGCTGGTGCGCCCCAGGCCTGGGGATCCCTAAGCCTAAGAACTGGGGCGCCCTACGCCTGGGGCTCCCTAAGCCTAATGGCTGGAGCGTCCCAGGCCTGGGACTCCCAAAGCCTAAGGGTTGGTGCGCCCCAGAACTGAGGCACCCTAAGCCTAAGGATTGGGGCGCCCCAGAACTGGGGATCCCAAAGCCTAAGGGCTAGGGCGCCCTAGGTCTGGTGCACCCTAAGCCGAAGTGCTCGGGGATCCCAGGCCATGGGCTCCCTAATCCTAAGGGCTGGTGCGCCCCAGGACTGGGGCTCCCTAAGCCTAAGGGCTGGGGCGCCCCGGCCTGGGGCTCCCAAAACCTAACGCTGGGACGCTCCTGGCCAGAGGCTCCCTAAGCCGAAGGGCTGGGGGGCCACAGGCCAGGGGCTCCAAAAGCCTAAGGGCTGGGGCGCCCCAGGCCTGGGGCTCCCAAAGCCTAAGGGCTGGCGCGCCCAGGGCAAGGGCTCCCTAAGCCTAAGGGTTGGGGCGCCCCAGGCTGGGTGCTCCCTAAGCATAAGGGCTGGAGCTTCCCAGGCCTGGGGTTCCCAAAGCCTAAGGGCTGGGGAGCCCCAGACCTGGGGCACCCTAAGCCTAAGTGCTGGGGCACCCCAGGCCTGGGGATCCCAAAGCCCAAGGGCTAGGGCGCCCTAGGCCTGGCGCGCCCTAAACCGAAGTGATGTGGCGTCCCAGGCCAGGGGCTCCCTAACCCTTAGGGCTGGAGCGACCCAGGCCTGGGTCTCCCTAAGCCTAAGGGCTGGGACGCCCAGGGCCTGGGGCGCCCTAAGTCGAAGGGCTGGGTCCCCCCAGCCTGAGGCTCCCTAAGTCTAAGGGCTGAGGCGCCCCAGGCCTGGGCCTACCAATGCCTAAGGGATGGGCGCCCCAGTCCTGGGGCACCCAAAGCCTAAGGGCTGGGGAGCCCTAGGCCTGGCGAGCCCTAAGCCGAAGGGCTGGGACGTCCCAGGCCATGATCTCCCTAAGACTAAGGGCTGTGGCGCCCCAGGCCTGGGGCTCCCTAAGCCTAAGGGCTGGGGCGCATCAGGCCTGTGGCTCCCAAAGCCTAAGGACAGGGGCGTCGCAGCCCTTGGGCTCCCTAAGCCAAAGGGCTGGGGCGCCCCAGGTCTGGGGCTCCCAAAGCCTAAGGGCTGGGGCGCCCCAGCTCTGGGGCTCTCTAAGCCTAAGGGCTGGAGCGCCCCAGGCCTGGGGCACACTAGCCTAAGGGCTGGGGTGCCCCAGGTCTAGGGCTCCTAAAGTCTAAGGGCTGGGGCAGCCTAGGCCTAGCGCGCCCTAAGCCAAAGGGCTGGGGCGTCCCAGGCCATGGGCTCCCAAAGCCTAAAGGCTGGGGCACCCTAGGCCTGGTGCGCCCAAAGCCGAAGGGCGGGGGTGTCCCAGGTCTGGGGCTCCCTAAACCTAAGGGCTGGGGCACCCCAAGCTGGGGCTCCCTAAGCATAAGGGCTGGGGCGCCCCAGGCTGGGGCTCCCAAATCTTAAGGCTGGGGTGCCCTGGCCTGGGGCTCCCAAAGCCTAAATGCTGGGGCGCCCTAGGCCTGGCGCGCCCTAGTCGAAGGGCTGGGACTTCCCACGCCATGGGCTCCCTAAGCCTAAAGGCTGGGCTGGGGCGACCCAGGCATAGGTCTCCCTAACACGAAGGGCTGGGTCCCTCCTGGCCTGGGGCTCCCTAAGCCTAAGGGTTGGGATGCCCCAGGCCTGGGGCTACCAAAGCCTAAGGGCTGGGACGCCCCAGGCCTGGGGCTCCCTAAGCCGAAGGGCTGGGGCATCCCAGGCCATGGGCTCCCTAAGATTAAGGGCTGTGGCGCCCCAGGCTTGGGGCTCCCTAAGCCTAAGGGCTGGGGCAGCCAAGGCCTAGCGCGCCCTAAGCCTAAGGGCTGGGGCGCCCCAAGTCTGGGGCTCCCAAAGCCTAAGGGCTGGGGCGCCCCAGGCCTGGGGCTCTCTAAGCCTAAGGGCTGGAGCGCCCCAGGCCTGGGGCACCCTAAGCCTAAGAGCTGGGGCGCCCCAGGTCTACGGATCCCAAAGCCTAAGGGCTGGGAAGCCAAGGCCTAGCGCGTCCTAAGCCAAAGGGCTGGGGCGTCCCAGGCTATGGGCTCCCTAAGCCTAAGGGCTGGCGTGCCCCAGGCCAGGGGCTCCCAAAGCCTAAGGCCTGGGGCGCCCCAGGCCTTGGGCTCCCAAAGCCTAAAGGCTGGGGCGCTCTAGGCCTGGTGCGCCCTATGCCGAAGTGCTGGGGCGTCCCAGGCCATGGGCTCCCTAAGCCTAAGGGCTGGGGCGCCCCAGGCCATGGGCTCTCTAAGCCTAAGGGCTGTGGCGCCCCAGGCTTGGGGCTCCCTAATCCTATGGGCTGGAGCGCCCCAGGCCTGGGGCTCCCAAAGCCTAAGGGCTGGAGCGCACCAGGCCTGGGGCACCCTAAGCCTAAGAGCTGGGGCTCCCCAGGTATAGGGCTCCCAAAGCCAAAGGGCTGGGGCGTCCCAGGCCATGGGCTCACTAAGTCTAAGGGCTAGTGCGCCCCAGGCCTGGGGCTCCCTAAGCCTAAGAACTGGGGCTCCCTATGCCTGGGCCTCCCTAAGCCTAATGGCTGGAGCGTCCCAGGCCTGGGGCTCCCAAATCCTAAGGGCTGGGGCGCTCCAGACCTGGGGCACCCTAAGCCTAAGGATAAGGGTGACTCAGAACTGGGGATACCAAAGCCTAAGGGCTAGGGCGCCCTAGGTCTGTTGCTCCCTAAGCCGAAGTGCTGGGGCGTCCCAGGCCATGGTCTCCCTAAGCCTAAGGGATGAGGCGCCCCAGGCCTGGGGCTCCCTAAGCCTACGGGCTCGGACGCCCCAGGTCTGGGGCTCCCTAAGCTGAAGGGCTGGGTCCCCCCAGGCCGGGGGCTCCCTAAGTCTAATGGCTGAGGCACCCCCGACCTGGGGATACCAAAGCCTAAGGGCTGGGTGCCCCAAGCCTGGGGCACTCAAAGCCTAAGGGCTTGGGAGCCCTAGGCCTGGCGCGCCCTAAGCCGAAGGGCTGGGGAGCCACAGGCCAGGGGCTCCCAAACCCTAAGGGCTGGGGCGCCCCAGGCCTGGGGCTCCCAAAGCCTAAGGGCTGGGGCGCCTAGGGCAAGGGCTCCCTAAGATTAAGGGCTGGGGCGTACCATGCCTGGGGCTCCAAAAGCCTATGGGCTGGGGCGCCCCAAGCCTGGGGCTCCCAAAGCCTAAGGGCTGGGGTGCCCCAGGGCTGGAGCTCCAAAAGCCTAAAGGCTGGGGCGACCCAGTCCTGGGGCTCCCTAAGCCTAAGGGCTGGGGGGCCACAGGCCTGGGACTCCCTAAGCCTAAAGGCTGGGGCGCCCCAGGCCTGGGGCTCCCTAAGCCTAAGGGCTGGGGGGCCACAGGCCTGGGACTCCCTAAGCCTAAAGGCTGGGGCGCCCCAGGTGTGGAGCTCCCAAAGCCTAAGGGCTGGAGCTTCCCAGGCCTGGGTCTCCTTAAGCCTAAGGGCTTGGGCGCCATAGGCCTGGGGCTCCCAAAGCCTAAGGGCTGGGGCGCCCCAGACCTGGGGCACCCTAAGCCTAAGTGCTGGGGCGCCCAAGGTTTTGGGATCCCAAAGCCTAAGGGCTAGGGCGCCCTAGGCCTGGCGCGCCCTAAGCCGAAGTGCTGGGGCGTCCCAGGCCAGGGGTTCCCTAAGCCTAAGGACTGAGGCACCCCAGGCCTGGGGATACCAATGCCTAAGGGCTGGGCGCCACAGGCCTGGGGCACCCAAAGGCTAAGGGCTGATGAGCCCTAGGCCTAGCGCGCCCTAAACCGAAGGGCTGGGGTGTCCAAGGCCATGGGCCCCCTAATCATAAGGGCTGGTGCGCCCCAGGCCTGGGGTTCGCTAAGCCTAAGGGCTGGAGCGCCCCAGGCCTGGGGCTCCCAAATACTAAGGGCTGGGGCCCCCCAGGCCTTGGTCTCCCAAAGTCAAAGGGCTGTGGCGCCCCAGGCCTGGGGCTCCCAAAGCCTAAGGGCTGGGGCGCCCCGGCCTGGGGCTCCCAAAGCCTAAGGCTGGGACGCCCCTGACCAGGGGCTTCCTAAGCCGAACTGCTGGGGAACCCCAGGCCAGGGGCTCCCAAAGCCTAAAAGATGGGGCGCCCCAGGACTGGGGCTCCCAAATCCTATGGGCTGGGGCGCCCCAGGCCTGGGGCTCCCAAAGCCTAAGGGCTGCGGAGCCCCAGGGATGGAGCTCCAAAAGCCTAAAGGCTGGGGAGACGCAGTTCTGGGGTTCCCTAAGCCTAAGGGCTGGG
The DNA here is from genome assembly GCF_050624435.1 of Tenrec ecaudatus. Lineage (NCBI taxonomy): Eukaryota > Metazoa > Chordata > Mammalia > Afrosoricida > Tenrecidae > Tenrec > Tenrec ecaudatus. The sequence continues at coordinate 1,312,802 of NW_027457631.1, read as the reverse complement.
GGGCCACAGGCCTGGGGCTCCCTATGCCTAAAGCTTGGGGCGCCCCAGGCCTGGAGCTCCCATTGCCTAAGGCCTGGGGCGCCCCAGGCCTGGGGCTCCCTAAGCCTAAGGGCTGTGGCGTCCCAGGCCAGGAGCTCCCTAAGCCTAAGGGTTGGGGGCCCCAGGCCGGGGGCTCCCTAAGCCTAAGGGCAGGGGCACCCCAGGCCTGGGCCTCCCAAAGCCTAAGGGCTGGGGCACCCCAAGACTGGGGCTCCCAAAGCCTAAGTGCTGGTTACCCCAGGGCTAGGGCTACCTAAGCCAAAGGACTGGGGCACCCCAGGCCTGGGGCTCCCAAAACCTAAGGGCTGGGGCGCCCCAGGCCTGGAGCTCTCAAAGCCTAAGGCTGGGGCGCCACGGGTCAGGGGCTCCCGAAGCCTAAGGGCTGGAGCACCCAGGCCTGGGGCTCCCAAAGCCTAAGGCCTGGGGTGCCCCAGGCCCTGGGCTCCCAAAGCCTAAAGGCTGGGGCGCCCTAGGCCTGGTGCGCCCTAAGCCGAAGGGCGGGGGCGTCCCAGTGCTGGGGCTCCCTAAGCCTAAGGGCTGGAGCACCCGAAGCTGGGGCTCCCTAAGCATAAGGGCTGGGGTGACCCAGGCTGGGGCTCCCAAATCTTAAGGCTGGGGTGCCCCAGGCCTTGTGCTCCCAAAGCCTAAAGCCTGGGGCGCACTAGACCTGTCGCGCCCTATTCGAAGGGCTGGGGCTTCCCAGGCCATGGGCTCCCTAAGCCTAAAGGCTGGGTTGGGGCGACCCAGGCATGGGGCTCCCTAACAGGAAGGGCTGCATCCCTCCTGGCCTGGGGCTCCCTAAGCCTAAGGGCTGGGACACCCCAGGTCTGGGGCTACCAAAGCCTAAGGGCTGGGGCGCCCCAGGCCTGGGACTCCCAAAGCCGAAGGACTAGGGCTCCCCAGCCCTGGGGCGCCCGAAGTCTAAGCCTGTGGCACCCCAAGCCTGGGTCTCCCTAAGCCGAAGTGCTGGGGCGTCCCAGGCCATGGGCTCCCTAAGCCTAAGGGCTGGGGCGCCCCAGGCCTGGGGCTCCCTAACCCTAAGGGCTGGGACGCCCCAGGCCTGGGGCTCCCTAAGCCGAAGGGCTGGCCGTCCCAGGCCATGGGCTCCCTAAGCCTAAGGGCTGTGGCGCCCCAGGCTTGGGGCTCCCTAAGCCTAAGGGCTGGGGCGTATCAGGCCTGGGGCTCCCAAAGCCTAAGGGCAGGGGTGTCGCAGCCCTTGGGCTCCCTAAACCTAAGGGCTGGGGCGCCCCAGGTCTGGGGCTCCCAAAGCCTAAGGGCTGTGGCGTCCCAGGCCTGGGGCCCCCTAAGCCTAAGGGCTGGAGCGCCCCAGGCCTGGGGCTCACAAAGCCCAAGGGCTGGGGCGCACCAGGCCTGGGGCACCCTAAGCCTAAGTGCTGGGGCTCCCCAGGTATAGGGCTCCCAAAGCCAAAGGGCTGGGGCGTCCCAGGCCATGGGCTCCCTAAGTCTAAGGGCTGGTGCGCCCCAGGCCTGGGGCTCCCTAAGCCTAAGGGCTGGGGCGCACCAGGCCTGGGGCACCCTAAGCCTAAGTGCTGGGGCTCCCCAGGTATAGGGCTCCCAAAGCCAAAGGGCTGGTGCGTCCCAGGCCATGGGCTCCCTAAGTCTAAGGGCTGGAGCGCCCCAGGCCTGGGGCTCCGAAATACTAAGGGCTGGGGCGCCCCAGGCCTTGTTCTCACAAAGTCAAAGGGCTGTGGCGCCCCAGGCATGGGGCTCCCAAAGCCTAAGGGCTGGGGCGCCCCGGCCTGGGGCTCCGAAAGCCTAAGGCTGGGACGCCCCTGACCAGGGGCTTCCTAAGCCGAACTGCTGGGGCACCCCAGGCCAGGGGCTCCCAAAGCCTAAGCAATGGGGCGCCCCAGGACTGTGGCTCCCAAATCCTAAGGGCTGGGGCGCCCCAGGCCTGGGGCTCCCAAAGCCTAAGGGCTGCGGAGCCCCAGGGCTTGAGCTCCAAAAGCCTAAAGGCTGGGGAGACGCAGTTCTGGGGTTCCCTATGCCTAAAGGCTGGGGCGCCCCAGGCCTGGAGCTCCCATTGCCTAAGGGCTGGGGCGACCCAGGCCTGGGGCTCCCTAAGCCTAAGGGCTGTGGCGTCCCAGGCCAGGAGCTCCCTAAGCCTAAGGGTTGGGGACCCCAGGCCGGGGGCTCCCTAAGCCTAAGGGCAGGGGCACCCCAGGCCTGGGCCTCCCAAAGCCTAAGGGCTGGGGCACCCCAAGACTGGGGCTCCCAAAGCCTAAGTGCTGGGTGCCCCAGGGCTAGGGCTACCTAAGCCAAAGGACTGGGGCACCCCAGGCCTGGGGCTCCCAAAACCTAAGGGCTGGGGCGCCCCAGGCCTAGAGCTCTCAAAGCCTAAGGCTGGGGCGCCACGGGTCAGGGGCTCCCGAAGCCTAAGAGCTGGGGCGCCCCAGGCCTGGGGTTCTCTAAGCCTAAGGGATGGGCGCCCCAGGACTGGAGCTCCCAAAGCCTAAGGGCTGGGGCGTGCCAGGCCATCGCTCCCTACCCTAAGGGTTGGGGCGCCCCAGGCCTGGTGCTCCCTAAGCCTAAGGGTTGGGACGCCCCAGAACTGGGGCTCCCTAAGCCGGAGGGCTGGGGCGCATCAGGCCTGGGGCTCCCAAAGCCTAAGGACAGGGGCGTCGCAGCCCTTGGGCTCCCTAAGCCTAAGGGCTGAGGCGCCCCAGTCCTGGGGTTTCCTAAGCCTAAAGGCTGGAGCGCCCCAGGCCTGGGGCTCCCAAAGCCTAAGGGCTGGGGTGCCCCAGGCCTGGGGAACCCTAAGCCCATGGGCTGGGGCACCCCAGGTCCAGGGCTCCCAAAGCCTAAGGGCTGGGGCGCCCTAGGCCTGGCGCGCCCTAAGCCGAAGGGCGGGGGAGACCCAGGCCTGGGGCTCCATAAGCCTAAGGGTTGTGGCGCCCAAGTCCTGGGGCTCCCTAAGCCTAAGGGCTGGGGGGCCACAGGCCTGGGCCTCCCTAAGCCTAAGGGCTGGGGTGTACCATGCCTAGGGCTCCCAAAGCCTATGGGATGGGGCGCCCCAGGCCTGGGGCTCCCAAAGCCTAAGGCCTGGGGTTCCCCAGGGCTGGAGCTCCAAAAGCCTAAAGGCTGGGGCGACCCAGTCCTGGGGCTCCCTAAGCCTAAGGGCTGGGGTGCCACAGGCCTGGGCCTCCCTAGCCTAAAGGCTGGGGCGCCCCAGGCCTGGAGCTCCCAAAGCCTAAGGGCTGTGGCGCCCCAGGCCTGGGGCTCCCTAAGCCTAAGTGCTGTGGCGCCCAAGCCCAGAAGCTCCCTAAACCTAAGGGTTGGCGCGCCCCAGGCCGGGGGCTCCCTAAGCATAAGGGCTGGAGCTTCCCAGGCCTGGTTCTCCCGAAGCCTAAGGGCTTGGGCGACATAGGCCTGGGGCTCCCAAAGACTAAGGGCTGGGGAGCCCCAGACCTGGGTCACCCTAAGCCTACGTGCTGGGGCGCCACAGGCCTGGGGATCCCGAAGCCTAAGGGCTATGGCGCCCTAGGCCTGGCGCGCCATAAGCCGAAGTGCTGGGGCGTCCCAGGGCAGGGGCTCCCTAAGCCTAAGGGCTGGGGCGACCCAGGCCAGGGGCTCCCTAAGCCTAAGGGCTGGGGCGCCCCAGGCCTTGGTCTCCCAAAGCCAAAGGGCTGTGGTGCCCCAGGCCTGGGGCTCCCAAAGCCTAAGGGCTGGGGCGCCCCGGCCTGGGGCTCCCAGACCCTAAGGCTGGGACGCACCTGGCCAGGGACTTCCTAAGCCGAAGGACTGGGGCGCCCCAGGCCAGGGGTCCCAAAGCCTAAGCGATGGGGCGCCCCAGGACTGGGGCTCCAAAAGCTTAAGGGCTGAGGAGCCCCAGGCCACGGCTCCCTAAGCCTAAGGGCTTGGGCGTACCATGTCTGCGGCTCCCAAAGCCTAAGGGCTGAGGCGCCCCAGGCCTGGGGCTACCATTGCCTAAGGCTGGGCGCCCCAGGCCTGGGGCACCCAAAGCCTAAGGGCTGGGGAGCCCTAGGCCTGGCGCGCCCTAAGCCGAAGGGATGGGGTGTCCAAGGCCATGGGCCCCCTAATCCTAAGGGCTGGTGCGCCCCAGGCCTGGGGCACCCTAAGCCTAAGGGTTGGAGTGCCCCAGGCCTGGGGCTCCCAAATCTTAAGGGCTGTGGCGCCCCAGGCCATGGTCTCCCAAAACCAAAGGGCTGTGGCGCCCCAGGCCTGGGCCTCCCAAAGTCTAAGGGCTTTGGCGTCCCGGCCTAGGGCTCCCAAAGCCTAAGGCTGGGACGCCCCTGGCCAGGGGCTTCCTAAGCCGAAGGGCTGGGGCGCCCCAGTACAGGGGCTCCCAAAGCCTAAGCGATGGGGCGCCCCAGGACTGGGGAACCCAAAGCCTAAGGGCAGGGGCGCCCCAGGCCAAGGGCTCCCTATGCCTAAGGGCTGGGGCTTTCCATGCCTGGGGCTCCCAAAGCCTAAGGGTTGCGGAGCCCCAGGGCTGGAGCTCCAAAAGCCTAAAGGCTGGGGAGACCCAGTCCTGGAGCTCCCAAAGCCTAAGGGCTGGGGCGCCCCAGGCCAGGGGCTCCCTAATCCTAAGGGCTGTGGCGCCCCAGGCCAGGAGCTACCTAAGCCTAAGGGTTGGGGCTCCCCAGGCCGGGGGCTCCCTAAGCCTAAGGGCAGGGGCACCCCAGGCCTGGGGCTCCCAACGTCTAAAGGCTGGGGCGCCGCAGACCTGGGGCTCCCAAAGCCTAAGTGCTGGGTGCCCCAGGGCTAGGGCTACCTAAGCCAAAGTGCTGGTGCGCCCCAGGCCTGGAGCTCCCAAAGCCTAAGAATGGTGCGCCACGGGTCTGGGACTCCCGAAGCCTAAGAGCTGGGGGGACCAAGGCCTGGGGTTCTCCAAGCCTAAGGGATGGGCGCCCTAGGCCTGGCACGCCCTAAGCCAAAGGGCTGGGGCGTCCCAGGCCATGGGCTCCCTAAGCCTAAGGGCTGTTGCGCCCCAGGCCTGGGGCTCCCAAACCTAAAGGCTGGGGCGCCCTAGGCCTGGTGCGCCCTAAACCTAAGAGTTGGGGCGTCCCAGGTCTGGGGCTCCGGAAGCATAAGGGCTGGAGCGTCCCAGGCCTGGAGCACCCTAAGCCTAAGTGCTGGGGCGCCCCAGGCCTGGGGATACCAAAGCCTAAGGGCTAGGGCGCCCTAGGCCTGGCACGCCCTAAGCCAAAGGGCTGGGGCGTCCCAGGCCATGGGCTCCCTAAGCCTAAGGGCTGTTGCGCCCCAAGCCTGGGGCTCCCAAACCTAAAGGCTGGGGCGCCCTAGGCCTGGTGCGCCCTAAGCCGAAGGGCGGGGGTGTCCCAGGTCTGGGGCTCCCTAAGCCTAAGGGCTGGGGCACCCCAAGCTGGGGCTCCCTAAGCCTAAGGGCTGATGCGCCCCAGGCTGGGGCTCCCAAATCTTAAGGCTGTGGTGCCCCAGGCCTTGTGCTCCCAAAGCCTAAAGGCTGGGGCGCCCTAGGCCGGGCGCGCCCTAGTCGAAGGGCTGGGGCTTCCATGGCCATGGGCTCCCTAAGCCTAAAGGCTGGGCTGGGGCGACCCAGGCATGGGGCTCCCCAACACGAAGGGCTGGGTCCCTCCTGGCCTGGGGCTCCCCAAGCCTAAGGGCGGGGACGCCCCAGCCCTGTGGCGCCCAAAGTCTAAGGGCTGTGGCGCCCCAGGCCTGGGGCTCCCTAAGCCGAAGGGCTGGGGGGTCCCAGGCCATGGGCTCCCTAAGCCTAAGGGCTGGGGCGCCCCAGGCCTAGGGCTCCCTAAGCCTAAGTGCTGGGACGCCCCAGGCCTGGGGATCCCTAAGCCGAAGGGATGGGGCGTCCCAGGCCATGGGCTCGCTAAGCCTAAGGGCTATGGCGCCCCAGGCCTGGCGCTCCCAAAGCCTAAGGGCTGGGGCGCCCCGGCCTGGGGCTCCCAAAGCCTAAGGCTGGGACGCCCCTGACCAGGGGCTTTCTAAGCCGAAGGGCTGGGGCGCCCCAGGCCAGGGGCTCCCAAAGCCTAAGCGATGGGGCGCCCTAGGACTGGGGCTCCCAAATCCTAAGGGCTGGGGCACCCCAGGCCAAAGGCTCCATAAGCCTAAGGAATGGGGCGTACCATGCCTGGGGCTCCCAAAGCCTAAGGGCTGCGGAGCCCCAGGGCTGGAACTCCAAAAGCCTAAAGGCTGGGGAGACGCAGTTCTGGGGCTCCCTAAGCCTAAGGGCTGGGGTGTCCAAGGCCATGGGCCCCCTAATCCTAAGGGTTGGAGCGCCCCAGGCCTGGGGCTCCCAAATCCTAAGGGCTGGGGTGCCCCAGGCCTTGGTCTCCCAAAGCCAAAGGGCTGTGACGCCCCAGGCATGGGGCTCCCAAAGCCTAAGGGCTGGGGCGCCCCGGCCTGGGGCTCCCAAAGCCTAAGGCTGGGACGCCCTGGCCAGGGGCTCCCTAAGCCTACGTGCTGGGGCACCCCAGGTGCAGGGCTCCCAAAGCCTAACGGCTGAGGCGCCCTAGGCCTGGCGCGACCTAAGCCGAAGGGCCGGGCGTCACAGGCCTGAGGCTTCCTAAGCCTAAGGGCTGTGGCGCCCCAGCCCAGGAGCTCCCTAAACATAAGGGTTGGGGCTCACCAGGCCGGGGGCTCCCTAAGCATAAGGGCTGGAGCTTCCCAGGCCTGGGTCTCCCTAAGCCTAAGGGCTTGGGCGCCATAGGCCTGGGGCTCCCAAAGCCTAAGGGCTGGAGAGCCCCAGACCTGGGGCACCCTAAGCCTACGTGCTGGGGCGCCCCAGGCCTGGGGATCCCAAAGCCTAAGGGCTATGGCACCCTAGGCCTGGCGCGCCCTAAGCCGAAGTGCTGGGGCGTCCCAGGCCAGGGGCTCCCTAAGCCTAAGGGCTGGGGCGACCCAGGCCTGGGGCTCCCTAAGCCGAAGGGCTGGGTCCCCCCAGGCCTGGGGCTCCCTAAGTCTAATGGCTGAGGCGCCCCAGGCCTGGGGCTAACAATGACTAAGGGCTGGGATCCCCAGGTCTGTGGCACCCAAAGCCTAAGGGCTGGGGAGCCCTAGGCCTGGCACGCCGTAAACCGAAGGGCTGGGGTGTCCAAGGCCATGGGCCCCCTAATCCTAAGGGCTGGAGCGCCCCAGGCCTGGGGCTCCCAAATCCTAAGGGCTGGGGCGCCCCAGGCCTTGGTCTCCCAAAGCCAAAGGGCTGTGGCGCCCCAGGCCTGGGGCTCCCAAAGCCTAAGGGCTGGGGCGCCCCGGCTTGGGGCTCCCAAAGCCTAAGGGCTGGGGCGCCCTAGGCCTGGCGCGCCCTAAGCCGAATGGCGGGGGCGACCCAGGCCTGGGGCTCCATAAGCCTAAGGGTTGTGGCGCCCCAGTCCTGGGGCTCCCTAAGCCTAAGGGCTAGGGGGCCACAGGCCTGGGCCACCCTAAGCCTAAGGGCTGGGGTGTACCATGCCTAGGGCTCCCAAAGCCTATGGGATGGGGCGCCCCAGGCCTGGGGCTCCCTAAGCCTAAGGGCTGTGGTGCCCCAAGCTGGGGGCTCCCTAAGCCTAAGGGCTAGAGCTTCCCAGGCCTGGTTCTCCCTAAGCCTAAGGGCTTGGGCGCCATAGGCCTTGGGATCCCAAAGCCTAAGGGCTGCGGCGCCCCAGACTTGGGGCACCCTAAGCCTAAGTGCTGGGGCGCCCCAGGCATGGGGATCCCAAAGCCTAAGAGCTAGGGCGCCCTAGGCCTGGCGCGCCCTAAGCCGAAGTGCTGGGGCGTCCCAGGCCAGGGGCTCCCTAAGACTAACGTCTGGAGCGACCCAGGCCTGGGGCTCCCTAAGCCTAAGGGCTGGGACGCCCATGGCCTGGGGCTCCCTAAGCCGAAGGGCTGGGTCCCCCCAGGCCTGGGGCTCCCTAAGTCTAAGGGCTGAGACGCCCCAGGCCTGGGGCTACCAAATCCTAAGGGCTGGGGCGCCCAAGGCCTTGGTCTCCCAAAGCCAAAGGGCTATGGCGCCCAAGGCCTGGGGTTCCCAAAGCCTAAGGGCTGGGGCGCCCGGCCTCGGGCTCCCAAAGCCTAAGGCTGGGACGCCCCTGACCAGGGGCTTCCTAAGCCGAAGGGCTGGGGCGCCCCATGCCAGGGGCTCCCAAAGCCTAAGCTATGGGGCGCCCCAGGACTGGGGCTCCCTAAGCCTACGTGCTGGGGCGCCCCAGGTGCAGGGATCCCAAAGCCTAAGGGCTGAGGCGCCCTAGGCCTGGCGCGACCTAAGCCGAAGGGCCGGGCGTCACAGGCCTGGGGCTTCCTAAGCCTAAGGGCTGTGGCGTCCCAGCCCAGAAGCTCCCTAAACATAAGGGTTGGGGCTCACCAGGCCGGGGGCTCCCTAAGCATAAGGGCTGGAGCTTCCCAGGCCTGGGTCTCCCTAAGCCTAAGGGCTTGGGCGCCATAGGCCTGGGGCTCCCAAAGCCTAAAGGCTGGGGAGTACCAGACCTGGGGCACCCTAAGCCTACGTGCTGGGGCGCCCCAGGCCTGGGGATCCCAAAGCCTAAGGGCTATGGCACCCTAGGCCTGGCGCGCCCTAAGCCGAAGTGCTGGGGCGTCCCAGGCCAGGGGCTCCCTAAGCCTAAGGGCTGGGGCGATCCAGGCCTGGGGCTCCCTAAGCCGAAGGGCTGGGTCCCCCCAGGCCTGGGGCTCCCTAAGTCTAAGGGCTGAGGCGCCCCAGGCCTGGGGCTAACAATGACTAAGGGCTGGGAGCCCCAGGCCTGTGGCACCCAAAGCCTAAGAGCTGGGGAGCCCTAGGCCTGGCACGCCGTAAACCGAAGGGCTGGGGTGTCCAAGGCCATGGGCCCCCTAATCCTAAGGGCTGGAGCGCCCCAGGCCTGGGGCTCCCAAATCCTAAGGGCTGGGGCGCCCCAGGCCTTGGTCTCCCAAAGCCAAAGGGCTGTGGCGCCCCAGGCCTGGGGCTCCCAAAGCCTAAGAGCTGGTGCGCCCCGGCCTGGGGCTCCCAAAGCCTAATGGCTGGGGCGCCCTAGGCCTGGCGCGCCCTAAGCCGAAGGGCGGGGGCGACCCAGGCCTGGGGCTCCATAAGCCTAAGGGTTGTGGCGCCCCAGTCCTGGGGCTCCCTAAGCCTAAGGGCTGGGGGCCACAGGCCTGGGCCTCCCTAAGCCTAAGGGCTGGGGTGTACCATGCCTAGGGCTCCCAAAGCCTATGGGATGGGGCGCTCCAGGCCTGGGGCTCCCAAAGCCTAAGGCCTGGGGTTCCCCAGGGCTGGAGCTCCAAAAGCCTAAAGGCTGGGGCGACCCAGTGCTGGGGCTCCCTAAGCCTAAGGGCTGGGGGGCCACAGGCCTGGGGCTCCCTAGTCTAAAGGCTGGGGCGCCCCAGGCCTGGAGCTCCCAAAGCCTAAGGGCTGTGGCGCCCCAGGCCTGGGGCTCCATAAGCCTAAGGGCTGTGGCGCCCAAGCCCAGAAGCTCCCTAAACCTAAGGGTTGGGGCGCCCCAGGCAGGGGGCTCCCTAAGCATAAGGGCTGGAGCTTCCCAGGCCTGGGTCTCCCGAAGCCTAAGGGCTTGGGCGCCATAGGCCTGGGGCTCCCAAAGACTAAGGGCTGGGGAGCCCCAGACCTGGGTCACCCTAAGCCTACGTGCTGGGGCGCCACAGGCCTGGGGATCCCGAAGCCTAAGGGCTATGGCGCCCTAGGCCTGGCGCGCCAGAAGCCGAAGTGCTGGGGCGTCCCAGGGCAGGGGCTCCCTAAGCCTAAGGGCTGGGGCGACCCAGGCCTGGGGCTCCCTAAGCCTAAGGGCTGGGACGCCCCAGAACTGGGGCTCCGTAAGCCGGAGGGCTGGGGCGCATAAGGCCTGGTGCTCCCAAAGCCTAAGGACAGGGACGTCGCAGCCCTTGGGCTCCCTAAGCCTAAGGGCTGGGGCGCCCCAGTCCTGGGGTTCCCTAAGCCTAAGGGCTGGAGCGCCCCAGGCCTGGGGCTCCCAAAGCCTAAGGGCTGGGGTGCCCCAGGCCTGGGAAACCCTAAGCCCAAGGGCTGGCGCGCCCCAGGTCCAGGGCTCCCAAAGCCTAAGGGCTGGGGCGCCCTAGGCCTGGCGCGCCCTAAGCCGAAGGGTGGGGGCGACCCAGGCCTGGGGCTCCATAAGCCTAAGGGTTGTGGCGCCCCAGTCCTGGGGCTCCCTAAGCCTAAGTGCTGGGGGGCCACAGGCCTGGGCCTCCCTAAACCTAAGGGCTGGGGTGTACCATGCCTAGGGCTCCCAAAGCCTATGGGATGGGGCGCCCCAGGCCTGGGGCTCCCAAAGCCTAAGGCCTGGGGTTCCCCAGGACTGGAGCTCCAAAAGCCTAAAGGCTGGGGCGACCCATTCCTGGGGCTCCCTAAGCCTAAGGGCTGGGGTGCCACAGGCCTGGGGCTCCCTAGCCTAAAGGCTGGGGCGCCCCAGGCCTGGAGCTCCCAAAGCCTAAGGGCTGTGGCGCCCCAGGCCTGGGGCTCCCTAAGCCTAAGGGCTGTGGCGCCCAAGCCCAGAAGCTCCCTAAACCTAAGGGTTGGGGCGCCCCAGGCCGGGGGCTCCCTAAGCATAAGGGCTGGAGCTTCCCAGGCCTGGGTCTCCCGAAGCCTAAGGGCTTGGGCGCCATAGGCCTGGGGCTCCCAAAGACTAAGGGCTGGGGAGCCCCAGACCTGGGTCACCCTAAGCCTACGTGCTGGGGCGCCACAGGCCTGGGGATCCCGAAGCCTAAGGGCTATGGCGCCCTAGGCCTGGCGCGCCATAAGCCGAAGTGCTGGGGCGTCCCAGGGCAGGTGCTCCCTAAGCCTAAGGGCTGGGGCGACCCAGGCCTGGGGCTCCCTAAGCCTAAGGGCTGGGACGCCCATGGCCTGGGGCTCCCTAAGCCGAAGGGCTGGGGCGCCCCAGGCCTTGGTCTCCCAAAGCCAAAGGGCTGTGGCGCCCCAGGCCTGGGGCTCCCAAAGCCTAAGAGCTGGGGCGCCCCGGCCTGGGGCTCCCAAACCCTAAGGCTGGGACGCACCTGGCCAGGGGCTTCCTAAGCCGAAGGGCTGGGCGCCCCAGGACAGGGGCTCCCAAAGCCTAAGCGATGGGGCGCCCCAGGACTGGGGCTCCAAAAGCTTAAGGGCTGAGGAGCCCCAGGCCACGGCTCCCTAAGCCTAAGGGCTTGGGCGTACCATGTCTGGGGCTCCCAAAGCCTAAGGGCTGAGGCGGCCCAGGCCTGGGGCTACCAATGCCTAAGGCTGGGTGCCCCAGGCCTGGGGCACCCAAAGCCTAAGGGCTGGGGAGCCCTAGGCCTGGCGCGCCCTAAGCCGAAGGGATGGGGTGTCCAAGGCCATGGGCCCCCTAATCCTAAGGGCTGGGGCGCCCCAGGCCAAGGGCTCCCTATGCCTAAGGGCTGGGGCGTTCCATGCCTGGGGCTCCCAAAGCCTAAGGGTTGCGGAGCCCCAGGGCTGGAGCTCCAAAAGCCTAAAGGCTGGGGAGACCCAGTCCTGGAGCTCCCAAAGCCTAAGGGCTGCGGAGCCCCAGGGCTGGAGCTCCAAAAGCCTAAGACTGGGGAGACGCAGTTCTGGGGTTCCCTATGCCTAAAGGCTGGGGCGCCCCAGGCCTGGAGCTCCCATTGCCTAAGGGCTGGGGCGACCCAGGCCTGGGGCTCCCTAAGCCTAAGGGCTGTGGCGTCCCAGGCCAGGAGCTCCCTAAGCCTAAGGGTTGGGGGCCCCAGGCCGGGGGCTCCCTAAGCCTAAGGGCAGGGGCACCCCAGGCCTGGGCCTCCCAAAGCCTAAGGGCTAGGGCACCCCAAGACTGGGGCTCCCAAAGCCTAAGTGCTGGGTGCCCCAGGGCTAGGGCTACCTAAGCCAAAGGACTGGGGCACCCCAGGCCTGGGGCTCCCAAAACCTAAGGGCTGGGGCCCCCCAGGCCTAGAGCTCTCAAAGCCTAAGGCTGGGGCGCCACGGGTCAGGGGCTCCCGAAGCCTAAGAGCTGGGGCGCCCCAGGCCTGGGGTTCTCTAAGCCTAAGGGATGGGCGCCCCAGGACTGGAGCTCCCAAAGCCTAAGGGTTGGGGCGCAGCAGGCCTGGTGCTCCCTAAGCCTAAGGGTTGGGACGCCCCAGAACTGGGGCTCCCTAAGCCGGAGGGCTGGGGCGCATAAGGCCTGGTGCTCCCAAAGCCTAAGGACAGGGACGTCGCAGCCCTTGGGCTCCCTAAGCCTAAGGGCTGGGGCGCCCCAGTCCTGGGGTTCCCTAAGCCTAAGGGCTGGAGCGCCCCAGGCCTGGGGCTCCCAAAGCCTAAGGGCTGGGTTGCCCCAGGCCTGGGGAACCCTAAGCCCAAGGGCTGGGGCGCCCCAGGTCCAGGGCTCCCAAAGCCTAATGGCTGGGGCGCCCTAGGCCTGGCGCGCCCTAAGCCGAAGGGCGGGGGCGACCCAGGCCTGGGGCTCCATAAGCCTAAGGGTTGTGGCGCCCCAGTCCTGGGGCTCCCTAAGCCTAAGGGCTGGGGGACCACAGGCCTGGGCCTCCCTAAAACTAAGGGCTGGGGTGTACCATGCCTAGGGCTCCCAAAGCCTATGGGATGGGGCGCCCCAGGCCTGGGGCTCCCAAAGCCTAAAGCCTGGGGTTCCCCAGGGCTGGAGCTCCAAAAGCCTAAAGGCTGGGGTGACCCAGTCCTGGGGCTCCCTAAGCCTAAGGGCTGGGGTGCCACAGGCCTGGGGCTCCCTAGCCTAAAGGCTGGGGCGCCCCAGGCCTGGAGCTCCCAAAGCCTAAGGGCTGTGGCGCCCCTGGCCTGGGGCTCCCTAAGCCTAAGTGCTGTGGCGCCCAAGCCCAGAAGCTCCCTAAACCTAAGGGTTGGGGTGCCCCAGGCCGGGGGCTCCCTAAGCATAAGGGCTGGAGCTTCCCAGGCCTGGGTCTCCCGAAGCCTAAGGGCTTGGGCGCCATAGGCCTGGGGCTCCCAAAGACTAAGGGCTGGGGAGCCCCAGACCTGGGTCACCCTAAGCCTACGTGCTGGGGCGCCACAGGCCTGGGGATCCCGAAGCCTAAGGGCTATGGCGCCCTAGGCCTGGCGCGCCATAAGCCGAAGTGCTGGGGCGTCCCAGGGCAGGGGCTCCCTAAGCCTAAGGGCTGGGGCGACCCAGGCCGGGGCTCCCTAAGCCTAAGGGCTGGGACGCCCATGGCCTGGGGCTCCCTAAGCCGAAGGGCTGGGGCGCCCCAGGCCTTGGTCTCCCAAAGCCAAAGGGCTGTGGCGCCCCAGGCCCGGGGCTCCCAAAGCCTAAGGCTGGGACGCACCTGGCCAGGGGCTTCCTAAGCCGAAGGGCTGGGGCGCCCCAGGCCAGGGGCTCCCAAAGTCTAAGCGATGGGGCGCCCCAGGACTGGGGCTCCAAAAGCTTAAGGGCTGAGGAGCCCCAGGCCACGGCTCCCTAAGCCTAAGGGCTTGGGCGTACCATGTCTGGGGCTCCCAAAGCCTAAGGGCTGAGGCGCCCCAGGCATGGGGCTACCAATGCCTAAGGCTGGGCGCCCCAGGCCTGGGGCACCCAAAGCCTAAGGGCTGGGGAGCCCTAGGCCTGGCGCGCCCTAAGCCGAAGGGATGGGGTGTCCAAGGCCATGGGCCCCCTAATCCTAAGGGCTGGTGCGCCCCAGGCCTGGGGCACCCTAAGCCTAAGGGTTGGAGTGCCCCAGGCCTGGGGCTCCCAAATCCTAAGGGCTGGGGCGCCCCAGTCCTTGGTCTCCCAAAACCCAAGGGCTGTGGCGCCCCAGGCCTGGGCCTCCCAAAATCTAAGGGCTGGGGCCTCCCGGCCTGGGGCTCCCAAAGCCTAAGGCTGGGACGCCCCTGGCCAGGGGCTTCCTAAGCCGAAGGGCTGGGGCGCCCCAGTCCAGGGGCTCCCAAAGCCTAAGCGATGGGGCGCCCCAGGACTGGGGCTCCCAAAGCCTAAGGGCTGGGGCGCCCCAGGCCAAGGGCTCCCTATGCCTAAGGGCTGGGGCGTTCCATGCCTGGGGCTCCCAAAGCCTAAGGGTTGCGGAGCCCCAGGGCTGGAGCTCCAAAAGCCTAAAGGCTGGGGAGACCCAGTCCTGGAGCTCCCAAAGCCTAAGGGCTGTGGCGCCCCAGGCCAGGAGCTACCTAAGCCTAAGGGTTGGGGCTCCCCAGGCCGGGGGCTCCCTAAGCCTAAGGGCAGGGGCACCCCAGGCCTGGGGCTCCCTAATCCGAAGGGCGGGGGGGCCCCAGGCCTTGGGCTCCCAACGCCTAAAGGCTGGGGCGCCGCAGACCTGGGGCTCCCAAAGCCTAAGTGCTGGGTGCCCCAGGGCTAGGGCTACCTAAGCCAAAGTGCTGGGGCGCCCCAGGCCTGGAGCTCCCAAAGCCTAAGAATGGTGCGCCACGGGTCTGGGGCTCCCGAAGCCTAAGAGCTGGGGGGACCAAGGCCTGGGGTTCTCCAAGCCTAAGGGATGGGCGCCCCAGGACTGGAGCTCCCAAAGCCTAAGGGCTGGGGCGTGCCAGGCCATGGTCTCCCTAAACCTAAGGGTTGGGGCGCCCCAGGCCTGGTGCTCCCTAAGCCTTAGGGCTGGAGCGACCCAGGCCTGGGGCTCCCTAAGCCGGAGGACTGGGGCGCATCAGGCCTGGGGCTCCCAAAGCCTAAGGGCAGGGGCGTCGCAGCCCATGGGCTCCCTAAACCTAAGAGTTGGGGCGCCCCAGGCCGGGGGCTCCCGAAGCATAAGGGCTGGAGCGTCCCAGGCCTGGAGCACCCTAAGCCCAAGTGCTGGGGCGCCCCAGGCCTGGGGATACCAAAGCCTAAGGGCTAGGGCGCCCTAGGCCTGGCACGCCCTAAGCCAAAGGGCTGGGGCGTCCCAGGCCATGGGCTCCCTAAGCCTAAGGGCTGTTGCGCCCCAGGCCTGGGGCTCCCTAAGCCTAAGGGCTGGAGCACCCCAGGCCAGGGGCTCCCAAAGCCTAAGGCCTGGGGCGCCCCAGGCCTTGGGCTCCCAAACCTAAAGGCTGGGGCGCCCTAGGCCTGGTGCGCCCTAAGCCGAAGGGCGGGGGTGTCCCAGGTCTGGGGCTCCCTAAGCCTAAGGGCTGGGGCACCCCAAGCTGGGGCTCCCTAAGCATAAGGGCTGATGCGCCCCAGGCTGGGGCTCCCAAATCTTAAGGCTGGGGTGCCCCAGGCCTTGTGCTCTCAAAGCCTAAAAGCTGGGGCGCCCTAGGCCGGGCGCGCCCTAGTCGAAGGGCTGGGGCTTCCATGGCCATGGGCTCCCTAAGCCTAAAGGCTGGGCTGGGGCGACCCAGGCATGGGGCTCCCTAACATGAAGGGCTGGGTCCCTCCTGGCCTGGGGCTCCCCAAGCCTAAGGGCTGGGACGCCCCAGCCCTGGGGCGCCCAAAGTCTAAGGGCTGTGGCGCCCCAGGCCTGGGGCTCCCTAAGCCGAAGGGCTGGGGCGTCCCAGGCCATGGGCTCCCTAAGCCTAAGGGCTGGGGCGCCCCAGGTCTGGGGCTCCCTAAGCCTAAGGGCTGGGACGCCCCAGGCCTGGGGATCCCTAAGCCGAAGGGATGGGGCGTCCCAGGCCATGGGCTCGCTAAGCCTAAGGGCTATGGCGCCCCAGGCCTGGGGCTCCCAAAGCCTAAGGGCTGGGGCGCCCCGGCCTGGGGCTCCCAAAGCCTAAGGCTGGGACGCCCCTGACCAGGGGCTTTCTAAGCCGAAGGGCTGGGGCGCCCCAGGCCAGGGGCTCCCAAAGCCTTAGCGATGGGGCGCCCTAGGACTGGGGCTCCCAAAGCCTAAGGGCTGGTGCGCCCCAGGGCTGGAGCTCCAAAAGCCTAAATGCTGGGGAGACGCAGTTCTGGGGCTCCCTAAACCTAAGGGATGGGGGGCCACAGGCCTGGGGCTCCCTAAGCCTAAAGGCTGGGGCGCCCCAGGCCTGGAGCTCCCAATGCCTAAGGGCTGGGGCGCTCCAGGCCTGGGGCTCCCAAATCCTAAGGGCTGTGGCATCCCAGGCCAGGAGCTCCCTAAGCCTAATGGTTGGGGTGCCCCAGGCCGGGGGCTCCCTAAGCCTAAGGGCAGGGGCACCCCAGGCCTGGGCCTCCCAAAGCCTAAGGGCTGGGGCACCCCAAGACTGGGGCTCCCAAAGCCTAAGTGCTGGGTGCCCCAGGGCTAGGGCTACCTAAGCCAAAGGGCTGGGGCGCCCCAGGCCTGTGGTTCTCTAAGCCTAAGGGATGGGCGCCCCAGGACTGGAGCTCCCAAAGCCTAAGGGCTGGGGCATGCCACGCCATGGGCTCCCTACCCTAAGGGTTGGTGCGCCCCAGGCCTGGTGCTCCCTAAGAGTAAGGGTTGGGACGCCCCAGAACTGGGGCTCCCTAAGCCAGAGGGCTGGGGCGCATCAGGCCTGGGGCTCCAAAGCATAAAGGCAGGGGCGTCGCAGCCCTTGGTCTCCCTAAGCCTAAGGGTTGGGGCGCCCCAGTCCTGGGGTTCCCTAAGCCCAAGGGCTGGAGCGCCCCAGGCCTGGGACTCCCAAAGCCTAAGGGCTGGGGCGCCCCAGGCCTGTGGCACCCTAACCCAAAGGGCTGGGGCGGCCCAGGTCCAGGGCTCCCAAAGCCTAAGGGCTGGGGCGCCCTAGGCCTGGCGCGCCCTAAGCCGAAGGGCCGGGGCGTCCCAGGCCTGGGGCTCCCTAAGCCTAAGGGCTGTGGCGCCCCAGCCCAGAAGCTCCCTAAACATAAGTGTTGGGGCGCACTAGCCGGGGGCTCCCTAAGCATAAGGGCTGGAGCTTCCCAGGCCTGGGTCTCCCTAAGCCTAAGGGCTTGGGCGCCATAGGCCTGGGGCTCCCAAAGCCTAAGGGCTGCGGCGCCCCAGACCTGGGGCACCCTAAGCCTAAGGGCTGGGTCCCCCCAGGCCTGGGGCTCCCTAAGTCTAAGGGCTGAGGCGCCCCAGGCCTGGGGCTAACAATGCCTAAGGGCTGTGGCGCCCAGGCCTGGGGCTCCCTAAGCCTAAGCGCTGTGGCGCCCCAGCCCAGAAGCTCCCTAAACATAAGTGTTGGGGCGCACTAGCCAGGGGCTCCCTAAGCATAAGGGCTGGAGATTCCCAGGCCTGGGTCTCCCTAAGCCTAAGGGCTTGGGCGCCATAGGCCTGGGGCTCCCAAAGCCTAAGGGCTGGGGAGCCCCAGACCTGGGGCACCCTAAGCCTAAGGGCTGGGTCCCCCCAGGCCTGGGGCTCCCTAAGTCTAAGGGCTGAGGCGCCCCAGGCCTGGGGCTAACAATGCCTAAGGGCTGGGAGCTCCAGGCCTGTGGCACCCAAAGCCTAAGGGCTGGGGAGCCCTAGGCCTAGCGCGCCCTAAGCCGAAGGGCTGGGGTGTCCAAGGCCATGGGCCCCCTAATCCTAAGGGTTGGAGCGCCCCAGGCCTGGGGCTCCCAAATCCTAAGGGCTGGGGCGCCCCAGGCCTTGGTCTCCCAAAGCCAAAGGGCTGTGACGCCCCAGGCAAGGGGCTCCCAAAGCCTAAGGGCTGGGGCGACCCGGCCTGGGGCTCCCAAAGCCTAAGGCTGGGACGCCCTGGCCAGGGGCTTCCTAAGCCGAAGGGCTGGGGCGCCCCGGCCTGGGGCTCCCAAAGCCTAAGGGCTGGGGTGCCCGAGGGCTGGAGCTCCAAAAGCCTAAAGGCTGGGGCGACCCAGTCCTGGGGCTCCCTAAGCCTAAGGGCTGGGGGCCCACAGGCCTGGGACTCCCTAAGCCTAAAGGCTGGGGCGCCCCAGGCCTGGAGCTCCCAAAGCCTAAGGGCTGTGGCGCCCTAGGCCTGGGGCTCCCTAAGCCTAAGGGCTGTGGTGCCCCAGGCCGGGGGCTCCCTAAGCCTAAGGGCTGGAGCTTCCCAGGCCTGGTTCTCCCTAAGCCTAAGGGCTTGGGCGCCATAGGCCTTGGGATCCCAAAGCCTAAGGGCTGCGGCGCCCCAGACCTGGGGCACCCTAAGCCTAAGTGCTGGGGCGCCTCAGGCATGGGGATCCCAAAGCCTAAGAGCTAGGGCGCCCTAGGCCTGGCGCGCCCTAAGCCGAAGTGCTGGGGCGTCCCAGGCCAGGGGCTCCCTAAGATTAACGTCTGGAGCGACCCAGGCCTGGGGCTCCCTAAGCCAAAGGGCTGGGACGCCCATGGCCTGGGGCTCCCTAAGCCGAAGGGCTGGGTTCCCCCAGGCCTGAGGCTCCCTCAGTCTAAGGGCTGAGACGCCCCAGGCCTGGGGCTACCAAATCCTAAGGGCTGGGGCGCCCAAGGCCTTGGTCTCCCAAAGCCAAAGGGCTATGGCGCCCAAGGCCTGGAGCTCCCAAAGCCTAAGGGCTGGGGCATGCCAGGCCATGGTCTCCCTAAACCTAAGGGTTGGGGCGCCCCAGGCCTGGTGCTCCCTAAGCCTTAGGGCTGGAGCGACCCAGGCCTGGGGCTCCCTAAGCCGGAGGACTGGGGCGCATCAGGCCTGGGGCTCCCAAAGCCTAAGGGCAGGGGCGTCGCAGCCCATGGGCTCCCTAAACCTAAGAGTTGGGGCGCCCCAGGCCGGGGGCTCCCGAAGCATAAGGGCTGGAGCGTCCCAGGCCTGGAGCACCCTAAGCCCAAGTGCTGGGGCGCCCCAGGCCTGGGGATACCAAAGCCTAAGGGCTAGGGCGCCCTAGGCCTGGCACGCCCTAAGCCAAAGGGCTGGGGCGTCCCAGGCCATGGGCTCCCTAAGCCTAAGGGCTGTTGCGCCCCAGGCCTGGGGCTCCCTAAGCCTAAGGGCTGGAGCACCCCAGGCCAGGGGCTCCCAAAGCCTAAGGCCTGGGGCGCCCCAGGCCTTGGGCTCCCAAACCTAAAGGCTGGGGCGCCCTAGGCCTGGTGCGCCCTAAGCCGAAGGGCGGGGGTGTCCCAGGTCTGGGGCTCCCTAAGCCTAAGGGCTGGGGCACCCCAAGCTGGGGCTCCCTAAGCATAAGGGCTGATGCGCCCCAGGCTGGGGCTCCCAAATCTTAAGGCTGGGGTGCCCCAGGCCTTGTGCTCTCAAAGCCTAAAAGCTGGGGCGCCCTAGGCCGGGCGCGCCCTAGTCGAAGGGCTGGGGCTTCCATGGCCATGGGCTCCCTAAGCCTAAAGGCTGGGCTGGGGCGACCCAGGCATGGGGCTCCCTAACATGAAGGGCTGGGTCCCTCCTGGCCTGGGGCTCCCCAAGCCTAAGGGCTGGGACGCCCCAGCCCTGGGGCGCCCAAAGTCTAAGGGCTGTGGCGCCCCAGGCCTGGGGCTCCCTAAGCCGAAGGGCTGGGGCGTCCCAGGCCATGGGCTCCCTAAGCCTAAGGGCTGGGGCGCCCCAGGTCTGGGGCTCCCTAAGCCTAAGGGCTGGGACGCCCCAGGCCTGGGGATCCCTAAGCCGAAGGGATGGGGCGTCCCAGGCCATGGGCTCGCTAAGCCTAAGGGCTATGGCGCCCCAGGCCTGGGGCTCCCAAAGCCTAAGGGCTGGGGCGCCCCGGCCTGGGGCTCCCAAAGCCTAAGGCTGGGACGCCCCTGACCAGGGGCTTTCTAAGCCGAAGGGCTGGGGCGCCCCAGGCCAGGGGCTCCCAAAGCCTTAGCGATGGGGCGCCCTAGGACTGGGGCTCCCAAAGCCTAAGGGCTGGTGCGCCCCAGGGCTGGAGCTCCAAAAGCCTAAATGCTGGGGAGACGCAGTTCTGGGGCTCCCTAAACCTAAGGGATGGGGGGCCACAGGCCTGGGGCTCCCTAAGCCTAAAGGCTGGGGCGCCCCAGGCCTGGAGCTCCCAATGCCTAAGGGCTGGGGCGCTCCAGGCCTGGGGCTCCCAAATCCTAAGGGCTGTGGCATCCCAGGCCAGGAGCTCCCTAAGCCTAATGGTTGGGGTGCCCCAGGCCGGGGGCTCCCTAAGCCTAAGGGCAGGGGCACCCCAGGCCTGGGCCTCCCAAAGCCTAAGGGCTGGGGCACCCCAAGACTGGGGCTCCCAAAGCCTAAGTGCTGGGTGCCCCAGGGCTAGGGCTACCTAAGCCAAAGGGCTGGGGCGCCCCAGGCCTGTGGTTCTCTAAGCCTAAGGGATGGGCGCCCCAGGACTGGAGCTCCCAAAGCCTAAGGGCTGGGGCATGCCACGCCATGGGCTCCCTACCCTAAGGGTTGGTGCGCCCCAGGCCTGGTGCTCCCTAAGAGTAAGGGTTGGGACGCCCCAGAACTGGGGCTCCCTAAGCCAGAGGGCTGGGGCGCATCAGGCCTGGGGCTCCAAAGCATAAAGGCAGGGGCGTCGCAGCCCTTGGTCTCCCTAAGCCTAAGGGTTGGGGCGCCCCAGTCCTGGGGTTCCCTAAGCCCAAGGGCTGGAGCGCCCCAGGCCTGGGACTCCCAAAGCCTAAGGGCTGGGGCGCCCCAGGCCTGTGGCACCCTAACCCAAAGGGCTGGGGCGGCCCAGGTCCAGGGCTCCCAAAGCCTAAGGGCTGGGGCGCCCTAGGCCTGGCGCGCCCTAAGCCGAAGGGCCGGGGCGTCCCAGGCCTGGGGCTCCCTAAGCCTAAGGGCTGTGGCGCCCCAGCCCAGAAGCTCCCTAAACATAAGTGTTGGGGCGCACTAGCCGGGGGCTCCCTAAGCATAAGGGCTGGAGCTTCCCAGGCCTGGGTCTCCCTAAGCCTAAGGGCTTGGGCGCCATAGGCCTGGGGCTCCCAAAGCCTAAGGGCTGCGGCGCCCCAGACCTGGGGCACCCTAAGCCTAAGGGCTGGGTCCCCCCAGGCCTGGGGCTCCCTAAGTCTAAGGGCTGAGGCGCCCCAGGCCTGGGGCTAACAATGCCTAAGGGCTGTGGCGCCCAGGCCTGGGGCTCCCTAAGCCTAAGCGCTGTGGCGCCCCAGCCCAGAAGCTCCCTAAACATAAGTGTTGGGGCGCACTAGCCAGGGGCTCCCTAAGCATAAGGGCTGGAGATTCCCAGGCCTGGGTCTCCCTAAGCCTAAGGGCTTGGGCGCCATAGGCCTGGGGCTCCCAAAGCCTAAGGGCTGGGGAGCCCCAGACCTGGGGCACCCTAAGCCTAAGGGCTGGGTCCCCCCAGGCCTGGGGCTCCCTAAGTCTAAGGGCTGAGGCGCCCCAGGCCTGGGGCTAACAATGCCTAAGGGCTGGGAGCTCCAGGCCTGTGGCACCCAAAGCCTAAGGGCTGGGGAGCCCTAGGCCTAGCGCGCCCTAAGCCGAAGGGCTGGGGTGTCCAAGGCCATGGGCCCCCTAATCCTAAGGGTTGGAGCGCCCCAGGCCTGGGGCTCCCAAATCCTAAGGGCTGGGGCGCCCCAGGCCTTGGTCTCCCAAAGCCAAAGGGCTGTGACGCCCCAGGCAAGGGGCTCCCAAAGCCTAAGGGCTGGGGCGACCCGGCCTGGGGCTCCCAAAGCCTAAGGCTGGGACGCCCTGGCCAGGGGCTTCCTAAGCCGAAGGGCTGGGGCGCCCCGGCCTGGGGCTCCCAAAGCCTAAGGGCTGGGGTGCCCGAGGGCTGGAGCTCCAAAAGCCTAAAGGCTGGGGCGACCCAGTCCTGGGGCTCCCTAAGCCTAAGGGCTGGGGGCCCACAGGCCTGGGACTCCCTAAGCCTAAAGGCTGGGGCGCCCCAGGCCTGGAGCTCCCAAAGCCTAAGGGCTGTGGCGCCCTAGGCCTGGGGCTCCCTAAGCCTAAGGGCTGGAGCTTCCCAGGCCTGGTTCTCCCTAAGCCTAAGGGCTTGGGCGCCATAGGCCTTGGGATCCCAAAGCCTAAGGGCTGCGGCGCCCCAGACCTGGGGCACCCTAAGCCTAAGTGCTGGGGCGCCTCAGGCATGGGGATCCCAAAGCCTAAGAGCTAGGGCGCCCTAGGCCTGGCGCGCCCTAAGCCGAAGTGCTGGGGCGTCCCAGGCCAGGGGCTCCCTAAGATTAACGTCTGGAGCGACCCAGGCCTGGGGCTCCCTAAGCCAAAGGGCTGGGACGCCCATGGCCTGGGGCTCCCTAAGCCGAAGGGCTGGGTTCCCCCAGGCCTGAGGCTCCCTCAGTCTAAGGGCTGAGACGCCCCAGGCCTGGGGCTACCAAATCCTAAGGGCTGGGGCGCCCAAGGCCTTGGTCTCCCAAAGCCAAAGGGCTATGGCGCCCAAGGCCTGGAGCTCCCAAAGCCTAAGGGCTGGGGCATGCCAGGCCATGGTCTCCCTAAACCTAAGGGTTGGGGCGCCCCAGGCCTGGTGCTCCCTAAGCCTTAGGGCTGGAGCGACCCAGGCCTGGGGCTCCCTAAGCCGGAGGACTGGGGCGCATCAGGCCTGGGGCTCCCAAAGCCTAAGGGCAGGGGCGTCGCAGCCCATGGGCTCCCTAAACCTAAGAGTTGGGGCGCCCCAGGCCGGGGGCTCCCGAAGCATAAGGGCTGGAGCGTCCCAGGCCTGGAGCACCCTAAGCCCAAGTGCTGGGGCGCCCCAGGCCTGGGGATACCAAAGCCTAAGGGCTAGGGCGCCCTAGGCCTGGCACGCCCTAAGCCAAAGGGCTGGGGCGTCCCAGGCCATGGGCTCCCTAAGCCTAAGGGCTGTTGCGCCCCAGGCCTGGGGCTCCCTAAGCCTAAGGGCTGGAGCACCCCAGGCCAGGGGCTCCCAAAGCCTAAGGCCTGGGGCGCCCCAGGCCTTGGGCTCCCAAACCTAAAGGCTGGGGCGCCCTAGGCCTGGTGCGCCCTAAGCCGAAGGGCGGGGGTGTCCCAGGTCTGGGGCTCCCTAAGCCTAAGGGCTGGGGCACCCCAAGCTGGGGCTCCCTAAGCATAAGGGCTGATGCGCCCCAGGCTGGGGCTCCCAAATCTTAAGGCTGGGGTGCCCCAGGCCTTGTGCTCTCAAAGCCTAAAAGTTGGGGCGCCCTAGGCCGGGCGCGCCCTAGTCGAAGGGCTGGGGCTTCCATGGCCATGGGCTCCCTAAGCCTAAAGGCTGGGCTGGGGCGACCCAGGCATGGGGCTCCCTAACATGAAGGGCTGGGTCCCTCCTGGCCTGGGGCTCCCCAAGCCTAAGGGCTGGGACGCCCCAGCCCTGGGGCGCCCAAAGTCTAAGGGCTGTGGCGCCCCAGGCCTGGGGCTCCCTAAGCCGAAGGGCTGGGGCGTCCCAGGCCATGGGCTCCCTAAGCCTAAGGGCTGGGGCGCCCCAGGTCTGGGGCTCCCTAAGCCTAAGGGCTGGGACGCCCCAGGCCTGGGGATCCCTAAGCCGAAGGGATGGGGCGTCCCAGGCCATGGGCTCGCTAAGCCTAAGGGCTATGGCGCCCCAGGCCTGGGGCTCCCAAAGCCTAAGGGCTGGGGCGCCCCGGCCTGGGGCTCCCAAAGCCTAAGGCTGGGACGCCCCTGACCAGGGGCTTTCTAAGCCGAAGGGCTGGGGCGCCCCAGGCCAGGGGCTCCCAAAGCCTTAGCGATGGGGCGCCCTAGGACTGGGGCTCCCAAAGCCTAAGGGCTGGTGCGCCCCAGGGCTGGAGCTCCAAAAGCCTAAATGCTGGGGAGACGCAGTTCTGGGGCTCCCTAAACCTAAGGGATGGGGGGCCACAGGCCTGGGGCTCCCTAAGCCTAAAGGCTGGGGCGCCCCAGGCCTGGAGCTCCCAATGCCTAAGGGCTGGGGCGCTCCAGGCCTGGGGCTCCCAAATCCTAAGGGCTGTGGCATCCCAGGCCAGGAGCTCCCTAAGCCTAATGGTTGGGGTGCCCCAGGCCGGGGGCTCCCTAAGCCTAAGGGCAGGGGCACCCCAGGCCTGGGCCTCCCAAAGCCTAAGGGCTGGGGCACCCCAAGACTGGGGCTCCCAAAGCCTAAGTGCTGGGTGCCCCAGGGCTAGGGCTACCTAAGCCAAAGGGCTGGGGCGCCCCAGGCCTGTGGTTCTCTAAGCCTAAGGGATGGGCGCCCCAGGACTGGAGCTCCCAAAGCCTAAGGGCTGGGGCATGCCACGCCATGGGCTCCCTACCCTAAGGGTTGGTGCGCCCCAGGCCTGGTGCTCCCTAAGAGTAAGGGTTGGGACGCCCCAGAACTGGGGCTCCCTAAGCCAGAGGGCTGGGGCGCATCAGGCCTGGGGCTCCAAAGCATAAAGGCAGGGGCGTCGCAGCCCTTGGTCTCCCTAAGCCTAAGGGTTGGGGCGCCCCAGTCCTGGGGTTCCCTAAGCCCAAGGGCTGGAGCGCCCCAGGCCTGGGACTCCCAAAGCCTAAGGGCTGGGGCGCCCCAGGCCTGTGGCACCCTAACCCAAAGGGCTGGGGCGGCCCAGGTCCAGGGCTCCCAAAGCCTAAGGGCTGGGGCGCCCTAGGCCTGGCGCGCCCTAAGCCGAAGGGCCGGGGCGTCCCAGGCCTGGGGCTCCCTAAGCCTAAGGGCTGTGGCGCCCCAGCCCAGAAGCTCCCTAAACATAAGTGTTGGGGCGCACTAGCCGGGGGCTCCCTAAGCATAAGGGCTGGAGCTTCCCAGGCCTGGGTCTCCCTAAGCCTAAGGGCTTGGGCGCCATAGGCCTGGGGCTCCCAAAGCCTAAGGGCTGCGGCGCCCCAGACCTGGGGCACCCTAAGCCTAAGGGCTGGGTCCCCCCAGGCCTGGGGCTCCCTAAGTCTAAGGGCTGAGGCGCCCCAGGCCTGGGGCTAACAATGCCTAAGGGCTGTGGCGCCCAGGCCTGGGGCTCCCTAAGCCTAAGCGCTGTGGCGCCCCAGCCCAGAAGCTCCCTAAACATAAGTGTTGGGGCGCACTAGCCAGGGGCTCCCTAAGCATAAGGGCTGGAGATTCCCAGGCCTGGGTCTCCCTAAGCCTAAGGGCTTGGGCGCCATAGGCCTGGGGCTCCCAAAGCCTAAGGGCTGGGGAGCCCCAGACCTGGGGCACCCTAAGCCTAAGGGCTGGGTCCCCCCAGGCCTGGGGCTCCCTAAGTCTAAGGGCTGAGGCGCCCCAGGCCTGGGGCTAACAATGCCTAAGGGCTGGGAGCTCCAGGCCTGTGGCACCCAAAGCCTAAGGGCTGGGGAGCCCTAGGCCTAGCGCGCCCTAAGCCGAAGGGCTGGGGTGTCCAAGGCCATGGGCCCCCTAATCCTAAGGGTTGGAGCGCCCCAGGCCTGGGGCTCCCAAATCCTAAGGGCTGGGGCGCCCCAGGCCTTGGTCTCCCAAAGCCAAAGGGCTGTGACGCCCCAGGCAAGGGGCTCCCAAAGCCTAAGGGCTGGGGCGACCCGGCCTGGGGCTCCCAAAGCCTAAGGCTGGGACGCCCTGGCCAGGGGCTTCCTAAGCCGAAGGGCTGGGGCGCCCCGGCCTGGGGCTCCCAAAGCCTAAGGGCTGGGGTGCCCGAGGGCTGGAGCTCCAAAAGCCTAAAGGCTGGGGCGACCCAGTCCTGGGGCTCCCTAAGCCTAAGGGCTGGGGGCCCACAGGCCTGGGACTCCCTAAGCCTAAAGGCTGGGGCGCCCCAGGCCTGGAGCTCCCAAAGCCTAAGGGCTGTGGCGCCCTAGGCCTGGGGCTCCCTAAGCCTAAGGGCTGTGGTGCCCCAGGCCGGGGGCTCCCTAAGCCTAAGGGCTGGAGCTTCCCAGGCCTGGTTCTCCCTAAGCCTAAGGGCTTGGGCGCCATAGGCCTTGGGATCCCAAAGCCTAAGGGCTGCGGCGCCCCAGACCTGGGGCACCCTAAGCCTAAGTGCTGGGGCGCCTCAGGCATGGGGATCCCAAAGCCTAAGAGCTAGGGCGCCCTAGGCCTGGCGCGCCCTAAGCCGAAGTGCTGGGGCGTCCCAGGCCAGGGGCTCCCTAAGATTAACGTCTGGAGCGACCCAGGCCTGGGGCTCCCTAAGCCAAAGGGCTGGGACGCCCATGGCCTGGGGCTCCCTAAGCCGAAGGGCTGGGTTCCCCCAGGCCTGAGGCTCCCTCAGTCTAAGGGCTGAGACGCCCCAGGCCTGGGGCTACCAAATCCTAAGGGCTGGGGCGCCCAAGGCCTTGGTCTCCCAAAGCCAAAGGGCTATGGCGCCCAAGGCCTGGGGTTCCCAAAGCCTAAGGGCTGGGGCGCCCGGCCTGGTGCTCCCAACGCCTAAGGCTGGGACGCCCCTGACCAGGGGCTTCCTAAGCCGAAGGGCTGGGGCGCCCCATGCCAGGGGCTCCCAAAGCCTAAGCTATGGGGCGCCCCAGGACTGGGGCTCCCTAAGCCTACGTGCTGGGGCGCCCCAGGTGCAGGGCTCCCAAAGCCTAAGGGCTGAGGCGCCCTAGGCCTGGCGCGACCTAAGCCGAAGGGCCGGACGTCACAGGCCTGGGGCTTCCTAAGCCTAAGGGCTGTGGCGCCCCAGCCCAGAAGCTCCCTAAACATAAGGGTTGGGGCTCACAAGGCCGGGGGCTCCCTAAGCATAAGGGCTGGAGCTTCCCAGGCCTGGGTCTCCCTAAGCCTGAGGACTTGGGCGCCATAGGCCTGGGGCTCCCAAAGCCTAAGGGCTGGGGAGCCCCAGACGTGGGGCACCCTAAGCTTACGTGCTGGGGCGCCCCAGGCCTGGGGATCCCAAAGCCTAAAGGCTATGGCACCCTAGGCCTCGCGCGCCCTAAGCCGAAGTGCTGGGGCGTCCCAGGCCAGGGGCTCCCTAAGCCTAAGGGCTGGGGCGACCCAGGCCTGGGGCTCCCTAAGCCGAAGGGCTGGGTCCCCCCAGGCCTGGGGCTCCCTAAGTCTAAGGGCTGAGGCGCCCCAGGCCTGGGGCTAACAATGACTAAGGGCTGGGAGCCCCAGGCCTGTGGCACCCAAAGCCTAAGGGCTGGGGAGCCCTAGGCCTGGCACGCCGTAAACCGAAGGGCTGGGGTGTCCAAGGCCATGGGCCCCCTAATCCTAAGGGCTGGAGCGCCCCAGGCCTGGGGCTCCCAAATCCTAAGGGCTGGGGCGACCCGGCCTGGGGCTCCCAAAGCCTAAGGCTGGGACGCCCTGGCCAGGGGCTTCCTAAGCCGAAGGGCTGGGGCGCCCCGGCCTGGGGCTCCCAAAGCCTAAGGGCTGGGGTGCCCGAGGGCTGGAGCTCCAAAAGCCTAAAGGCTGGGGCGACCCAGTCCTGGGGCTCCCTAAGCCTAAGGGCTGGGGGCCCACAGGCCTGGGACTCCCTAAGCCTAAAGGCTGGGGCGCCCCAGGCCTGGAGCTCCCAAAGCCTAAGGGCTGTGGCGCCCTAGGCCTGGGGCTCCCTAAGCCTAAGGGCTGTGGTGCCCCAGGCCGGGGGCTCCCTAAGCCTAAGGGCTGGAGCTTCCCAGGCCTGGTTCTCCCTAAGCCTAAGGGCTTGGGCGCCATAGGCCTTGGGATCCCAAAGCCTAAGGGCTGCGGCGCCCCAGACCTGGGGCACCCTAAGCCTAAGTGCTGGGGCGCCTCAGGCATGGGGATCCCAAAGCCTAAGAGCTAGGGCGCCCTAGGCCTGGCGCGCCCTAAGCCGAAGTGCTGGGGCGTCCCAGGCCAGGGGCTCCCTAAGATTAACGTCTGGAGCGACCCAGGCCTGGGGCTCCCTAAGCCAAAGGGCTGGGACGCCCATGGCCTGGGGCTCCCTAAGCCGAAGGGCTGGGTTCCCCCAGGCCTGAGGCTCCCTCAGTCTAAGGGCTGAGACGCCCCAGGCCTGGGGCTACCAAATCCTAAGGGCTGGGGCGCCCAAGGCCTTGGTCTCCCAAAGCCAAAGGGCTATGGCGCCCAAGGCCTGGGGTTCCCAAAGCCTAAGGGCTGGGGCGCCAGGCCTGGTGCTCCCAACGCCTAAGGCTGGGACGCCCCTGACCAGGGGCTTCCTAAGCCGAAGGGCTGGGGCGCCCCATGCCAGGGGCTCCCAAAGCCTAAGCTATGGGGCGCCCCAGGACTGGGGCTCCCTAAGCCTACGTGCTGGGGCGCCCCAGGTGCAGGGCTCCCAAAGCCTAAGGGCTGAGGCGCCCTAGGCCTGGCGCGACCTAAGCCGAAGGGCCGGACGTCACAGGCCTGGGGCTTCCTAAGCCTAAGGGCTGTGGCGCCCCAGCCCAGAAGCTCCCTAAACATAAGGGTTGGGGCTCACAAGGCTGGGGGCTCCCTAAGCATAAGGGCTGGAGCTTCCCAGGCCTGGGTCTCCCTAAGCCTGAGGACTTGGGCGCCATAGGCCTGGGGCTCCCAAAGCCTAAGGGCTGGGGAGCCCCAGACCTGGGGCACCCTAAGCTTACGTGCTGGGGCGCCCCAGGCCTGGGGATCCCAAAGCCTAAAGGCTATGGCACCCTAGGCCTCGCGCGCCCTAAGCCGAAGTGCTGGGGCGTCCCAGGCCAGGGGCTCCCTAAGCCTAAGGGCTGGGGCGACCCAGGCCTGGGGCTCCCTAAGCCGAAGGGCTGGGTCCCCCCAGGCCTGGGGCTCCCTAAGTCTAAGGGCTGAGGCGCCCCAGGCCTGGGGCTAACAATGACTAAGGGCTGGGAGCCCCAGGCCTGTGGCACCCAAAGCCTAAGGGCTGGGGAGCCCTAGGCCTGGCACGCCGTAAACCGAAGGGCTGGGGTGTCCAAGGCCATGGGCCCCCTAATCCTAAGGGCTGGAGCGCCCCAGGCCTGGGGCTCCCAAATCCTAAGGGCTGGGGCGCCCCAGGCCTTGGTCTCCCAAAGCCAAAAGGCTGTGGCGCCCCAGGCCTGGGGCTCCCAAAGCCTAAGGGCTGGGGCGCCCCGGCCTGGGGCTCCCAAAGCCTAAGGCTGGGACGCCCCTGGCCAGGGGCTTCCTAAGCCGAAGGGCTGGGGCGCCCCAGGCCAGGGGCTCCCAAATCCTAAGCGATGGGGAGCCCAGGAATGGGGCTCCCAAAGCCTAAGGGCTGGGGCGCCCCAGGCCACGGGCTCCCTAAGCCTAAGGGCTGGGGCGTACCATGCCTAAGGCTCCCAAAGCCTAAGGGCTGGGGCGCCCCAGGCCTGGGGCTCCCAAAGCCTAAGGGCTTCAGAGCCCCAGGGCTGGAGCTCCAAAAGCCTAAAGGCTGGAGCGCCGCAGACCTGGGCCTCACAAAGCCTAAGAGCTGAGGCACCCCAAGACTGGGGCTCCCAAAGCCTAAGTGCTGGATGCCCCGGGGCTGGGCCTACCTAAGCCAAAGGGCTGGGGCGCCCCACTCTGGGGCTCCCAAAGCCTAAGGGCTGGGGCGCCCCAGGCCTGGAGCTCCCAAAGCCTAAGGCTGGTGCGCCACGGGTCTGGGGCTCCCGAAGCCTAAGAGCTGCGCGCCCCAGGCCTGGGGTTCTCTAAGCCTAAGGGATGGGCGCCCCAGGACTGGAGCTCACAAAGCCTAAGGGCTGGGGCGTGCCAGGCCATGGGCTAACTAAACCTAAGGTTTGGGGCGCCCCAGGCCTGGTGCTCCCTAATCCTAAGGCTTGGGACGCCCTAGTACTGGGGCTTCCTAAGCCGGAGGGCTGGGGCGCATCAGTCCTGGGGCTCCCAAAGCCTAAGGGCAGGGGCGTCGCAGCCCTTGGGCTCCCTAAGCCTAAGGGCTGGGGCGCCCCAGGCCTAGGGTTCCCTAAGCTTAAGGGCTGGGGAGCCCCAGGCCAAGGGCTCCCTAAGCCTAAGGACTGGGGCGTACCATGCCTGGGGCTCCCAAAGCCTAAGGGCTGGGGCGCCCTAGGCCTGGGGCTCCCAAAGCCTAAGGGCTGGGGCACCCCAAGACTGGGGTTCCCAAAGCCAAAGGGTTGTGGAGCCCCAGGGATGGAGCTCCAAAAGCCAAAAGGCTGGGGAGACGCAGTTCTGGGGCTCCTTAAGCCTAAGGGCTGGGGGGCCACAGGCCTGGCGTCCCCTAAGCCTAAAGGCTGGGGGGCCCCAGGCCTGGGGCTCCCTAAGCCTAAGGGCTTGGCGCCCAAGGCCAGGAGCTCCCTAAGCCTAAGGTTTGGGGTGCCCCAGGCCGGGGGCTCCCTAAGCCTAAGGGCAGGGGCACCACAGGCCTGGGCCTCCCTAAGCTTAAGGGCTGGGGCACCCCAAGATTGGGGCTCCCAAAGCCTAAGTGCTGGGTGCCCCAGGGCTAGGGCTACCTAAGCCAAAGGGCTGGGGCGCCCCAGGCCTGGGGTTCTCTAAGCCTAAGGGATGGGCGCCCCAGGACTGGAGCTCCCAAAGCCGAAGGGCTGGGGCGTGCCAGGGCATGGGCTCCCTACCCTAAGGGTTGGTGTGCCCCAGGCCTGGTGCTCCCTAAGCCTAAGGGTTGGGATGCCCCAGAACTGGGGCTCCCTAAGCCGGAGGGCTGGGACGCATCAGGCCTGGGGCTCCCAAAGCCTAAGGGCAGGGGCGTCACAGCCCTTGGGCTCCCTAACACTAAGGGCTGGGGCGCCCCAGGCCTGGGGTTCCCTAAGCCTAAGGGCTGGAGCGCCCCAGGCCTGGGGCTCCCAAAGCCTAAGGGCTGGGGCGCCCCAGGCCTGGGGCACCCTAAGCCCAAGGGCTGGGGCGCCCCAGGTCCAGGGCTCCCAAAGCCTAAGGGCTGGGCCCCCCCGGCCTGGGGCTCCCAAAGCCTAAGGCTGGGACGCCCCTGGCCAGGGGCTTCCTAAGCCGAAGGGCTGGGGCGCCCCGGCCTGGGGCTCCCAAAGCCTACGGGCTGGGTTGCCCCAGGGCTGGAGCTCCAAAAGCCTAAAGGCTGGGGCGACCCAGTCCTGGGGCTCCCTAAGCCTAAGGGCTGGGGGGCCACAGGCCTGGGACTCCCTAAGCCTGAAGGCTGGGGCGCCCCAGGCCTGGAGCTCCCAAAGCCTAAGGGCTGTGGCGCCCCAGGCCTGTGGCTCCCTAAGCCTAAGGGCTGTGGCGCCCCAGGCCGGGGGCTCCCTAAGCCTAAGGGCTGGAGCTTCCCAGGCCTGGATTTCCCTAAGCCTAAGGGCTTGGGCGCCATAGGCCTTGGGCTCCCAAAGCCTAAGGGCTGCGGCGCCCCAGACCTGGGGCACCCTAAGCCTAAGTGCTGGGGCGCCCCAGGCATGGGGATCCCAAAGCCTAAGAGCTAAGGCGCCCTAGGCCTGGCGCCCTAAGCCGAAGTGCTGGGGCATCCCAGGCCAGGGGCTCCCTAAGACTAAGGTCTGGAGCGACCCAGGCCTGGGGCTCCCTAAGCCTAAGGGCTGGGGCGTACCATGCCTAAGGCTCCCAAAGCCAAAGGGCTGGGGCGCCCCAGGCCTGGGGCTCCCAAAGCCTAAGGGCTTCGGAGCCTCAGGGCTGGAGCTCCAAAAGCCTAAAGGCTGGAGCGCCGCAGACCTGGACCTCCCAAAGCCTAAGGGCTGAGGCACCCCATGACTGGGGCTCCCAAATCCTAAGTGCTGGGTGCCCCGGGGATGGGCCTACCTAAGCCAAAGGGCTGGGGCGCCCCAGTCTGGGGCTCCCAAAGCCTAAGGGCTGGGGCGCCCCAGGCCTGGAGCTCCCAAAGCCTAAGGCTGGTGCGCCACGGGTCTGGGGCTCCCGAAGCCTAAGAGCTGGGGCGCCCCAGGCCTGGGGTTCTCTAAGCCTAAGGAATGGGCGTCCCAGGACTGAAGCTCCCAAAGCCTAAGGGGTGGGGCGTGCCAGGCCATGGGCTCCCTAAGCCTAAGGGTTGGGGCGCCCCAGGGCTGGTGCTCCCTAAGCCTAAGGGTTGGGACGCCCCAGAACTGGGGCTCCCTAAGCCGGAGGGCTGGGGCGCATCAGGCCTGGGGCTCCCAAAGCCTAAGGGCAGGGGTGTCGCAGCCCTTGGGCTCCCTAAGCCTAAGGGCTGGGGCGCCCCAGGCCTGGGGCTCCCTAAGCCTAAGGGCTGTGGCGCCCCAGGCCGGGGCCTCCCTAAGCCTAAGGGCTGGAGCTTCCCAGGCCTGGTTCTCCCTAAGCCTAAGGGCTTGGGCGCCATAGGCCTTGGGCTCCCAAAGCCTAAGGGCTGCGGCGCCCCAGACCTGGGGCACCCTAAGCCTAAGTGCTGGGGCGCCCCAAGCATGGGGATCCCAAAGCCTAAGAGCTAGGGCGCCCTAGGCCTGGCGCGCCCTAAGCCGAAGTGCTGGGGCGTCCCAGGCCAGGGGCTCCCTAAGACTAAGGTCTGGAGCGACCCAGGCCTGGGGCTCCCTAAGCCTAAGGGCTGGGACGCCCATGGACTGGGGCTCCCTAAGCCGAAGTGCTGGGGCGTCCCAGGACAGGGGCTCCCTAAGCCTAAGGGCTGGGGCGACCCAGACCTGGGGCTCCCTAAGTCTAAGGGCTGAGGCGCCTCAGGCCTGGGGCTACCAAATCCTAAGGGCTGGGGCGCACAAGGCCTTGGTCTCCCAAAGCCAAAGGGCTATGGCGCCCCAGGCCTGTTGCTCCCAAAGCCTAAGGGCTGGGGCGCCCCGGCCTGGGGCTCCCAAAGCCTAAGGCTGGGACGCCCATGACCAGGGGCTTCCTAAGGCGAAGGGCTGTGGCGACCCAGGCCAGAAGCTCCCAAAGACGAAGGGCTGGGGTGCCCCAGGCCTGGGGCTCCCAAAGCCTAAGGGCTGGGGCGCCCTAGGCCTGGCGCGCCATAAGCCTAAGGGCTGTGGCGCCCAATGCCTGGAGCTCCCAAAGCCTAAGGAGTGGGGTGCCCCAGGCCTGGGGCTCCCTAAGTCGAAGGGCTGGGACTCCCTAGTCCTGGGGCTCCCTAAGCCTAAGGACTGGGGCGTCCCAGGCCTGGGGCTCCCTAAGCCGACGGGCGGGGGCGTACCATGCCTGGGGTTCACAAAGCCTAAGGGCTGTGGAGGCCCAGGGCAGAAGCTCCCAAAGCCGAAAGTCTGGGGTGCCCCAGGCCTGGGGCTCCCAAAGCCTAAGGGCTGGGCCGCCCCAGGCCTGGGGCTCCCAAAGCCTAAGGGCTGGGGGGCCACAGTCCTCGGGCTCCCAAGCCTACAGGCTGTGGCGCCCCAGGCCTGGAGCTCCCAAAGCCTAAGGGGTGAGGGTCCCCAGGCCTGGAGCTCCCTAAGCCGACGCGCTGGGACCCCCTCGGCCTGGGGCGCCCAAATCCTAAGGGCTGTGGCTCGCCAGGCATGGGGCTCCCTAAGCCTAAGGACTGGGGGGCTTCAGGCCTGGGGCTCCCAGAGCCTAAGGGCAGGGGCGTCGCAGCCCTGGGCTCCCTAAGCCTAAGGGCTGGGGCGCCCCAGGTCTGGGGCTCCCTAAGCCTAAGGGCTGGAGCGCCTCAGGCTGGGGCTCCCAAACCTAAGGGCTGGGGCACCCCAGGCCTGGGGTCACCCTAAGCCTAAGGGCTGGTGCGCCCCAGGCCTGGGGCTCCCTAAGCCTAAGGGCTGGAGCGCCCCAGGCCTGGGGCTCCCAAACACTAAGGGCTTGGGCGCCCTAGGCCTGGCGCGCCATAAGCCTAAGGGCTGTGGCGCCCCAGGCCAGAAGCTCCCAAAGCCGAAGGGCTGGGGTGCCCCAGGCCTGGGGCTCCCAAAGCCTAAGGGCTGGGGCGTACCATGCCTGGGGCTCCCAACGCCTAAGGGCTGGGGCACCCCAGGCCTGGGGCTCCAAAAGCCGACGGGCTGGGGGGCCACAGGCCTCGGGATCCCAAGCCTAAAGGCTGTGGCGCCCCAGGCCTGGAGCTCCCAAAGCCTAAGGCTGGGACGCCCCTGGCCAGGGGCTTCCTAAGCCGAAGGGCTGGGGCGCCCCAGGCCAGGGGCTCCCAAATCCTAAGCGATGGGGAGCCCAGGAATGGGGCTCCCAAAGCCTAAGGGCTGGGGCGCCCCAGGCCACGGGCTCCCTAAGCCTAAGGGCTGGGGCGTACCATGCCTAAGGCTCCCAAAGCCTAAGGGCTGGGGCGCCCCAGGCCTGGGGCTCCCAAAGCCTAAGGGCTTCAGAGCCCCAGGGCTGGAGCTCCAAAAGCCTAAAGGCTGGAGCGCCGCAGACCTGGGCCTCACAAAGCCTAAGAGCTGAGGCACCCCAAGACTGGGGCTCCCAAAGCCTAAGTGCTGGATGCCCCGGGGCTGGGCCTACCTAAGCCAAAGGGCTGGGGCGCCCCACTCTGGGGCTCCCAAAGCCTAAGGGCTGGGGCGCCCCAGGCCTGGAGCTCCCAAAGCCTAAGGCTGGTGCGCCACGGGTCTGGGGCTCCCGAAGCCTAAGAGCTGGGGCGCCCCAGGCCTGGGGTTCTCTAAGCCTAAGGGATGGGCGCCCCAGGACTGGAGCTCACAAAGCCTAAGGGCTGGGGCGTGCCAGGCCATGGGCTAACTAAACCTAAGGTTTGGGGCGCCCCAGGCCTGGTGCTCCCTAATCCTAAGGCTTGGGACGCCCTAGTACTGGGGCTTCCTAAGCCGGAGGGCTGGGGCGCATCAGTCCTGGGGCTCCCAAAGCCTAAGGGCAGGGGCGTCGCAGCCCTTGGGCTCCCTAAGCCTAAGGGCTGGGGCGCCCCAGGCCTAGGGTTCCCTAAGCTTAAGGGCTGGGGAGCCCCAGGCCAAGGGCTCCCTAAGCCTAAGGACTGGGGCGTACCATGCCTGGGGCTCCCAAAGCCTAAGGGCTGGGGCGCCCTAGGCCTGGGGCTCCCAAAGCCTAAGGGCTGGGGCACCCCAAGACTGGGGTTCCCAAAGCCAAAGGGTTGTGGAGCCCCAGGGATGGAGCTCCAAAAGCCAAAAGGCTGGGGAGACGCAGTTCTGGGGCTCCTTAAGCCTAAGGGCTGGGGGGCCACAGGCCTGGCGTCCCCTAAGCCTAAAGGCTGGGGGGCCCCAGGCCTGGGGCTCCCTAAGCCTAAGGGCTTGGCGCCCAAGGCCAGGAGCTCCCTAAGCCTAAGGTTTGGGGTGCCCCAGGCCGGGGGCTCCCTAAGCCTAAGGGCAGGGGCACCACAGGCCTGGGCCTCCCTAAGCTTAAGGGCTGGGGCACCCCAAGATTGGGGCTCCCAAAGCCTAAGTGCTGGGTGCCCCAGGGCTAGGGCTACCTAAGCCAAAGGGCTG
Organism: Tenrec ecaudatus; assembly: GCF_050624435.1. Classification (NCBI taxonomy): domain Eukaryota; kingdom Metazoa; phylum Chordata; class Mammalia; order Afrosoricida; family Tenrecidae; genus Tenrec; species Tenrec ecaudatus. The sequence goes on along the minus strand of NW_027457631.1, from coordinate 1,278,211 downwards.
GGGCGCCCCAGGCCTGGGGTTCTCTAAGCCTAAGGGATGGGCGCCCCAGGACTGGAGCTCCCAAAGCCGAAGGGCTGGGGCGTGCCAGGGCATGGGCTCCCTACCCTAAGGGTTGGTGTGCCCCAGGCCTGGTGCTCCCTAAGCCTAAGGGTTGGGATGCCCCAGAACTGGGGCTCCCTAAGCCGGAGGGCTGGGACGCATCAGGCCTGGGGCTCCCAAAGCCTAAGGGCAGGGGCGTCACAGCCCTTGGGCTCCCTAACACTAAGGGCTGGGGCGCCCCAGGCCTGGGGTTCCCTAAGCCTAAGGGCTGGAGCGCCCCAGGCCTGGGGCTCCCAAAGCCTAAGGGCTGGGGCGCCCCAGGCCTGGGGCACCCTAAGCCCAAGGGCTGGGGCGCCCCAGGTCCAGGGCTCCCAAAGCCTAAGGGCTGGGCCCCCCCGGCCTGGGGCTCCCAAAGCCTAAGGCTGGGACGCCCCTGGCCAGGGGCTTCCTAAGCCGAAGGGCTGGGGCGCCCCGGCCTGGGGCTCCCAAAGCCTACGGGCTGGGGCGCCCCAGGCCTGGGGTACCCTAAGCCCAAGGGCTGGGGCGCCCCAGGTCCAGGGCTCCCAAAGCCTAAGGGCTGGGCCCCCCCGGCCTGGGGCTCCCAAAGCCTAAGGCTGGGACGCCCCTGGCCAGGGGCTTCCTAAGCCGAAGGGCTGGGGCGCCCCGGCCTGGGGCTCCCAAAGCCTACGGGCTGGGTTGCCCCAGGGCTGGAGCTCCAAAAGCCTAAAGGCTGGGGCGACCCAGTCCTGGGGCTCCCTAAGCCTAAGGGCTGGGGGGCCACAGGCCTGGGACTCCCTAAGCCTGAAGGCTGGGGCGCCCCAGGCCTGGAGCTCCCAAAGCCTAAGGGCTGTGGCGCCCCAGGCCTGTGGCTCCCTAAGCCTAAGGGCTGTGGCGCCCCAGGCCGGGGGCTCCCTAAGCCTAAGGGCTGGAGCTTCCCAGGCCTGGATTTCCCTAAGCCTAAGGGCTTGGGCGCCATAGGCCTTGGGCTCCCAAAGCCTAAGGGCTGCGGCGCCCAGACCTGGGGCACCCTAAGCCTAAGTGCTGGGGCGCCCCAGGCATGGGGATCCCAAAGCCTAAGAGCTAGGGCGCCCTAGGCCTGGCGCCCTAAGCCGAAGTGCTGGGGCATCCCAGGCCAGGGGCTCCCTAAGACTAAGGTCTGGAGCGACCCAGGCCTGGGGCTCCCTAAGCCTAAGGGCTGGGGCGTACCATGCCTAAGGCTCCCAAAGCCAAAGGGCTGGGGCGCCCCAGGCCTGGGGCTCCCAAAGCCTAAGGGCTTCGGAGCCTCAGGGCTGGAGCTCCAAAAGCCTAAAGGCTGGAGCGCCGCAGACCTGGACCTCCCAAAGCCTAAGGGCTGAGGCACCCCATGACTGGGGCTCCCAAATCCTAAGTGCTGGGTGCCCCGGGGATGGGCCTACCTAAGCCAAAGGGCTGGGGCGCCCCAGTCTGGGGCTCCCAAAGCCTAAGGGCTGGGGCGCCCCAGGCCTGGAGCTCCCAAAGCCTAAGGCTGGTGCGCCACGGGTCTGGGGCTCCCGAAGCCTAAGAGCTGGGGCGCCCCAGGCCTGGGGTTCTCTAAGCCTAAGGAATGGGCGTCCCAGGACTGGAGCTCCCAAAGCCTAAGGGGTGGGGCGTGCCAGGCCATGGGCTCCCTAAGCCTAAGGGTTGGGGCGCCCCAGGGCTGGTGCTCCCTAAGCCTAAGGGTTGGGACGCCCCAGAACTGGGGCTCCCTAAGCCGGAGGGCTGGGGCGCATCAGGCCTGGGGCTCCCAAAGCCTAAGGGCAGGGGTGTCGCAGCCCTTGGGCTCCCTAAGCCTAAGGGCTGGGGCGCCCCAGGCCTGGGGTTCCCTAAGCTTAAGGGCTGGGGGGCCCCAGGCCTGGGGCTCCCAAAGCCTAAGGGCTGCGGATCCCCAGGGCTGGAGCTCCAAAAGCCTAAAGGCTGGGGAGACGCAGTTCTGGGGCTCCCTAAGCCTAAGGGCTGGGGGGCCACAGGCCTGGGGTCCCCTAAGCCAAAGGGCTGTGGCGCCCCAGGCCTGGGGCTCCCAAAGCCTAAGGGCTGGGGCGCCCCGGCCTGGGGCTCCCAAAGCCTAAGGCTGGGATGCCCCTGGCCAGGGGCTTCCTAAGCCGAAGGGCTGGGGCGCCCCGGCCTGGGTCTCCCAAAGCCTAAGGGCTGGGGTTCCCCAGGGCTGGAGCTCCAAAAGCCTAAAGGCTGGGGCGACCCAGTCCTGGGGCTCCCTAAGCCTATGGGCTGGGGGGCCACAGGCCTGGGACTCCCTAAGCCTAAAGGCTAGGGCGCCCCAGGCCTGGAGCTCCCAAAGCCTAAGGGCTGTGATGCCCCAGGCCTGGGGCTCCCTAAGCCTAAGGGCTGTGGCGCCCCAGGCCGGGGCCTCCCTAAGCCTAAGGGCTGGAGCTTCCCAGGCCTGGTTCTCCCTAAGCCTAAGGGCTTGGGCGCCATAGGCCTTGGGCTCCCAAAGCCTAAGGGCTGCGGCGCCCCAGACCTGGGGCACCCTAAGCCTAAGTGCTGGGGCGCCCCAAGCATGGGGATCCCAAAGCCTAAGAGCTAGGGCGCCCTAGGCCTGGCGCGCCCTAAGCCGAAGTGCTGGGGCGTCCCAGGCCAGGGGCTCCCTAAGACTAAGGTCTGGAGCGACCCAGGCCTGGGGCTCCCTAAGCCTAAGGGCTGGGACGCCCATGGACTGGGGCTCCCTAAGCCGAAGTGCTGGGGCGTCCCAGGACAGGGGCTCCCTAAGCCTAAGGGCTGGGGCGACCCAGGCCTGGGGCTCCCTAAGTCTAAGGGCTGAGGCGCCTCAGGCCTGGGGCTACCAAATCCTAAGGGCTGGGGCGCACAAGGCCTTGGTCTCCCAAAGCCAAAGGGCTATGGCGCCCCAGGCCTGTTGCTCCCAAAGCCTAAGGGCTGGGGCGCCCCGGCCTGGGGCTCCCAAAGCCTAAGGCTGGGACGCCCATGACCAGGGGCTTCCTAAGGCGAAGGGCTGTGGCGACCCAGGCCAGAAGCTCCCAAAGACGAAGGGCTGGGGTGCCCCAGGCCTGGGGCTCCCAAAGCCTAAGGGCTGGGGCGCCCTAGGCCTGGCGCGCCATAAGCCTAAGGGCTGTGGCGCCCAATGCCTGGAGCTCCCAAAGCCTAAGGAGTGGGGTGCCCCAGGCCTGGGGCTCCCTAAGTCGAAGGGCTGGGACTCCCTAGTCCTGGGGCTCCCTAAGCCTAAGGACTGGGGCGTCCCAGGCCTGGGGCTCCCTAAGCCGACGGGCGGGGGCGTACCATGCCTGGGGTTCACAAAGCCTAAGGGCTGTGGAGGCCCAGGGCAGAAGCTCCCAAAGCCGAAAGTCTGGGGTGCCCCAGGCCTGGGGCTCCCAAAGCCTAAGGGCTGGGCCGCCCCAGGCCTGGGGCTCCCAAAGCCTAAGGGCTGGGGGGCCACAGTCCTCGGGCTCCCAAGCCTACAGGCTGTGGCGCCCCAGGCCTGGAGCTCCCAAAGCCTAAGGGGTGAGGGTCCCCAGGCCTGGAGCTCCCTAAGCCGACGCGCTGGGACCCCCTCGGCCTGGGGCGCCCAAATCCTAAGGGCTGTGGCTCGCCAGGCATGGGGCTCCCTAAGCCTAAGGACTGGGGGGCTTCAGGCCTGGGGCTCCCAGAGCCTAAGGGCAGGGGCGTCGCAGCCCTGGGCTCCCTAAGCCTAAGGGCTGGGGCGCCCCAGGTCTGGGGCTCCCTAAGCCTAAGGGCTGGAGCGCCTCAGGCTGGGGCTCCCAAACCTAAGGGCTGGGGCACCCCAGGCCTGGGGTCACCCTAAGCCTAAGGGCTGGTGCGCCCCAGGCCTGGGGCTCCCTAAGCCTAAGGGCTGGAGCGCCCCAGGCCTGGGGCTCCCAAACACTAAGGGCTTGGGCGCCCTAGGCCTGGCGCGCCATAAGCCTAAGGGCTGTGGCGCCCCAGGCCAGAAGCTCCCAAAGCCGAAGGGCTGGGGTGCCCCAGGCCTGGGGCTCCCAAAGCCTAAGGGCTGGGGCGTACCATGCCTGGGGCTCCCAACGCCTAAGGGCTGGGGCACCCCAGGCCTGGGGCTCCAAAAGCCGACGGGCTGGGGGGCCACAGGCCTCGGGATCCCAAGCCTAAAGGCTGTGGCGCCCCAGGCCTGGAGCTCCCAAAGCCTAAGGCTGGGACGCCCCTGGCCAGGGGCTTCCTAAGCCGAAGGGCTGGGGCGCCCCAGGCCAGGGGCTCCCAAATCCTAAGCGATGGGGAGCCCAGGAATGGGGCTCCCAAAGCCTAAGGGCTGGGGCGCCCCAGGCCACGGGCTCCCTAAGCCTAAGGGCTGGGGCGTACCATGCCTAAGGCTCCCAAAGCCTAAGGGCTGGGGCGCCCCAGGCCTGGGGCTCCCAAAGCCTAAGGGCTTCAGAGCCCCAGGGCTGGAGCTCCAAAAGCCTAAAGGCTGGAGCGCCGCAGACCTGGGCCTCACAAAGCCTAAGAGCTGAGGCACCCCAAGACTGGGGCTCCCAAAGCCTAAGTGCTGGATGCCGCGGGGCTGGGCCTACCTAAGCCAAAGGGCTGGGGCGCCCCACTCTGGGGCTCCCAAAGCCTAAGGGCTGGGGCGCCCCAGGCCTGGAGCTCCCAAAGCCTAAGGCTGGTGCGCCACGGGTCTGGGGCTCCCGAAGCCTAAGAGCTGGGGCGCCCCAGGCCTGGGGTTCTCTAAGCCTAAGGGATGGGCGCCCCAGGACTGGAGCTCACAAAGCCTAAGGGCTGGGGCGTGCCAGGCCATGGGCTAACTAAACCTAAGGTTTGGGGCGCCCCAGGCCTGGTGCTCCCTAATCCTAAGGCTTGGGACGCCCTAGTACTGGGGCTTCCTAAGCCGGAGGGCTGGGGCGCATCAGTCCTGGGGCTCCCAAAGCCTAAGGGCAGGGGCGTCGCAGCCCTTGGGCTCCCTAAGCCTAAGGGCTGGGGCGCCCCAGGCCTAGGTTTCCCTAAGCTTAAGGGCTGGGGAGCCCCAGGCCAAGGGCTCCCTAAGCCTAAGGACTGGGGCGTACCATGCCTGGGGCTCCCAAAGCCTAAGGGCTGGGGCGCCCTAGGCCTGGGGCTCCCAAAGCCTAAGGGCTGGGGCACCCCAAGACTGGGGTTCCCAAAGCCAAAGGGTTGTGGAGCCCCAGGGATGGAGCTCCAAAAGCCAAAAGGCTGGGGAGACGCAGTTCTGGGGCTCCTTAAGCCTAAGGGCTGGGGGGCCACAGGCCTGGCGTCCCCTAAGCCTAAAGGCTGGGGGGCCCCAGGCCTGGGGCTCCCTAAGCCTAAGGGCTTGGCGCCCAAGGCCAGGAGCTCCCTAAGCCTAAGGTTTGGGGTGCCCCAGGCCGGGGGCTCCCTAAGCCTAAGGGCAGGGGCACCACAGGCCTGGGCCTCCCTAAGCTTAAGGGCTGGGGCACCCCAAGATTGGGGCTCCCAAAGCCTAAGTGCTGGGTGCCCCAGGGCTAGGGCTACCTAAGCCAAAGGGCTGGGGCGCCCCAGGCCTGGGGTTCTCTAAGCCTAAGGGATGGGCGCCCCAGGACTGGAGCTCCCAAAGCCGAAGGGCTGGGGCGTGCCAGGGCATGGGCTCCCTACCCTAAGGGTTGGTGTGCCCCAGGCCTGGTGCTCCCTAAGCCTAAGGGTTGGGATGCCCCAGAACTGGGGCTCCCTAAGCCGGAGGGCTGGGACGCATCAGGCCTGGGGCTCCCAAAGCCTAAGGGCAGGGGCGTCACAGCCCTTGGGCTCCCTAACACTAAGGGCTGGGGCGCCCCAGGCCTGGGGTTCCCTAAGCCTAAGGGCTGGAGCGCCCCAGGCCTGGGGCTCCCAAAGCCTAAGGGCTGGGGCGCCCCAGGCCTGGGGCACCCTAAGCCCAAGGGCTGGGGCGCCCCAGGTCCAGGGCTCCCAAAGCCTAAGGGCTGGGCCCCCCCGGCCTGGGGCTCCCAAAGCCTAAGGCTGGGACGCCCCTGGCCAGGGGCTTCCTAAGCCGAAGGGCTGGGGCGCCCCGGCCTGGGGCTCCCAAAGCCTACGGGCTGGGGCGCCCCAGGCCTGGGGTACCCTAAGCCCAAGGGCTGGGGCGCCCCAGGTCCAGGGCTCCCAAAGCCTAAGGGCTGGGCCCCCCCGGCCTGGGGCTCCCAAAGCCTAAGGCTGGGACGCCCCTGGCCAGGGGCTTCCTAAGCCGAAGGGCTGGGGCGCCCCGGCCTGGGGCTCCCAAAGCCTACGGGCTGGGTTGCCCCAGGGCTGGAGCTCCAAAAGCCTAAAGGCTGGGGCGACCCAGTCCTGGGGCTCCCTAAGCCTAAGGGCTGGGGGGCCACAGGCCTGGGACTCCCTAAGCCTGAAGGCTGGGGCGCCCCAGGCCTGGAGCTCCCAAAGCCTAAGGGCTGTGGCGCCCCAGGCCTGTGGCTCCCTAAGCCTAAGGGCTGTGGCGCCCCAGGCCGGGGGCTCCCTAAGCCTAAGGGCTGGAGCTTCCCAGGCCTGGATTTCCCTAAGCCTAAGGGCTTGGGCGCCATAGGCCTTGGGCTCCCAAAGCCTAAGGGCTGCGGCGCCCAGACCTGGGGCACCCTAAGCCTAAGTGCTGGGGCGCCCCAGGCATGGGGATCCCAAAGCCTAAGAGCTAGGGCGCCCTAGGCCTGGCGCCCTAAGCCGAAGTGCTGGGGCATCCCAGGCCAGGGGCTCCCTAAGACTAAGGTCTGGAGCGACCCAGGCCTGGGGCTCCCTAAGCCTAAGGGCTGGGGCGTACCATGCCTAAGGCTCCCAAAGCCAAAGGGCTGGGGCGCCCCAGGCCTGGGGCTCCCAAAGCCTAAGGGCTTCGGAGCCTCAGGGCTGGAGCTCCAAAAGCCTAAAGGCTGGAGCGCCGCAGACCTGGACCTCCCAAAGCCTAAGGGCTGAGGCACCCCATGACTGGGGCTCCCAAATCCTAAGTGCTGGGTGCCCCGGGGATGGGCCTACCTAAGCCAAAGGGCTGGGGCGCCCCAGTCTGGGGCTCCCAAAGCCTAAGGGCTGGGGCGCCCCAGGCCTGGAGCTCCCAAAGCCTAAGGCTGGTGCGCCACGGGTCTGGGGCTCCCGAAGCCTAAGAGCTGGGGCGCCCCAGGCCTGGGGTTCTCTAAGCCTAAGGAATGGGCGTCCCAGGACTGGAGCTCCCAAAGCCTAAGGGGTGGGGCGTGCCAGGCCATGGGCTCCCTAAGCCTAAGGGTTGGGGCGCCCCAGGGCTGGTGCTCCCTAAGCCTAAGGGTTGGGACGCCCCAGAACTGGGGCTCCCTAAGCCGGAGGGCTGGGGCGCATCAGGCCTGGGGCTCCCAAAGCCTAAGGGCAGGGGTGTCGCAGCCCTTGGGCTCCCTAAGCCTAAGGGCTGGGGCGCCCCAGGCCTGGGGTTCCCTAAGCTTAAGGGCTGGGGGGCCCCAGGCCTGGGGCTCCCAAAGCCTAAGGGCTGCGGATCCCCAGGGCTGGAGCTCCAAAAGCCTAAAGGCTGGGGAGACGCAGTTCTGGGGCTCCCTAAGCCTAAGGGCTGGGGGGCCACAGGCCTGGGGTCCCCTAAGCCAAAGGGCTGTGGCGCCCCAGGCCTGGGGCTCCCAAAGCCTAAGGGCTGGGGCGCCCCGGCCTGGGGCTCCCAAAGCCTAAGGCTGGGATGCCCCTGGCCAGGGGCTTCCTAAGCCGAAGGGCTGGGGCGCCCCGGCCTGGGTCTCCCAAAGCCTAAGGGCTGGGGTTCCCCAGGGCTGGAGCTCCAAAAGCCTAAAGGCTGGGGCGACCCAGTCCTGGGGCTCCCTAAGCCTAAGGGCTGGGGGGCCACAGGCCTGGGACTCCCTAAGCCTAAAGGCTAGGGCGCCCCAGGCCTGGAGCTCCCAAAGCCTAAGGGCTGTGATGCCCCAGGCCTGGGGCTCCCTAAGCCTAAGGGCTGTGGCGCCCCAGGCCGGGGCCTCCCTAAGCCTAAGGGCTGGAGCTTCCCAGGCCTGGTTCTCCCTAAGCCTAAGGGCTTGGGCGCCATAGGCCTTGGGCTCCCAAAGCCTAAGGGCTGCGGCGCCCCAGACCTGGGGCACCCTAAGCCTAAGTGCTGGGGCGCCCCAAGCATGGGGATCCCAAAGCCTAAGAGCTAGGGCGCCCTAGGCCTGGCGCGCCCTAAGCCGAAGTGCTGGGGCGTCCCAGGCCAGGGGCTCCCTAAGACTAAGGTCTGGAGCGACCCAGGCCTGGGGCTCCCTAAGCCTAAGGGCTGGGACGCCCATGGACTGGGGCTCCCTAAGCCGAAGTGCTGGGGCGTCCCAGGACAGGGGCTCCCTAAGCCTAAGGGCTGGGGCGACCCAGGCCTGGGGCTCCCTAAGTCTAAGGGCTGAGGCGCCTCAGGCCTGGGGCTACCAAATCCTAAGGGCTGGGGCGCACAAGGCCTTGGTCTCCCAAAGCCAAAGGGCTATGGCGCCCCAGGCCTGTTGCTCCCAAAGCCTAAGGGCTGGGGCGCCCCGGCCTGGGGCTCCCAAAGCCTAAGGCTGGGACGCCCATGACCAGGGGCTTCCTAAGGCGAAGGGCTGTGGCGACCCAGGCCAGAAGCTCCCAAAGACGAAGGGCTGGGGTGCCCCAGGCCTGGGGCTCCCAAAGCCTAAGGGCTGGGGCGCCCTAGGCCTGGCGCGCCATAAGCCTAAGGGCTGTGGCGCCCAATGCCTGGAGCTCCCAAAGCCTAAGGAGTGGGGTGCCCCAGGCCTGGGGCTCCCTAAGTCGAAGGGCTGGGACTCCCTAGTCCTGGGGCTCCCTAAGCCTAAGGACTGGGGCGTCCCAGGCCTGGGGCTCCCTAAGCCGACGGGCGGGGGCGTACCATGCCTGGGGTTCACAAAGCCTAAGGGCTGTGGAGGCCCAGGGCAGAAGCTCCCAAAGCCGAAAGTCTGGGGTGCCCCAGGCCTGGGGCTCCCAAAGCCTAAGGGCTGGGCCGCCCCAGGCCTGGGGCTCCCAAAGCCTAAGGGCTGGGGGGCCACAGTCCTCGGGCTCCCAAGCCTACAGGCTGTGGCGCCCCAGGCCTGGAGCTCCCAAAGCCTAAGGGGTGAGGGTCCCCAGGCCTGGAGCTCCCTAAGCCGACGCGCTGGGACCCCCTCGGCCTGGGGCGCCCAAATCCTAAGGGCTGTGGCTCGCCAGGCATGGGGCTCCCTAAGCCTAAGGACTGGGGGGCTTCAGGCCTGGGGCTCCCAGAGCCTAAGGGCAGGGGCGTCGCAGCCCTGGGCTCCCTAAGCCTAAGGGCTGGGGCGCCCCAGGTCTGGGGCTCCCTAAGCCTAAGGGCTGGAGCGCCTCAGGCTGGGGCTCCCAAACCTAAGGGCTGGGGCACCCCAGGCCTGGGGTCACCCTAAGCCTAAGGGCTGGTGCGCCCCAGGCCTGGGGCTCCCTAAGCCTAAGGGCTGGAGCGCCCCAGGCCTGGGGCTCCCAAACACTAAGGGCTTGGGCGCCCTAGGCCTGGCGCGCCATAAGCCTAAGGGCTGTGGCGCCCCAGGCCAGAAGCTCCCAAAGCCGAAGGGCTGGGGTGCCCCAGGCCTGGGGCTCCCAAAGCCTAAGGGCTGGGGCGTACCATGCCTGGGGCTCCCAACGCCTAAGGGCTGGGGCACCCCAGGCCTCGGGCTCCAAAAGCCGACGGGCTGGGGGGCCACAGGCCTCGGGCTCCCAAGCCTAAAGGCTGTGGCGCCCCAGGCCTGGAGCTCCCAAAGCCTAAGGGGTGGGGCGCCCCAGGCCTGGGGCTCCCTAAGCCGAAGGGCTGGGAAACCCTAGGCTTGGGGCTCCCTAAGCCTAAGGACTGGGAGGCTTCCGGCTTGGGGCTCCCAAAGCCTAAGGGCAGGGGCGTCGCAGCCCTTGGGCTCCCTAAGCCTAAGAGCTGGGGCGCCCCAGTTCTGGGGCTCCCAAAGCCTAAGGGCTGGGGCGCCCCAGGCCTGGGGCTCCCTAAGCCTAAGGGCTAGAGCGCCTCAGGCCTGAGGCTCCCAAACCTAAGGGCTGGGGCGCCCCAGGCCTGGGGCACCCTAAGCCTAAGGGCTGGAGCGCCCCAGGCCTGGGGCTCCCAAAACCTAAGGGCTGGGGCGCCCAGGGCCTGGCGCGCCCTAAGCCGAAGGGCTGGGGTATCCCAGGCCATGGGCTCCCAATGCCTAAGGGCTTGGGCGCCCTAGGCCTGGCGCGCCCTAAGCCGACGGGCGGGAGCGTCCCAGGCCTGGGGCTTCCTAAGCCGACGGGCGGGGGTCCCAGGCCTGGGGCTCCCTAAGCCTAAGGGCTGTGGCGCCCCAGGCCTGGGGCTCCCTAACCCTAAAGGCTGGAGCGCCCCAGGCCTTGGGCTACCAAAGCCTAAAGGCTGGGGCACCCCAGGCCTGGGGCTACCAAAGCCTAAGGGCTGGGGCGTCGCTGGCCATGGGCTCCCTAAGCTTAAGGGCTGGGACGCCCCAGACCTGGGGCACCCTAAGCCTAAGGGCTGCGCGCCCCACACCTGTGGATCCCAAAGCCTAAGGGCTAGGGCGGCCTATGCCTGGCGCGCCCTAAGCCGAAGTGTTGGGGCGTCCCAGGCCTGGGGCTCCCTAAGCCGACGGGCGGGGGCGTCCCAGGCCTGGGGCTCCCTAAGCCTAAGGGCTGTGGCGCCCCAGGCCAGAAGCTCCCAAACCTAAGGGCTGGGGAGCCCCAGGCCTGGGGCTCCCAAAGCCTAAGGGCTGGGGCGTACCATGCCTAGGGCTCCCAAACCCTAAGGGCTGGGGCGCCCCAGGCCTGGGGCTCCCTAAGCCTAAGGACTGGGGGCTTCAGGCCTGGGGCTCCCTAAGCCGAAGGGCTGGGGAGTTGCAAGCCTTGGGCTCCCTAAGCCTAAGGTCTGGGGCACCCCAGTCCTGGGGCTCCCTAAGCCTAAGGGCTGGGGCGCCCTAGGCCTGGCGCGCCCTAGCCGAAGGGCTGGGGCGTCCCAGGCCATGGTCTCCCTAAGCCAAAAGGCTGGGGCGCCCCATGCCTGGGGCTCCTTAAACCTAAGGGCTGGGACGCCCCAGGCCTGGGGCTCCCTAAGCCTAAGGGCTGGTGTGCCCCAGGCCTGGGGCTCTCAAAGCCTAAGGCCTGGAGCGCCCCAGGTCTAGGGTTCCCAAAGCCTAAGGGCTGGCGCGCCACAGAACTGGGGATCCCAAAGCCTAAGGGCTGGGCGCCCCAGGCCTGGGGCACCCAAATCCTAAGGCCTGGGGAGCTCTAGGCCTGGCGCGTACTAAGCCGAAGAGCTGGGGCGTCCCAGTCTATGGGCTCCCTAAGCCTAAGGGCTGGAGCGCCCGAGGACTGGGGCTCCCAAACCATAAGGGCTGGGGCGCCCCAGGCCTTGGTCTCTCAAATCCAAAGGGCTGGGGCGCCCCAGGCCTGGGGCTCCCAAAGCCTAAGAGCTGGGGCGCCCCGGCCTATGGCTTCCAAAGCCTAAGGCTTGGACGCCCCTGGCCAGGGGCTCCCTAAGCCGAAGGGCTGGGGAGCCACAGGCCAGGGGCTTCCAAAGCCTAAGGGCTGGGGCGCCCCAGACCTGGGGCTCCCAAAGCCTAAGGGCTTGGGCGCCCAGGGCAAGGGCTCCCTAAGCCTAAGAGCTGGGGTGTACTATGCCTGGGGCTCCCTAAGCCGAAGGGCTGGGGCGTCCCAGGCCATGGGCTCCCTAAACCTCAGGGCTGTGGCGCCCCAGGCTTGGGGCTCCCTAAGTCTAAAGGCTGGGGCGCATCAGGCCTGGGGCTCCCAAAGCCTAAAGGCAGGGGCGTCACAGCCCTTGGGCTCCCTAAGCCTAAGGGCTGGGGCGCCCCAGGTCTGGGTCTCCCAAAGCCTAAGTGCTGGGGCGCCCCAGGCCTGGGGCTCCCTAAGCCTAAGGGCTGGAGCGCCCCAGGCCTGGGGCACCCAAAGCCTAAGGGCTGGGGCGCTCAAGGCCTGGGATACCCTAAGCCTAAGAGCTGGTGCTCCCCAGGTATAGGGCTCCCAAAGATAAAGGGCTGGTGCGTCCCAGGCCATGGGCTCCCTAAGCCTAAGGGCTGTTGCGCCCCAGGCCTGGGGCTCCCTAAGCCTAAGAACTGGGGCGCCCTATGCCTGGGGCTCCCTAAGCCTAATGGCTGGAGCGCCCCAGGCCTGGGGGTCCCAAAGCCTAAGGGCTGGGGCTCGCCAGACCTGGGGCACACTAAGCCTAAGGACTGGGGCGCCCCAGAACTGGGAATCCCAAAGCCTAAGGGCTAGGGTGCCCTAGGTCTGGTGCGCCCTAAGCCGAAGTGCTGGGGCGTCCCAGGCCATGGGCTCCCTAAGCCTAAGGGATTGGGCGCCCCAGGCCTGGAGCTCCCTAAGCCTAAGGGCTGGGACGCCCCAGGCCTGGGGTTCAAAAGCCGAAGGGCTGGGTCCCCCCAGGCCTGGGGCTCCCTAAGTCTAATGGCTGAGGCACCCCAGGCCTGGGGCTACCAAAGCCTAAGGGCTGGGCGCCCCAGGCGTGGGGCACCCAAACCTAAGGGCTGGGGAGCCCTAGGCCTGGCGCGCCCTAAGCCGAAGGGTCGGGGCGTCCCAGGCCATGGGCTCCCTAAGCCGAAGGGCTGGGTCCCCCCAGGCCTGGGGCTCCCTAAGTCTAAGGGCTGTGGCGCCCCAGGCCTGGGGCTCCCTAAGCATAATTGCTGGAGCGCCCCAGGCCTGGGGCTCCCAAATCCTAAGGGCTGGGGCGCCCCAGGCCTTGGTCTCCCAAAGCCAAAGGGCTGTGGCGCCCCAGGCCTGGGGCTACCAAAGCCTAAGGCTGGGCCGCCCCTGGCCAGGGGCTCCCTAAACCGAAGGGCTGGGGCGCCCCAGACCAGGGGCTCCCAAAGCGTAAGCGATGGGGCGCCCCAGGACTGTGGCTCCCAAACCTAAGGGCTGGGTCCCCCAGGCCAAGGGCTCCCTAAGACTAAGGGCTGGGGCGTACCAGGCCTGGGCTCCCAAAGCCTAAAGGCTGGGGCGACCCAGTCCTGGGGCTCCCTAAGCCTAAGGGCTGGTGGGCCACAGGCCTGGGTCTCCCTAAGCCTAAAGGCTGGGGCGCCCCAGGCCTGGAGCTCCCAAAGCCTAAGGGCTGGGGCGCCCCAGGCCTGGGACTCCCAAAGCCGAAATGCTGGGGCGTCCCAGGCCATGGGTTCGCTAAGCCTTAGGGCTTGGGCGCCCCAGGCCTGGGGCTCCCTAAGCCTTAGGGCTAGGACGCTCCAGGCCTGGTGCTCCCTAAGCCTTAGGGCTAGGACGCTCCAGGCCTGGGGCTCGCTAAGCCGAAAGGCTGGGTCCCCCCACGCCTGGGGCTCCCTAAGTCTAAGGGCTGAGGCACCCCAGGCCTGGGGCTACCAAAGCCTAAGGGCTTGGCGCTCCAGGCTTGGGGCACACAAATCCTAAGGGCTGGGGAGCCCTAGGCCTGGCGCGCCCTAAGCCGAAGAGATGGGGCGTCCCAGGCTATGGGCTCCCTAAGCCTAAGGGCTGGAGTGCCCCAGGACTGGGGCTCCCAAATCCTAAGGACTGGGGCGCCCCAACCTTGGTCTCCCAAATCCAAAGGGCTGGGGCGCCCCAGGCGGGGGCTCCCAAAGCCTAAGGGCTGGGGCGCCCCGGCCTATGGCTTCCAAAGCCTAAGGCTTGGACACCCCTGGCCAGGGGCTCCCTAAGCCGAAGGGCTGGGGAGCCACAGGCCAGGCGCTCCCAATGCCTAAGGGCTGGGGCACCCTAGGCCTGGGGCTCCCAAAGCCTAAGGGCTGGTGCGCCCAGGCCAAGGGCTCCCTAAGACTAAGGGCTGGGGCGTACCAGGCCTGGGCTCCCAAAGCCTAAAGGCTGGGGCGACCCAGTCCTGGGGCTCCCTAAGCCTAAGGGCTGGTGGGCCACAGGCCTGGGTCTCCCTAAGCCTAAAGGCTGGGGCGCCCCAGGCCTGGAGCTCCCAAAGCCTAAGGGCTGGGGCGCCCAAGGCCTGGGGCTCCCTAAGCACAAGGGCTGTGGAGCCCCAGGCCAGGAGCTCCCTAAGCCTAAGGGTTGGGGTGCATCAGGCCTGGGGCTCCCAAAACTAAGGAGAGGGGCGTCGCAGCCCTTGGGCTCCCGAAGACTAAGGGCTGGGGCGCCCCAGGCCTGGGGCTCTCAAAGCCTAAGGGCTGGAGCGCCCCAGGTCTAGGGCTCCCAAAGCCTTAGGGCTGGGGCGCCCCAGGCCTGGGACTACCAAAGCCTAAGGGCTGGGGCGCCCCAGGCCTGGGACTCCCAAAGCCGAAATGCTGGGGCGTCCCAGGCCATGGGTTCGCTAAGCCTTAGGGCTTGGGCGCCCCAGGCCTGGGGCTCCCTAAGCCTTAGGGCTAGGACGCTCCAGGCCTGGTGCTCCCTAAGCCTTAGGGCTAGGACGCTCCAGGCCTGGGGCTCGCTAAGCCGAAAGGCTGGGTCCCCCCACGCCTGGGGCTCCCTAAGTCTAAGGGCTGAGGCACCCCAGGCCTGGGGCTACCAAAGCCTAAGGGCTTGGCGCTCCAGGCTTGGGGCACACAAATCCTAAGGGCTGGGGAGCCCTAGGCCTGGCGCGCCCTAAGCCGAAGGGCTGGGGCGTCCCAGGCTATGGGCTCCCTAAGCCTAAGGGCTGGAGTGCCCCAGGACTGGGGCTCCCAAATCCTAAGGACTGGGGCGCCCCAACCTTGGTCTCCCAAATCCAAAGGGCTGGGGCGCCCCAGGCGGGGGCTCCCAAAGCCTAAGGGCTGGGGCGCCCCGGCCTATGGCTTCCAAAGCCTAAGGCTTGGACACCCCTGGCCAGGGGCTCCCTAAGCCGAAGGGCTGGGGAGCCACAGGCCAGGCGCTCCCAATGCCTAAGGGCTGGGGCACCCTAGGCCTGGGGCTCCCAAAGCCTAAGGGCTGGTGCGCCCAGGGCAAGGGCTCCCTAAGCCTAAGGGCTGTGGCGTACCTTGCCTGGGGCTCCCTAAGCCGAAGGGCTGGGGCGCCCCTGCCTTAGGGGCTCCCTAAGCCTAAGGGCTGGGGCGCATCAGCCTGGGGCTCCCAAAGCCTAAAGGCAGGGGCGTCGCAGCCCTTGGGCTCCCTAAGCCTAAGGGCTGGGGCGCCCCAGGTCTGGGACTCCCAAAGCCTAAGTGCTGGGGCGCCCCAGGCCTGGGGCTCCCTAAGCCTAAGAGCTGGAGCGCCCCAGTCCTGGGGCTCCCAAAGCCTAAGGGCTGGGGCGCCCCAGGCCTTGGGCTACCAAAGCCTAAGGGCTGGGGCACCCCAGGCCTGGGGCTACCAAAGCCTAAGGGCTGGGTCGTCGCTGGCCATGGGCTCCCTAAGCTTAAGGGCTGGGGCGCCCCAGACCTGGGGCACCCTAAGCCTAAGGGCTGCGCGCCCCACACCTGTGGATCCCAAAGCCTAAGGGCTAGGGCGGCCTATGCCTGGTGCGCCCTAAGCCGAAGTGTTGGGGCGTCCCAGGCCTGGGGCTCCCTAAGCCGACGGGCAGGGGCGTCCCAGGCCTGGGGCTCCCTAAGCCTAAGGGCTGTGGCGCCCCAGGCCAGAAGCTCCCAAACCTAAGGGCTGGGGAGCCCCAGGCCTGGGGCTCCCAAAGCCTAAGGGCTGGGGCGTACCATGCCTAGGGCTCCCAAACCCTAAGGGCTGGGGCGCCCCAGGCCTGGGGCTCCCTAAGCCTAAGGACTGGGGGCTTCAGGCTTGGGGCTCCCTAAGCCGAAGGGCTGGGGAGTTGCAAGACTTGGGCTCCCTAAGCCTAAGGTCTGGGGCGCCCCAGTCCTGGGGCTCCCTAAGCCTAAGGGCTGGGGCGCCCTAGGCCTGGCGCGCCCTAGCCGAAGTGCTGGGGCGTCCCAGGCCATGGTCTCCCTAAGCCAAAAGGCTGGGGCGCCCCATGCCTGGGGCTCCTTAAACCTAAGGGCTGGGACGCCCCAGGCCTGGGGCTCCCTAAGCCTAAGGGCTGGTGTGCCCCAGGCCTGGGGCTCTCAAAGCCTAAGGCCTGGAGCGCCCCAGGTCTAGGGCTCCCAAAGCCTAAGGGCTGGCGCGCCCCAGAACTGGGGATCCCAAAGCCTAAGGGCTGGGCGCCCCAGGCCTGGGGCACCCAAATCCTAAGGCCTGGGGAGCTCTAGGCCTGGCGCGTACTAAGCCGAAGAGCTGGGGCGTCCCAGTCTATGGGCTCCCTAAGCCTAAGGGCTGGAGCGCCCGAGGACTGGGGCTCCCAAACCATAAGGGCTGGGGCGCCCCAGGCCTTGGTCTCTCAAATCCAAAGGGCTGGGGCGCCCCAGGCCTGGGGCTCCCAAAGCCTAAGAGCTGGGGCGCCCCGGCCTATGGCTTCCAAAGCCTAAGGCTTGGACGCCCCTGGCCAGGGGCTCCCTAAGCCGAAGGGCTGGGGAGCCACAGGCCAGGGGCTCCCAAAGCCTAAGGGCTGGGGCGCCCCAGACCTGGGGCTCCCAAAGCCTAAGGGCTTGGGCGCCCAGGGCAAGGGCTCCCTAAGCCTAAGAGCTGGGGTGTACTATGCCTGGGGCTCCCTAAGCCGAAGGGCTGGGGCGTCCCAGGCCATGGGCTCCCTAAACCTAAGGGCTGTGGCGCCCCAGGCTTGGGGCTCCCTAAGTCTAAAGGCTGGGGCGCATCAGGCCTGGGGCTCCCAAAGCCTAAAGGCAGGGGCGTCACAGCCCTTGGGCTCCCTAAGCCTAAGGGCTGGGGCGCCCCAGGTCTGGGTCTCCCAAAGCCTAAGTGCTGGGGCGCCCCAGGCCTGGGGCTCCCTAAGCCTAAGGGCTGGAGCGCCCCAGGCCTGGGGCACCCAAAGCCTAAGGGCTGGGGCGCTCAAGGCCTGGGATACCCTAAGCCTAAGAGCTGGTGCTCCCCAGGTATAGGGCTCCCAAAGATAAAGGGCTGGTGCGTCCCAGGCCATGGGCTCCCTAAGCCTAAGGGCTGTTGCGCCCCAGGCCTGGGGCTCCCTAAGCCTAAGAACTGGGGCGCCCTATGCCTGGGGCTCCCTAAGCCTAATGGCTGGAGCGCCCCAGGCCTGGGGGTCCCAAAGCCTAAGGGCTGGGGCTCGCCAGACCTGGGGCACACTAAGCCTAAGGACTGGGGCGCCCCAGAACTGGGAATCCCAAAGCCTAAGGGCTAGGGTGCCCTAGGTCTGGTGCGCCCTAAGCCGAAGTGCTGGGGCGTCCCAGGCCATGGGCTCCCTAAGCCTAAGGGATTGGGCGCCCCAGGCCTGGAGCTCCCTAAGCCTAAGGGCTGGGACGCCCCAGGCCTGGGGTTCAAAAGCCGAAGGGCTGGGTCCCCCCAGGCCTGGGGCTCCCTAAGTCTAATGGCTGAGGCACCCCAGGCCTGGGGCTACCAAAGCCTAAGGGCTGGGCGCCCCAGGCGTGGGGCACCCAAACCTAAGGGCTGGGGAGCCCTAGGCCTGGCGCGCCCTAAGCCGAAGGGTCGGGGCGTCCCAGGCCATGGGCTCCCTAAGCCGAAGGGCTGGGTCCCCCCAGGCCTGGGGCTCCCTAAGTCTAAGGGCTGTGGCGCCCCAGGCCTGGGGCTCCCTAAGCATAATTGCTGGAGCGCCCCAGGCCTGGGGCTCCCAAATCCTAAGGGCTGGGGCGCCCCAGGCCTTGGTCTCCCAAAGCCAAAGGGCTGTGGCGCCCCAGGCCTGGGGCTACCAAAGCCTAAGGCTGGGCCGCCCCTGGCCAGGGGCTCCCTAAACCGAAGGGCTGGGGCGCCCCAGACCAGGGGCTCCCAAAGCGTAAGCGATGGGGCGCCCCAGGACTGTGGCTCCCAAACCTAAGGGCTGGGTCCCCCAGGCCAAGGGCTCCCTAAGACTAAGGGCTGGGGCGTACCAGGCCTGGGCTCCCAAAGCCTAAAGGCTGGGGCGACCCAGTCCTGGGGCTCCCTAAGCCTAAGGGCTGGTGGGCCACAGGCCTGGGTCTCCCTAAGCCTAAAGGCTGGGGCGCCCCAGGCCTGGAGCTCCCAAAGCCTAAGGGCTGGGGCGCCCCAGGCCTGGGACTCCCAAAGCCGAAATGCTGGGGCGTCCCAGGCCATGGGTTCGCTAAGCCTTAGGGCTTGGGCGCCCCAGGCCTGGGGCTCCCTAAGCCTTAGGGCTAGGACGCTCCAGGCCTGGTGCTCCCTAAGCCTTAGGGCTAGGACGCTCCAGGCCTGGGGCTCGCTAAGCCGAAAGGCTGGGTCCCCCCACGCCTGGGGCTCCCTAAGTCTAAGGGCTGAGGCACCCCAGGCCTGGGGCTACCAAAGCCTAAGGGCTTGGCGCTCCAGGCTTGGGGCACACAAATCCTAAGGGCTGGGGAGCCCTAGGCCTGGCGCGCCCTAAGCCGAAGAGCTGGGGCGTCCCAGGCTATGGGCTCCCTAAGCCTAAGGGCTGGAGTGCCCCAGGACTGGGGCTCCCAAATCCTAAGGACTGGGGCGCCCCAACCTTGGTCTCCCAAATCCAAAGGGCTGGGGCGCCCCAGGCGGGGGCTCCCAAAGCCTAAGGGCTGGGGCGCCCCGGCCTATGGCTTCCAAAGCCTAAGGCTTGGACACCCCTGGCCAGGGGCTCCCTAAGCCGAAGGGCTGGGGAGCCACAGGCCAGGCGCTCCCAATGCCTAAGGGCTGGGGCACCCTAGGCCTGGGGCTCCCAAAGCCTAAGGGCTGGTGCGCCCAGGCCAAGGGCTCCCTAAGACTAAGGGCTGTGGCGTACCAGGCCTGGGCTCCCAAAGCCTAAAGGCTGGGGCGACCCAGTCCTGGGGCTCCCTAAGCCTAAGGGCTGGTGGGCCACAGGCCTGGGTCTCCCTAAGCCTAAAGGCTGGGGCGCCCCAGGCCTGGAGCTCCCAAAGCCTAAGGGCTGGGGCGCCCAAGGCCTGGGGCTCCCTAAGCACAAGGGCTGTGGAGCCCCAGGCCAGGAGCTCCCTAAGCCTAAGGGTTGGGGTGCATCAGGCCTGGGGCTCCCAAAACTAAGGAGAGGGGCGTCGCAGCCCTTGGGCTCCCGAAGACTAAGGGCTGGGGCGCCCCAGGCCTGGGGCTCTCAAAGCCTAAGGGCTGGAGCGCCCCAGGTCTAGGGCTCCCAAAGCCTTAGGGCTGGGGCGCCCCAGGCCTGGGACTACCAAAGCCTAAGGGCTGGGGCGCCCCAGGCCTGGGACTCCCAAAGCCGAAATGCTGGGGCGTCCCAGGCCATGGGTTCGCTAAGCCTTAGGGCTTGGGCGCCCCAGGCCTGGGGCTCCCTAAGCCTTAGGGCTAGGACGCTCCAGGCCTGGTGCTCCCTAAGCCTTAGGGCTAGGACGCTCCAGGCCTGGGGCTCGCTAAGCCGAAAGGCTGGGTCCCCCCACGCCTGGGGCTCCCTAAGTCTAAGGGCTGAGGCACCCCAGGCCTGGGGCTACCAAAGCCTAAGGGCTTGGCGCTCCAGGCTTGGGGCACACAAATCCTAAGGGCTGGGGAGCCCTAGGCCTGGCGCGCCCTAAGCCGAAGGGCTGGGGCGTCCCAGGCTATGGGCTCCCTAAGCCTAAGGGCTGGAGTGCCCCAGGACTGGGGCTCCCAAATCCTAAGGACTGGGGCGCCCCAACCTTGGTCTCCCAAATCCAAAGGGCTGGGGCGCCCCAGGCGGGGGCTCCCAAAGCCTAAGGGCTGGGGCGCCCCGGCCTATGGCTTCCAAAGCCTAAGGCTTGGACACCCCTGGCCAGGGGCTCCCTAAGCCGAAGGGCTGGGGAGCCACAGGCCAGGCGCTCCCAATGCCTAAGGGCTGGGGCACCCTAGGCCTGGGGCTCCCAAAGCCTAAGGGCTGGTGCGCCCAGGGCAAGGGCTCCCTAAGCCTAAGGGCTGTGGCGTACCTTGCCTGGGGCTCCCTAAGCCGAAGGGCTGGGGCGCCCCTGCCTTAGGGGCTCCCTAAGCCTAAGGGCTGGGGCGCATCAGCCTGGGGCTCCCAAAGCCTAAAGGCAGGGGCGTCGCAGCCCTTGGGCTCCCTAAGCCTAAGGGCTGGGGCGCCCCAGGTCTGGGACTCCCAAAGCCTAAGTGCTGGGGCGCCCCAGGCCTGGGGCTCCCTAAGCCTAAGAGCTGGAGCGCCCCAGTCCTGGGGCTCCCAAAGCCTAAGGGCTGGGGCGCCCCAGGCCTTGGGCTACCAAAGCCTAAGGGCTGGGGCACCCCAGGCCTGGGGCTACCAAAGCCTAAGGGCTGGGTCGTCGCTGGCCATGGGCTCCCTAAGCTTAAGGGCTGGGGCGCCCCAGACCTGGGGCACCCTAAGCCTAAGGGCTGCGCGCCCCACACCTGTGGATCCCAAAGCCTAAGGGCTAGGGCGGCCTATGCCTGGTGCGCCCTAAGCCGAAGTGTTGGGGCGTCCCAGGCCTGGGGCTCCCTAAGCCGACGGGCGGGGGCGTCCCAGGCCTGGGGCTCCCTAAGCCTAAGGGCTGTGGCGCCCCAGGCCAGAAGCTCCCAAACCTAAGGGCTGGGGAGCCCCAGGCCTGGGGCTCCCAAAGCCTAAGGGCTGGGGCGTACCATGCCTAGGGCTCCCAAACCCTAAGGGCTGGGGCGCCCCAGGCCTGGGGCTCCCTAAGCCTAAGGACTGGGGTCTTCAGGCTTGGGGCTCCCTAAGCCGAAGGTCTGGGGCGCCCCAGTCCTGGGGCTCCCTAAGCCTAAGGGCTGGGGCGCCCTAGGCCTGGCGCGCCCTAGCCGAAGTGCTGGGGCGTCCCAGGCCATGGTCTCCCTAAGCCAAAAGGCTGGGGCGCCCCATGCCTGGGGCTCCTTAAACCTAAGGGCTGGGACGCCCCAGGCCTGGGGCTCCCTAAGCCTAAGGGCTGGTGTGCCCCAGGCCTGGGGCTCTCAAAGCCTAAGGCCTGGAGCGCCCCAGGTCTAGGGCTCCCAAAGCCTAAGGGCTGGCGCGCCCCAGAACTGGGGATCCCAAAGCCTAAGGGCTGGGCGCCCCAGGCCTGGGGCACCCAAATCCTAAGGCCTGGGGAGCTCTAGGCCTGGCGCGTACTAAGCCGAAGAGCTGGGGCGTCCCAGTCTATGGGCTCCCTAAGCCTAAGGGCTGGAGCGCCCGAGGACTGGGGCTCCCAAACCATAAGGGCTGGGGCGCCCCAGGCCTTGGTCTCTCAAATCCAAAGGGCTGGGGCGCCCCAGGCCTGGGGCTCCCAAAGCCTAAGAGCTGGGGCGCCCCGGCCTATGGCTTCCAAAGCCTAAGGCTTGGACGCCCCTGGCCAGGGGCTCCCTAAGCCGAAGGGCTGGGGAGCCACAGGCCAGGGGCTCCCAAAGCCTAAGGGCTGGGGCGCCCCAGACCTGGGGCTCCCAAAGCCTAAGGGCTTGGGCGCCCAGGGCAAGGGCTCCCTAAGCCTAAGGGCTGGGGTGTACTATGCCTGGGGCTCCCTAAGCCGAAGGGCTGGGGCGTCCCAGGCCATGGGCTCCCTAAACCTAAGGGCTGTGGCGCCCCAGGCTTGGGGCTCCCTAAGTCTAAAGGCTGGGGCGCATCAGGCCTGGGGCTCCCAAAGCCTAAAGGCAGGGGCGTCCCAGGCCATGGGCTCCCTAAGCCTAAGGGCTGGGGCGCCCCAGGTCTGGGTCTCCCAAAGCCTAAGTGCTGGGGCGCCCCAGGCCTGGGGCTCCCTAAGCCTAAGGGCTGGAGCGCCCCAGGCCTGGGGCACCCAAAGCCTAAGGGCTGGGGCGCTCAAGGCCTGGGATACCCTAAGCCTAAGAGCTGGTGCTCCCCAGGTATAGGGCTCCCAAAGCCTAAGGGCTGGTGCGCCCAGGCCAAGGGCTCCCTAAGACTAAGGGCTGGGGCGTACCAGGCCTGGGCTCCCAAAGCCTAAAGGCTGGGGCGACCCAGTCCTGGGGCTCCCTAAGCCTAAGGGCTGGTGGGCCACAGGCCTGGGTCTCCCTAAGCCTAAAGGCTGGGGCGCCCCAGGCCTGGAGCTCCCAAAGCCTAAGGGCTGGGGCGCCCAAGGCCTGGGGCTCCCTAAGCACAAGGGCTGTGGAGCCCCAGGCCAGGAGCTCCCTAAGCCTAAGGGTTGGGGTGCATCAGGCCTGGGGCTCCCAAAACTAAGGAGAGGGGCGTCGCAGCCCTTGGGCTCCCGAAGACTAAGGGCTGGGGCGCCCCAGGCCTGGGGCTCTCAAAGCCTAAGGGCTGGAGCGCCCCAGGTCTAGGGCTCCCAAAGCCTTAGGGCTGGGGCGCCCCAGGCCTGGGACTACCAAAGCCTAAGGGCTGGGGCGCCCCAGGCCTGGGACTCCCAAAGCCGAAATGCTGGGGCGTCCCAGGCCATGGGTTCGCTAAGCCTTAGGGCTTGGGCGCCCCAGGCCTGGGGCTCCCTAAGCCTTAGGGCTAGGACGCTCCAGGCCTGGTGCTCCCTAAGCCTTAGGGCTAGGACGCTCCAGGCCTGGGGCTCGCTAAGCCGAAAGGCTGGGTCCCCCCATGCCTGGGGCTCCCTAAGTCTAAGGGCTGAGGCACCCCAGGCCTGGGGCTACCAAAGCCTAAGGGCTTGGCGCTCCAGGCTTGGGGCACACAAATCCTAAGGGCTGGGGAGCCCTAGGCCTGGCGCGCCCTAAGCCGAAGGGCTGGGGCGTCCCAGGCTATGGGCTCCCTAAGCCTAAGGGCTGGAGTGCCCCAGGACTGGGGCTCCCAAATCCTAAGGACTGGGGCGCCCCAACCTTGGTCTCCCAAATCCAAAGGGCTGGGGCGCCCCAGGCGGGGGCTCCCAAAGCCTAAGGGCTGGGGCGCCCCGGCCTATGGCTTCCAAAGCCTAAGGCTTGGACACCCCTGGCCAGGGGCTCCCTAAGCCGAAGGGCTGGGGAGCCACAGGCCAGGCGCTCCCAATGCCTAAGGGCTGGGGCGTCGCTGGCCATGGGCTCCCTAAGCTTAAGGGCTGGGGCGCCCCAGACCTGGGGCACCCTAAGCCTAAGGGCTGCGCGCCCCACACCTGTGGATCCCAAAGCCTAAGGGCTAGGGCGGCCTATGCCTGGCGCGCCCTAAGCCGAAGTGTTGGGGCGTCCCAGGCCTGGGGCTCCCTAAGCCGACGGGCGGGGGCGTCCCAGGCCTGGGGCTCCCTAAGCCTAAGGGCTGTGGCGCCCCAGGCCAGAAGCTCCCAAACCTAAGGGCTGGGGAGCCCCAGGCCTGGGGCTCCCAAAGCCTAAGGGCTGGGGCGTACCATGCCTAGGGCTCCCAAACCCTAAGGGCTGGGGCGCCCCAGGCCTGGGGCTCCCTAAGCCTAAGGACTGGGGGCTTCAGGCTTGGGGCCCCCTAAGCCGAAGGGCTGGGGAGTTGCAAGCCTTGGGCTCCCTAAGCCTAAGGTCTGGGGCGCCCCAGTCCTGGGGCTCCCTAAGCCTAAGGGCTGGGGCGCCCTAGGCCTGGCGCGCCCTAGCCGAAGGGCTGGGGCGTCCCAGGCCATGGTCTCCCTAAGCCAAAAGGCTGGGGCGCCCCATGCCTGGGGCTCCTTAAACCTAAGGGCTGGTGTGCCCCAGGCCTGGGGCTCTCAAAGCCTAAGGCCTGGAGCGCCCCAGGTCTAGGGCTCCCAAAGCCTAAGGGCTGGCGCGCCCCAGAACTGGGGATCCCAAAGCCTAAGGGCTGGGCGCCCCAGGCCTGGGGCACCCAAATCCTAAGGCCTGGGGAGCTCTAGGCCTGGCGCGTACTAAGCCGAAGAGCTGGGGCGTCCCAGTCTATGGGCTCCCTAAGCCTAAGGGCTGGAGCGCCCGAGGACTGGGGCTCCCAAACCATAAGGGCTGGGGCGCCCCAGGCCTTGGTCTCTCAAATCCAAAGGGCTGGGGCGCCCCAGGCCTGGGGCTCCCAAAGCCTAAGAGCTGGGGCGCCCCGGCCTATGGCTTCCAAAGCCTAAGGCTTGGACGCCCCTGGCCAGGGGCTCCCTAAGCCGAAGGGCTGGGGAGCCACAGGCCAGGGGCTCCCAAAGCCTAAGGGCTGGGGCGCCCCAGACCTGGGGCTCCCAAAGCCTAAGGGCTTGGGCGCCCAGGGCAAGGGCTCCCTAAGCCTAAGGGCTGGGGTGTACTATGCCTGGGGCTCCCTAAGCCGAAGGGCTGGGGCGTCCCAGGCCATGGGCTCCCTAAACCTAAGGGCTGTGGCGCCCCAGGCTTGGGGCTCCCTAAGTCTAAAGGCTGGGGCGCATCAGGCCTGGGGCTCCCAAAGCCTAAAGGCAGGGGCGTCCCAGGCCATGGGCTCCCTAAGCCTAAGGGCTGGGGCGCCCCAGGTCTGGGTCTCCCAAAGCCTAAGTGCTGGGGCGCCCCAGGCCTGGGGCTCCCTAAGCCTAAGGGCTGGAGCGCCCCAGGCCTGGGGCACCCAAAGCCTAAGGGCTGGGGCGCTCAAGGCCTGGGATACCCTAAGCCTAAGAGCTGGTGCTCCCCAGGTATAGGGCTCCCAAAGATAAAGGGCTGGTGCGTCCCAGGCCATGGGCTCCCTAAGCCTAAGGGCAGTTGCGCCCCAGGCCTGGGGCTCCCTAAGCCTAAGAACTGGGGCGCCCTATGCCTGGGGCTCCCTAAGCCTAATGGCTGGAGCGCCCCAGGCCTGAGGGTCCCAAAGCCTAAGGGCTGGGGCTCGCCAGACCTGGGGCACACTAAGCCTAAGGACTGGGGCGCCCCAGAACTGGGGATCCCAAAGCCTAAGGGCTAGGGTGCCCTAGGTCTGGTGCGCCCTAAGCCGAAGTGCTGGGGCGTCCCAGGCCATGGGCTCCCTAAGCCTAAGGGATTGGGCGCCCCAGGCCTGGAGCTCCCTAAGCCTAAGGGCTGGGACGCCCCAGGCCTGGGGTTCAAAAGCCGAAGGGCTGGGTCCCCCCAGGCCTGGGGCTCCCTAAGTCTAATGGCTGAGGCACCCCAGGCCTGGGGCTACCAAAGCCTAAGGGCTGGGCGCCCCAGGCGTGGGGCACCCAAACCTAAGGGCTGGGGAGCCCTAGGCCTGGCGCGCCCTAAGCCGAAGGGTCGGGGCGTCCCAGGCCATGGGCTCCCTAAGCCGAAGGGCTGGGTCCCCCCAGGCCTGGGGCTCCCTAAGTCTAAGGGCTGTGGCGCCCCAGGCCTGGGGCTACCAAAGCCTAAGGCTGGGCCGCCCCTGGCCAGGGGCTCCCTAAACCGAAGGGCTGGGGCGCCCCAGACCAGGGGCTCCCAAAGCGTAAGCGATGGGGCGCCCCAGGACTGTGGCTCCCAAACCTAAGGGCTGGGTCCCCCAGGCCAAGGGCTCCCTAAGACTAAGGGCTGGGGCGTACCAGGCCTGGGCTCCCAAAGCCTAAAGGCTGGGGCGACCCAGTCCTGGGGCTCCCTAAGCCTAAGGGCTGGTGGGCCACAGGCCTGGGTCTCCCTAAGCCTAAA
Source organism: Tenrec ecaudatus (assembly GCF_050624435.1). Classification (NCBI taxonomy): domain Eukaryota; kingdom Metazoa; phylum Chordata; class Mammalia; order Afrosoricida; family Tenrecidae; genus Tenrec; species Tenrec ecaudatus. The sequence goes on along the minus strand of NW_027457631.1, from coordinate 1,253,053 downwards.
GGCTGGGGCGCCCCAGGCCTGGAGCTCCCAAAGCCTAAGGGCTGGGGCGCCCAAGGCCTGGGGCTCCCTAAGCACAAGGGCTGTGGAGCCCCAGGCCAGGAGCTCCCTAAGCCTAAGGGTTGGGGTGCATCAGGCCTGGGGCTCCCAAAACTAAGGAGAGGGGCGTCGCAGCCCTTGGGCTCCCGAAGACTAAGGGCTGGGGCGCCCCAGGCCTGGGGCTCTCAAAGCCTAAGGGCTGGAGCGCCCCAGGTCTAGGGCTCCCAAAGCCTTAGGGCTGGGGCGCCCCAGGCCTGGGACTACCAAAGAATAAGGGCTGGGGCGCCCCAGGCCTGGGACTCCCAAAGCCGAAATGCTGGGGCGTCCCAGGCCATGGGTTCGCTAAGCCTTAGGGCTTGGGCGCCCCAGGCCTGGGGCTCCCTAAGCCTTAGGGCTAGGACGCTCCAGACCTGGTGCTCCCTAAGCCTTAGGGCTAGGACGCTCCAGGCCTGGGGCTCGCTAAGCCGAAAGGCTGGGTCCCCCCACGCCTGGGGCTCCCTAAGTCTAAGGGCTGAGGCACCCCAGGCCTGGGGCTACCAAAGCCTAAGGGCTTGGCGCTCCAGGCTTGGGGCACACAAATCCTAAGGGCTGGGGAGCCCTAGGCCTGGCGCGCCCTAAGCCGAAGGGCTGGGGCGTCCCAGGCTATGGGCTCCCTAAGCCTAAGGGCTGGAGTGCCCCAGGACTGGGGCTCCCAAATCCTAAGGACTGGGGCGCCCCAACCTTGGTCTCCCAAATCCAAAGGGCTGGGGCGCCCCAGGCGGGGGCTCCCAAAGCCTAAGGGCTGGGGCGCCCCGGCCTATGGCTTCCAAAGCCTAAGGCTTGGACACCCCTGGCCAGGGGCTCCCTAAGCCGAAGGGCTGGGGAGCCACAGGCCAGGCGCTCCCAATGCCTAAGGGCTGGGGCACCCTAGGCCTGGGGCTCCCAAAGCCTAAGGGCTGGTGCGCCCAGGGCAAGGGCTCCCTAAGCCTAAGGGCTGTGGCGTACCTTGCCTGGGGCTCCCTAAGCCGAAGGGCTGGGGCGCCCCTGCCTTAGGGGCTCCCTAAGCCTAAGGGCTGGGGCGCATCAGCCTGGGGCTCCCACAGCCTAAAGGCAGGGGCGTCACAGCCCTTGGGCTCCCTAAGCCTAAGGGCTGGGGTGCCCCAGGTCTGGGACTCCCAAAGCCTAAGTGCTGGGGCGCCCCAGGCCTGGGGCTCCCTAAGCCTAAGAGCTGGAGCGCCGCAGTCCTGGGGCTCCCAAAGCCTAAGGGCTGGGGCGCCCCAGGCCTGGGACACACTAAGCCTAAGAGCTGGGGCTCCCTAGGTATAGGGCTCCCAAAGCCACAGGGTTGGTGCGTCCCAGGCCATGGGCTCCCTAAGACTAAGGGCTGGTGTGCCCAAGGCCTGGGGCTCCCTAAGCCTAAGAACTGGGGCGCCCTAGGCCTGGGGCTCCCTAAGCCTAATGGCTGGAACGCCCCAGGCCTGGAGGTCCCAAAGCCTAAGGGCTGGGGCGCCCCAGACCTGGGGCACCCTAAGTCTAAGGGCTGAGGCACCCCAGGCCTGGGGCTACCAAATCCTAAGGGCTGGGCGCTCCAGGCCTGGGGCACCCAAAGCCTAAAGGCTGGGGCGCCGTAGGCCTGGCGCGCCCTAAGCCGAAGGGCAGGGGCGTCCCAGGTCTGCGGCTCCCTAAGCCTAAGGGCTGGGGGGCTTCAGGCCTGGGGCTCCCTAAGCCGAAGGGCTGGGGAGTCGCAAGCCTTGGGCTCCCTAAGCCTAAGGGCTGGGGCGCCACAGGCCTGGGGCTCCCTAAGCCTTAGGGCTGGGGTGCCCCAGGCTTGGGGCTCCCTAAGCCGAAGGGCTGTGTCCCCCTGCCCTGGGGCTCCCAAAGCCTAAGGACTTGGGCGCCCCTGGCCTGGGATTACCATGCCTAAGGGCTGGGACGCCCGAGGCCTGGGACTCCCAAAGCGGAAGGGCTGGGGCACACCAGCCCTGGGGCGCCCAAAGCCTAAGGGCTGTGGCGCCCCAGGCCTGGGGCTCCCTAAGCCGAAGGGCTGGGGCGTCCCAGGCCATGGGCTCCCTAAGCCTACGGGCTGGGACGCCCCAGGCTTGGGGCTCCCTAAGCCGAAGGGCTGGGGCGTCCAAGGCCATGGTCTCCCTAAGCCTAAGGGCTGTGTTGCCCCAGGCCTTGGGCTCCCTAAGTCTTAGGGCTAGGGAGCATCAGGCCTGGGGCTCCCAAAGCTAAGGACAGGGGCATCGCAGCCCTTGGGCTCCCTAAGCCTAAGGGCTGTGGCGCCCCAGGTCTGGGGCTCCCAAAGACTAAGGGCTGGGGCGCCCCAGGCCTGGGGCTCTCTAAGCCTAAGGGCTGGAGCGCCCCAGGTGTAGGGCTCCCAAAGCCTAAGGGCTGGGGCGCCCCAGGCCTGGGGCACCCTAAGCCTAAGGGCTGGGTCGCCCCTGGTTTAGGGCTCCTAAAGCCTAAGGGTTGGGGCGCCCTAGGCCTAGCGCGCCCTAAGCCAAAGGGCTGGGGCGTCACAGGCCATGTTCTCCCTAAGCCTAAGGGCACTGGCGCCCCAGGCATGGGGCTCTCTAAGCCTAAGGGCTGGGGCGCATCAGGCCTGGGGCTCCCAAAGCCTAAGGACAGGGGCGTCGCAGCCCTTGGGCTCCCAAAGCCTAAAGGCTGGGCTGGGGCGACCCAGTCATGTGGCTGCCTAACACGAAGGGCTGGGTCCCCCCTGGCCTGGGGCTCCCTAAGCCTAAGGGCTGTGACGCCCCAGGCCTGGGGCTACCAAAGCCTAAGGGCTGGGGCGCCCCAGGCCTGGGTCTCCCAAAGCCAAAGGGCTGGGGCTCCCCAGCCCTGGGGCGCCCAAATCAAAGGGCTGTGGCGCCCCAGGCCTGGGGCTCACTAAGCCGAAGGGCTGGGGCGTCCCAGGCCATGGGCTACCTAAGCCTAAGAGCTGGGGCGCCCCAGGCCTGGGGCTCCCTAAGACTAAGGACTGGGGCGCCCCAGGCCTGTGGCTCCCTAAGTCTAAGGGCTGGAGCGCCCCAGGCCATGGGCTCCCTAAGCCTAAGGGCTGGTGCGCCCCAGGCCTGGGGCTCTCTAAGCCTAAGGGCTGTGGCGACCCAGGCCAGAAGCTCCCAAAGACGAAGGGCTGGGGTGCCCCAGGCCTGGGGCTCCCAAAGCCTAAGGGCTGGGGCGCCCTAGGCCTGGCGCGCCATAAGCCTAAGGGCTGTGGCGCCCAATGCCTGGAGCTCCCAAAGCCTAAGGAGTGGGGTGCCCCAGGCCTGGGGCTCCCTAAGTCGAAGGGCTGGGACTCCCTAGTCCTGGGGCTCCCTAAGCCTAAGGACTGGGGCGTCCCAGGCCTGGGGCTCCCTAAGCCGACGGGCGGGGGCGTACCATGCCTGGGGTTCACAAAGCCTAAGGGCTGTGGAGGCCCAGGGCAGAAGCTCCCAAAGCCGAAAGTCAGGGGTGCCCCACGCCTGGGGCTCCCAAAGCCTAAGGGCTGGGCCGCCCCAGGCCTGGGGCTCCCAAAGCCTAAGGGCTGGGGGGCCACAGTCCTCGGGCTCCCAAGCCTACAGGCTGTGGCGCCCCAGGCCTGGAGCTCCCAAAGCCTAAGGGGTGAGGGTCCCCAGGCCTGGAGCTCCCTAAGCCGACGCGCTGGGACCCCCTCGGCCTGGGGCGCCCAAATCCTAAGGGCTGTGGCTCGCCAGGCATGGGGCTCCCTAAGCCTAAGGACTGGGGGGCTTCAGGCCTGGGGCTCCCAGAGCCTAAGGGCAGGGGCGTCGCAGCCCTGGGCTCCCTAAGCCTAAGGGCTGGGGCGCCCCAGGTCTGGGGCTCCCTAAGCCTAAGGGCTGGAGCGCCTCAGGCTGGGGCTCCCAAACCTAAGGGCTGGGGCACCCCAGGCCTGGGGTCACCCTAAGCCTAAGGGCTGGTGCGCCCCAGGCCTGGGGCTCCCTAAGCCTAAGGGCTGGAGCGCCCCAGGCCTGGGGCTCCCAAACACTAAGGGCTTGGGCGCCCTAGGCCTGGCGCGCCATAAGCCTAAGGGCTGTGGCGCCCCAGGCCAGAAGCTCCCAAAGCCGAAGGGCTGGGGTGCCCCAGGCCTGGGGCTCCCAAAGCCTAAGGGCTGGGGAGTACCATGCCTGGGGCTCCCAACGCCTAAGGGCTGGGGCACCCCAGGCCTGGGGCTCCAAAAGCCGACGGGCTGGGGGGCCACAGGCCTCGGGCTCCCAAGCCTAAAGGCTGTGGCGCCCCAGGCCTGGAGCTCCCAAAGCCTAAGGGGTGGGGCGCCCCAGGCCTGGGGCTCCCTAAGCCGAAGGGCTGGGAAACCCTAGGCTTGGGGCTCCCTAAGCCTAAGGACTGGGAGGCTTCCGGCTTGGGGCTCCCAAAGCCTAAGGGCAGGGGCGTCGCAGCCCTTGGGCTCCCTAAGCCTAAGGGCTGGGGCGCCCCAGTTCTGGGGTTCCCAAAGCCTAAGGGCTGGGGCGCCCCAGGCCTGGGGCTCCCTAAGCCTAAGGGCTAGAGCGCCTCAGGCCTGAGGCTCCCAAACCTAAGGGCTGGGGCGCCCCAGGCCTGGGGCACCCTAAGCCTAAGGGCTGGAGCGCCCCAGGCCTGGGGCTCCCAAAACCTAAGGGCTTGGGCGCCCTAGGCCTGGCGCGCCCTAAGCCGACGGGCGGGAGCGTCCCAGGCCTGGGGCTTCCTAAGCCGACGGGCGGGGGTCCCAGGCCTGGGGCTCCCTAAGCCTAAGGGCTGTGGTGCCCCAGGCCTGGGGCTCCCTAACCCTAAAGGCTGGAGCGCCCCAGGCCTTGGGCTACCAAAGCCTAAGGGCTGGGGCACCCCAGGCCTGGGGCTACCAAAGCCTAAGGGCTGGGGCGTCGCTGGCCATGGGCTCCCTAAGCTTAAGGGCTGGGGCGCCCCAGACCTGGGGCACCCTAAGCCTAAGGGCTGCGCGCCCCACACCTGTGGATCCCAAAGCCTAAGGGCTAGGGCGGCCTATGCCTGGCGCGCCCTAAGCCGAAGTGTTGGGGCGTCCCAGGCCTGGGGCTCCCTAAGCCGACAGGCGGGGGCGTCCCAGGCCTGGGGCTCCCTAAGCCTAAGGGCTGTGGCGCCCCAGGCCAGAAGCTCCCAAACCTAAGGGCTGGGGAGCCCCAGGCCTGGGGCTCCCAAAGCCTAAGGGCTGGGGCGTACCATGCCTAGGGCTCCCAAACCCTAAGGGCTGGGGCGCCCCAGGCCTGGGGCTCCCTAAGCCTAAGGACTGGGGGCTTCAGGCCTGGGGCTCCCTAAGCCTAAGGTCTGGGACGCCCCAGTCCTGGGGCTCCCTAAGCCTAAGGGCTGGGGCGCCCTAGGCCTGGCGCGCCCTAGCCGAAGGGCTGGGGCGTCCCAGGCCATGGTCTCCCTAAGCCAAAAGGCTGGGGCGCCCCATGCCTGGGGCTCCTTAAACCTAAGGGCTGGGACGCCCCAGGCCTGGGGCTCCCTAAGCCTAAGGGCTGGTGTGCCCCAGGCCTGGGGCTCTCAAAGCCTAAGGCCTGGAGCGCCCCAGGTCTAGGGCTCCCAAAGCCTAAGGGCTGGCGCGCCCCAGAACTGGGGATCCCAAAGCCTAAGGGCTGGGCGCCCCAGGCCTGGGGCACCCAAATCCTAAGGCCTGGGGAGCTCTAGGCCTGGCGCGTACTAAGCCGAAGAGCTGGGGCGTCCCAGTCTATGGGCTCCCTAAGCCTAAGGGCTGGAGCGCCCGAGGACTGGGGCTCCCAAACCATAAGGGCTGGGGCGCCCCAGGCCTTGGTCTCTCAAATCCAAAGGGCTGGGGCGCCCCAGGCCTGGGGCTCCCAAAGCCTAAGAGCTGGGGCGCCCCGGCCTATGGCTTCCAAAGCCTAAGGCTTGGACGCCCCTGGCCAGGGGCTCCCTAAGCCGAAGGGCTGGGGAGCCACAGGCCAGGGGCTCCCAAAGCCTAAGGGCTGGGGCACCCCAGACCTGGGGCTCCCAAAGCCTAAGGGCTTGGGCGCCCAGGGCAAGGGCTCCCTAAGCCTAAGGGCTGGGGTGTACTATGCCTGGGGCTCCCTAAGCCGAAGGGCTGGGGCGTCCCAGGCCATGGGCTCCCTAAACCTAAGGGCTGTGGCGCCCCAGGCTTGGGGCTCCCTAAGTCTAAAGGCTGGGGCGCATCAGGCCTGGGGCTCCCAAAGCCTAAAGGCAGGGGCGTCACAGCCCTTGGGCTCCCTAAGCCTAAGGGCTGGGGTGCCCCAGGTCTGGGTCTCCCAAAGCCTAAGTGCTGGGGCGCCCCAGGCCTGGGGCTCCCTAAGCCTAAGGGCTGGAGCGCCCCAGGCCTGGGGCACCCAAAGCCTAAGGGCTGGGGCGCTCAAGGCCTGGGATACCCTAAGCCTAAGAGCTGGTGCTCCCCAGGTATAGGGCTCCCAAAGATAAAGGGCTGGTGCGTCCCAGGCCATGGGCTCCCTAAGCCTAAGGGCTGTTGCGCCCCAGGCCTGGGGCTCCCTAAGCCTAAGAACTGGGGCGCCCTATGCCTGGGGCTCCCTAAGCCTAATGGCTGGAGCGCCCCAGGCCTGAGGGTCCCAAAGCCTAAGGGCTGGGGCTCGCCAGACCTGGGGCACACTAAGCCTAAGGACTGGGGCGCCCCAGAACTGGGGATCCCAAAGCCTAAGGGCTAGGGTGCCCTAGGTCTGGTGCGCCCTAAGCCGAAGTGCTGGGGCGTCCCAGGCCATGGGCTCCCTAAGCCTAAGGGATTGGGCGCCCCAGGCCTGGAGCTCCCTAAGCCTAAGGGCTGGGACGCCCCAGGCCTGGGGTTCAAAAGCCGAAGGGCTGGGTCCCCCCAGGCCTGGGGCTCCCTAAGTCTAATGGCTGAGGCACCCCAGGCCTCGGGCTACCAAAGCCTAAGGGCTGGGCGCCCCAGGCGTGGGGCACCCAAACCTAAGGGCTGGGGAGCCCTAGGCCTGGCGCGCCCTAAGCCGAAGGGTCGGGGCGTCCCAAGCCATGGGCTCCCTAAGCCGAAGGGCTGGGTCCCCCCAGGCCTGGGGCTCCCTAAGTCTAAGGGCTGTGGCGCCCCAGGCCTGGGGCTCCCTAAGCATAATTGCTGGAGCGCCCCAGGCCTGGGGCTCCCAAATCCTAAGGGCTGGGGCGCCCCAGGCCTTGGTCTCCCAAAGCCAAAGGGCTGTGGCGCCCCAGGCCTGGGGCTACCAAAGCCTAAGGCTGGGCCGCCCCTGGCCAGGGGCTCCCTAAACCGAAGGGCTGGGGCGCCCCAGACCAGGGGCTCCCAAAGCGTAAGCGATGGGGCGCCCCAGGACTGTGGCTCCCAAACCTAAGGGCTGGGTCCCCCAGGCCAAGGGCTCCCTAAGACTAAGGGCTGGGGCGTACCAGGCCTGGGCTCCCAAAGCCTAAAGGCTGGGGCGACCCAGTCCTGGGGCTCCCTAAGCCTAAGGGCTGGTGGGCCACAGGCCTGGGTCTCCCTAAGCCTAAAGGCTGGGGCGCCCCAGGCCTGGAGCTCCCAAAGCCTAAGGGCTGGGGCGCCCAAGGCCTGGGGCTCCCTAAGCACAAGGGCTGTGGAGCCCCAGGCCAGGAGCTCCCTAAGCCTAAGGGTTGGGGTGCATCAGGCCTGGGGCTCCCAAAACTAAGGAGAGGGGCGTCGCAGCCCTTGGGCTCCCGAAGACTAAGGGCTGGGGCGCCCCAGGCCTGGGGCTCTCAAAGCCTAAGGGCTGGAGCGCCCCAGGTCTAGGGCTCCCAAAGCCTTAGGGCTGGGGCGCCCCAGGCCTGGGACTACCAAAGCCTAAGGGCTGGGGCGCCCCAGGCCTGGGACTCCCTAAGCCTAAGGGCTGGGGCGCATCAGGCCTGGGGCACCCAAAGCCTAAAGGCTGGGGAGCCCTAGGCCTGGCGCGCCCTGAGCCGAAGGGCTGGGGTGTCCCAGGCCATGGGCTCCCTAAGCCTAAGGGCTGGTGCGCCCCAGGCCTGGGGCTCCCTAAGCCTAAGGGGTGGAGCGTCCCAGGCCTGGGGCTCCCAAATCCTAAGGGCTGGGGCGCCCCAGGCCTGGTCTCCCAAATCCAAAGGGCTGGGGCACTCCAGGCCTGGGGCTCCCAAAGCCTAAGGGCTGGGGCGCCCAAGGCCTGGGACTCCCAAAGCCTAAGGGCTGGGGCGCCCAGGGCCTGGTGCTCCCAAAGCCTTAGGGCTGGTGGGTACAAGGCCTGGGGCTCCCTAAGCCGAAGGGCTGGGTCCCCCCAGGCCTGGGGCTCCCTAAATCTAAGGGCTGAGGCGCCCCAGGCCTGGGGCTACCAATGCCTAAGGGCTGGGCGCCCCAGGCCTGGGGCACCCAAAGCCGAAGGGCTGGGGAACCCTAGGCCTGGTGCGCCCTAAGCCGAAGGACTGGCGCGTCCAAAGCCATGGGCCCCCTAATCCTAAGGGCTGGGGCGCCCCAAGCCTGGGGCTCCCTAAGCATAATTGCTGGAGCGCCCCAGGCCTGGGGCTCCCAAATCCTAAGGGCTGGGGCGCCCCAGGCCTTGGTCTCCCAAAGCCAAAGGGCTGTGGCGCCCCAGTCCTGGGGCTCCCAAAGCCTAAGGCTGGGACGCCCCTGGCCAGGGGCTCCCTAAACCGAAGGGCTGGGGCGCCCCAGAGCAGGGGCTCCCCAGACCAGGGGCTCCCAAAGCGTAAGCGATGGGGCGCCCCAGGACTGTGGCTCCCAAACCTAAGGGCTGGGGCCCCCAGGCCAAGGGTTCCCTAAGCCTAAGGGCTGGGGCGTACCAGGCCTGGGGCTCCCAAAGCCTAAGGGCTGGGGAGCCCCAGGGCTGGAGCTCCAAAAGCCTAAAGGCTGGGGCGACCCTGTCCTGGGGCTCCCTAAGCCTAAGGGCTGGGGGGCCACAGGCCTGGGGCTCCCTAAGCTTAAAGGCTTGGGCGTCCCAGGCCTGAAGCTCCCAAAGCCTAAGGGCTGGGGCGCCCCAGGCCTGGGGCTCCCTAAGATTAAGGGCTGTGGAGCCCCAGGCCAAGAGCTCCCTAAGCCTAAGGGCTGGGGCGCCCCAGGCCTGGGACTCCCAAAGCCGAAGTGCTGGGGCGTCCCAGGCCATGGGTTCCCTAAGCCTTAGGGCTTGGGCACCCCTGCCTGGGGCTCCCTAAGCCTTAGGGCTAGGACGCTCCAGGCCTGGGGTTCGCTAAGCCGAAAGGCTGGGTCCTCCCACGCCTGGGGCTCCCTAAGTCTAAGGGTTGAGGCACCCCAGGCCTTGGGCTACCAAAGCCTAAGGGCTGGCGCGCCCCAGAACTGGGGATCCCAAAGCCTAAGGGCTGGGCGCCCCAGGCCTGGGGCACCCAAATCCTAAGGCCTGGGGAGCTCTAGGCCTGGCGCGTACTAAGCCGAAGAGCTGGGGCGTCCCAGTCTATGGGCTCCCTAAGCCTAAGGGCTGGAGCGCCCGAGGACTGGGGCTCCCAAACCATAAGGGCTGGGGCGCCCCAGGCCTTGGTCTCTCAAATCCAAAGGGCTGGGGCGCCCCAGGCCTGGGGCTCCCAAAGCCTAAGAGCTGGGGCGCCCCGGCCTATGGCTTCCAAAGCCTAAGGCTTGGACGCCCCTGGCCAGGGGCTCCCTAAGCCGAAGGGCTGGGGAGCCACAGGCCAGGGGCTCCCAAAGCCTAAGGGCTGGGGCACCCCAGACCTGGGGCTCCCAAAGCCTAAGGGCTTGGGCGCCCAGGGCAAGGGCTCCCTAAGCCTAAGGGCTGGGGTGTACTATGCCTGGGGCTCCCTAAGCCGAAGGGCTGGGGCGTCCCAGGCCATGGGCTCCCTAAACCTAAGGGCTGTGGCGCCCCAGGCTTGGGGCTCCCTAAGTCTAAAGGCTGGGGCGCATCAGGCCTGGGGCTCCCAAAGCCTAAAGGCAGGGGCGTCACAGCCCTTGGGCTCCCTAAGCCTAAGGGCTGGGGCGCCCCAGGTCTGGGTCTCCCAAAGCCTAAGTGCTGGGGCGCCCCAGGCCTGGGGCTCCCTAAGCCTAAGGGCTGGAGCGCCCCAGGCCTGGGGCACCCAAAGCCTAAGGGCTGGGGCGCTCAAGGCCTGGGATACCCTAAGCCTAAGAGCTGGTGCTCCCCAGGTATAGGGCTCCCAAAGATAAAGGGCTGGTGCGTCCCAGGCCATGGGCTCCCTAAGCCTAAGGGCTGTTGCGCCCCAGGCCTGGGGCTCCCTAAGCCTAAGAACTGGGGCGCCCTATGCCTGGGGCTCCCTAAGCCTAATGGCTGGAGCGCCCCAGGCCTGAGGGTCCCAAAGCCTAAGGGCTGGGGCTCGCCAGACCTGGGGCACACTAAGCCTAAGGACTGGGGCGCCCCAGAACTGGGGATCCCAAAGCCTAAGGGCTAGGGTGCCCTAGGTCTGGTGCGCCCTAAGCCGAAGTGCTGGGGCGTCCCAGGCCATGGGCTCCCTAAGCCTAAGGGATTGGGCGCCCCAGGCCTGGAGCTCCCTAAGCCTAAGGGCTGGGACGCCCCAGGCCTGGGGTTCAAAAGCCGAAGGGCTGGGTCCCCCCAGGCCTGGGGCTCCCTAAGTCTAATGGCTGAGGCACCCCAGGCCTCGGGCTACCAAAGCCTAAGGGCTGGGCGCCCCAGGCGTGGGGCACCCAAACCTAAGGGCTGGGGAGCCCTAGGCCTGGCGCGCCCTAAGCCGAAGGGTCGGGGCGTCCCAAGCCATGGGCTCCCTAAGCCGAAGGGCTGGGTCCCCCCAGGCCTGGGGCTCCCTAAGTCTAAGGGCTGTGGCGCCCCAGGCCTGGGGCTCCCTAAGCATAATTGCTGGAGCGCCCCAGGCCTGGGGCTCCCAAATCCTAAGGGCTGGGGCGCCCCAGGCCTTGGTCTCCCAAAGCCAAAGGGCTGTGGCGCCCCAGGCCTGGGGCTACCAAAGCCTAAGGCTGGGCCGCCCCTGGCCAGGGGCTCCCTAAACCGAAGGGCTGGGGCGCCCCAGACCAGGGGCTCCCAAAGCGTAAGCGATGGGGCGCCCCAGGACTGTGGCTCCCAAACCTAAGGGCTGGGTCCCCCAGGCCAAGGGCTCCCTAAGACTAAGGGCTGGGGCGTACCAGGCCTGGGCTCCCAAAGCCTAAAGGCTGGGGCGACCCAGTCCTGGGGCTCCCTAAGCCTAAGGGCTGGTGGGCCACAGGCCTGGGTCTCCCTAAGCCTAAAGGCTGGGGCGCCCCAGGCCTGGAGCTCCCAAAGCCTAAGGGCTGGGGCGCCCAAGGCCTGGGGCTCCCTAAGCACAAGGGCTGTGGAGCCCCAGGCCAGGAGCTCCCTAAGCCTAAGGGTTGGGGTGCATCAGGCCTGGGGCTCCCAAAACTAAGGAGAGGGGCGTCGCAGCCCTTGGGCTCCCGAAGACTAAGGGCTGGGGCGCCCCAGGCCTGGGGCTCTCAAAGCCTAAGGGCTGGAGCGCCCCAGGTCTAGGGCTCCCAAAGCCTTAGGGCTGGGGCGCCCCAGGCCTGGGACTACCAAAGCCTAAGGGCTGGGGCGCCCCAGGCCTGGGACTCCCTAAGCCTAAGGGCTGGGGCGCATCAGGCCTGGGGCACCCAAAGCCTAAAGGCTGGGGAGCCCTAGGCCTGGCGCGCCCTGAGCCGAAGGGCTGGGGTGTCCCAGGCCATGGGCTCCCTAAGCCTAAGGGCTGGTGCGCCCCAGGCCTGGGGCTCCCTAAGCCTAAGGGGTGGAGCGTCCCAGGCCTGGGGCTCCCAAATCCTAAGGGCTGGGGCGCCCCAGGCCTGGTCTCCCAAATCCAAAGGGCTGGGGCACTCCAGGCCTGGGGCTCCCAAAGCCTAAGGGCTGGGGCGCCCAAGGCCTGGGACTCCCAAAGCCTAAGGGCTGGGGCGCCCAGGGCCTGGTGCTCCCAAAGCCTTAGGGCTGGGGGGTACAAGGCCTGGGGCTCCCTAAGCCGAAGGGCTGGGTCCCCCCAGGCCTGGGGCTCCCTAAATCTAAGGGCTGAGGCGCCCCAGGCCTGGGGCTACCAATGCCTAAGGGCTGGGCGCCCCAGGCCTGGGGCACCCAAAGCCGAAGGGCTGGGGAACCCTAGGCCTGGTGCGCCCTAAGCCGAAGGACTGGCGCGTCCAAAGCCATGGGCCCCCTAATCCTAAGGGCTGGGGCGCCCCAAGCCTGGGGCTCCCTAAGCATAATTGCTGGAGCGCCCCAGGCCTGGGGCTCCCAAATCCTAAGGGCTGGGGCGCCCCAGGCCTTGGTCTCCCAAAGCCAAAGGGCTGTGGCGCCCCAGTCCTGGGGCTCCCAAAGCCTAAGGCTGGGACGCCCCTGGCCAGGGGCTCCCTAAACCGAAGGGCTGGGGCGCCCCAGAGCAGGGGCTCCCCAGACCAGGGGCTCCCAAAGCGTAAGCGATGGGGCGCCCCAGGACTGTGGCTCCCAAACCTAAGGGCTGGGGCCCCCAGGCCAAGGGTTCCCTAAGCCTAAGGGCTGGGGCGTACCAGGCCTGGGGCTCCCAAAGCCTAAGGGCTGGGGAGCCCCAGGGCTGGAGCTCCAAAAGCCTAAAGGCTGGGGCGACCCTGTCCTGGGGCTCCCTAAGCCTAAGGGCTGGGGGGCCACAGGCCTGGGGCTCCCTAAGCTTAAAGGCTTGGGCGTCCCAGGCCTGAAGCTCCCAAAGCCTAAGGGCTGGGGCGCCCCAGGCCTGGGGCTCCCTAAGATTAAGGGCTGTGGAGCCCCAGGCCAAGAGCTCCCTAAGCCTAAGGGCTGGGGCGCCCCAGGCCTGGGACTCCCAAAGCCGAAGTGCTGGGGCGTCCCAGGCCATGGGTTCCCTAAGCCTTAGGGCTTGGGCACCCCTGCCTGGGGCTCCCTAAGCCTTAGGGCTAGGACGCTCCAGGCCTGGGGTTCGCTAAGCCGAAAGGCTGGGTCCTCCCACGCCTGGGGCTCCCTAAGTCTAAGGGTTGAGGCACCCCAGGCCTTGGGCTACCAAAGCCTAAGGGCTGGGGCGCACCAGGCCTGGGGCTCTCAAAGCCTAAGGGCTGGAGCGCCCCAGGTCTAGGGCTCCCAAAGCCTAAGGCCTGGGGCGCCCCAGGCCTGGAACTACCAAAGCCTAAGGGCTGGGGCGCCCCAGGCCTGGGACTCCCAAAGCCGAAGTGCTGGGGCGTCCCAGGCCATGGGTTCCCTAAGCCTTAGGGCTTGGGCGCCCCAGGCCTGTGGCTCCCTAAGCCTTAGGGCTAGGACGCTCCAGACATGGGGCTCGCTAAGCCGAAAGGCTGGGTCCCCCCACGCCTGGGGCTCCCTAAGTCTAAGGGCTGAGGCACCCCAGGCCTGGGGCTACCAAAGCCTAACGGCTGGGCGCCCCAGGCTTGGGGCACACAAATCCTAAGGGCTGGGGAGCCCTAGGCCTGGCGCGCCCTAAGTCGAAGGGCTGGGGCGTCCCAGGCTATGGGCTCCCTAAGCCTAAGGGTTGGAGTGCCCCAGGAGTGGGGCTCCCAAATCCTAAGGGCTGGGGCGCCCCGGCCTATGGCTTCCAAAGCCTAAGGCTTGGACACCCCTGGCCAGGGGCTCCATAAGCCGAAGGGCTGGGGTGCCACAGGCCAGGGGCTCCCAAACCTAAGGTCTGGGGCACCCTAGGCCTGGGGCTCCCAAAGCCTAAGGGCTGGTGCGCCCAGGGAAAGGGCTCCCTAAGCCTAAGGGCTGTGGCGTACCTTGCCTGGGGCTCCCCAAGCCGAAGGGCTGGGCGTCCCAGGCCATGGGCTCCCTAGGCCTAAGGGCTGTGGCGCCCCTGCCTTGGGGCTCCCTAAGCCTAAGGGATGGGGCGCATCAGGCCTGGGGCTCCCAAAGCCTAAAGGCAGGGGCGTCGCAGCCCTTGGGCTCCCTAAACCTAAGGGCTGGGGCGCCCCAGGTCTGGGGCTCCCAAAGCCTAAGTGCTGGGGCGCCCCAGGCCTGGGGCTCCCTAGGCCTAAGAGCTGGAGCGCCCCAGTCCTGGAGCTCCCAAAGCCTAAGGGCTGGGGCGCCCCAGGCCTGGGACAAACTAAGCCTAAGAGCTGGGGCTCCCCAGGTATAGGGCTCCCAAAGCCAAAGAACTGGGGCGCCCTAGGCCTGGGGCTCCCTAAGCCTAGTGGCTGGAGCACCCCAGGCCTGGAGGTCCGAAAGCCTAAGGGCTGGGGCGCCCCAGACCTGGGGCACCCTAATCTAAGGGCTGAGGCACCCCAGGCCTGAGGCTACCAAAGCCTAAGGGCTGGGCGCTCCAGGCCTGGGGCACCCAAAGCCTAATGGCTGGGGAGCCCTAGGCCTGGCGCGCCCTGAGCCGAAGGGCTGGGGTGTCCCAGGCCATGGGCTCCCTAAGCCTAAGGGCTGGAGCGTCCCAGGCCTGGGGCTCCCAAATCCTAAGGGCTGGGGCGCCCCAGGCCTGGTCTCCCAAATCCAAAGGGCTGGGGCGCCCTGGCCTGGGGCTCCCAAAGCCTAAGGCTGGGACGCCCCTGGCCAGGGGCTCCCTAAGCTGAAGGGCTGGGGGGCCACAGTCCAGGGGCTCCCAAAGCCTAAGGGCTGGGGCGCCCTAGGCCTGGGACTCCCAAAGCCTAAGGGCTGGGGCGCCCAGGGCCTGGGGCTCCCTAAGCCGAAGGGCTGGGTCCCCCCAGGCCTGGGGCTCCCTAAGTCTAAGGGCTGAGGCGCCCCAGGCCAGGGGCTACCAGTGCCTAAGGCTGGGACGCCCCTGGCCAGGGGCTCCCTAAGCCGAAGGGCTGGGGCGTCCCAGGCCAGGGGCACCCAAAGCCTAAGCGATTTGGCGCCCCAGGACTGGGGCTCCCAAAGCCTAAGGGCTGGGGCGCCCCAGGCCAAGGGCTCCCTAAGCCTAAGGCTGGGGCGTACCAGGCATGGGGCTCCCAAAGCCTAAGGGTTGGGGCGCCCTAGGCAGGGCTCCCTAAGCCTAAGGGCATGGCCACCCCAGGCCTGGGTCTCCCTAATCCGAAGGGCGGGGGTGCCCCAAGACTGGGGATCCCAAAGCCTAAGTGCTGGGTGCCCCAGGGCTAGGGCTACCTAAGCCAAAGGGCTGGGGCGCCCAAGGCCTGGGGCTCCCAAAGCCTAAGGGCTGGGGCGCCCCAGGCCTGGAGCTCCCAAAGCCTAAAGCTGGGGCGCCACGGGTCTGGGGCTCCCAAAGCCTAAGGGCTAGGGCGCCCTAGGCCTGGCGTGCCCTAATCGGAAGGGCAGGGGCGCCCCAGGCCTGGGGCTCCCAACGCCTAAGGGCTGGGACGCCGCAGACCTGAGCCTCCCAAAGCTTAAGGGCTGGGGCACCCCAAGACTGTTGCTCCCAAAGCCTAAGTGCTGGGTGCCCCAGGGCTGGGGCTACATAAGCCAAAGAGCTGGAGTGCCCCAGGCCTGGGGCTCCCAAAGCCTAAGGGCTGGGGTTCCCCAGGCCAGGAGCTCCCAAAGCCTAAGGCTGGGGCGCCACAGGTCTGGGGCTCCCTAAGCCTAAGAGCTTGGGCGCCCCAGGCCTGGGGTTCTCTAAGCCTAAGGGATGGGGCCCCGAGGAATGGAGTTCCTAAAGCTTAAGGGCTGTGGCGCCCCAGGCCTGGGGCTCCCTAAGCCTAAGGACTGGGGGGCCACAGGCCTGGGGCTCCCTAAGCCTAAAGGCTGGGGCGCCCCAGGCCTGGAGCTCCCAATGCCTAAGGGCTGGCGCGCCCCAGCCTGGGGTTCCCTAAGCCTACGGGCTGTGGCGCCCCAGTCCAGGAGCTCCCTAAGCCTAAGGGTTGGGGAGCCCCAAGGCTGGAGCTCCAAAAGCCTAACGGCAGGGGCTCCCAGGCCTGGGGTTCCCTAATCCGAAGGGCGGGGGCGCCCCAGCCCTGGGGCTCCCAACCCCTAAGGGCTGGAGCACCCCAAGACTGGGTCTCTCAAAGCCTAAGAGCTGGGGCGCCCCAGGCCTGGGGTTCTCTAAGCCTAAGGGCTGGAACGCCGCAGACCTGGGCCTCCCAAAGCCTAAGGGCTGGGTCACCCCAAGACTGTTGCTCCCAAAGCCTAAGTGCTGGGTGCCCCAGGGCTGGGGCTACCTAAGCCAAAGGGCTGGAGTGCCCCAGGCCTGGGGCTCCCAAAGCCTAAGGGCTGGGGTTCCCCAGGCCAGGAGCTCCCAAAGCCTAAGGCTGGGGAGCCACAGGTCTGGGGCTCCCTAAGCCTAAGAGCTGGGGCGCCCTAAGCCTAGCGCGCCCTAAGCCAAAGGGCTGGGGCGTCCCAGGCCATGGTCTCCCTAAGCCTAAGGGCTGGAGCGCCCCAGGCCTGGGGCTCCCTAAGCCTAAGGGCTGGAGCGCCCCAGGCCTGGGGCTCCCAAACCTAAGGGCTGGGGCACCCCAGGCTTGGGGCAACCTAAGCCTAACGGCTTGGGCGCCCCAGGCCTGGGGCTCCCAAAGCCTAAGGGCTGGGGTGCCCAAGGCCTGGCGCGCCCTAAGCCGAAGGGCTGGGGCGTCCCAGGCCTGGGGCTCCCTAAGCCGACGGGCGGGGGCGTCCCAGGCCTGGGGCTCCCTAAGCCTAAGGGCTGGGGCACCCAAGGCCTGGGGCTACCAAAGCCTAAGGGCTGGGGCGTCCCTGGCCATGGGCTCCCTATGCTTAAGGGTTGGGGCGCCCCAGACCTGGGGCACCCTAAGCCTAAGGGCTGCGCGCCCCACGCCTATGGATCCCAAAGCCTAAGGGCTAGTGCGGCCTAGGCCTGGTGCGCCCTAAGCCGACGTGCTGTGGCGTCCCAGGCCTGGGGCTCCCTAAGCCGACGGGCGGGGGCGTTCCAGGCCTCGGACTCCCTAAGCCTAAGGGCTGTGGCGCCCCATTCCAGAAGCTCCCAAAGCGAAAGGCTGGGGTGCCCCAGGCTTGGGGCTAACAAAGCCTAAGGGCTGGGGCGTATCATGCCTGGGGCTCCCAATGCCTAAGGTCTGGGGCGCCCCAGGCCTGGGCTCCCAAAGCCGAAGGGCTGGTGGGCCACAAGCCTCGGGCTCCCAAGCCTAAAGGTTGTGGTGCCCCAGGCCTGGAGCTCCCAAAGCCTGAGGGGTGGGGCGCCCCAGGCCTGGGGCTCCCTAAGTCTAAAGGCTGGGGTGCCCCAGGCCAGGGGTTCTCTAAGCCTAAGAGATGGGGCGCCCCAGGACTGGAGCTCCAAAAGGCTAAGGGCTGTGGCGCCCCAGGCCTGGGGCTCCCTAAGCCTAAGGGCTGGAGCTTCACAGGCCTGGGTCTCCCTAAGACTAAGGGCTGAGGCGCCATAGGCCTGGGGCTCCAAAAGCCTAAGGGCTGGGGCGCCCCAGGCCTGGGGCTCCCAAAGCCCAAGGGCTAGGGCACCCCAGACCTGAGGCACCCTAAGCCTATGGGCTGGGGCGCCCCAAGCCTGGGGATCCCAAAGCCGAAAGGCTAGGGGGCCCGAGGCCTGGCGTGCTCTAATCACAAGGGCGGGCGCGCCCCAGGCCTGGGGCTCCCAACGCCTAAGGGCTGGGGCGTCGCAGACATGGGCCTCCCAAAGCCTAAGGGCTGGGGCACCCCAAGACTTGGGCTCCCAAAGCCTAAGTGCTGGGTGCCCAAGGGCTGGGGCTACCTAAGCCAAAGGGCTGGAGTGCCCCAGGCCTGGGGCACCCAAAGCCTAAGGGCTGGGGCGCCCCAGGCCAGG
The DNA here is from genome assembly GCF_050624435.1 of Tenrec ecaudatus. NCBI lineage: Eukaryota > Metazoa > Chordata > Mammalia > Afrosoricida > Tenrecidae > Tenrec > Tenrec ecaudatus. Next base: position 1,235,533 of record NW_027457631.1, on the reverse strand, counting down.
AGCTCCCAAAGCCTAAGAGCTGGGGCGCCCTAGTCCTAGCGCGCCCTAAGCCAAAGGGATGGGGCGTCCCAGACCATGGTCTCCCTAAGCCTAAGGGCTGTGGCGCCCCAGGCCTGGGGCTCCCTAAGCCTACGGGCTGGAGCGCCCCAGGCCTGGGGCTCCCAAACCTAAGGGCTAGGGCGCCCCAGGCCTTTGGCACCCTAAGCCTAAGGGCTGGAGCGCCTAAGGCCTGGAGCTACCAAAGCCTAAGTCCTGGGGCGTCCCTGGCCATGGGCTCCCTAAATTAAGGGCTGGGGCGCCCCAGACCTGGGGCACCCTAAGCATAAGGGCTGTGCGCCCCACACCTGTGGATCCCAAAGCCTAAGGGCTAGGGCGGCCTAGGCCTGGCGCGCCCTAAGCCGAAGTGCTGTGGCGTCCCAGGCCTGGGGCTCCCTAAGCCTAAGGGCTGTGGCGCCCCAGGCCAGAAGCTCCCAAAGCCGAAAGGCTGGGTTGCCCCAGGCCTGGGGCTCCCAAAGCCTAAGGGCTGGGGCGTACCATACCTGGGGTTCCCAACGCCTAATGGCTGGGGCGCCCCAGGCCTGGGGCTCCCAAAGCCGAAGGGCTGGGGGGGCCACAGGCCTCGGGCTCCCAAGCCTGAAAGCTGTGGTGACCCAGGCCTGGAGCTCCCTAAGCCTAAGGGGTGGGGCGCCCCAGCCTGGGGCACCCTAAGCCTAAGGGCTGGGGCGCCCCAGGCCAGGGATCCCTAAGCCTAAGGGCTGGGGCGCCCCATGCCTGGGGCTCCCTAAGCCGAAGTGCTGGGACGCCCCAGCCCTGGGGCTCCCTAAGCCAAAGGGCTGTGTCCCCCCTGGCTTTCGGCTCCCTAAGTCTAAGGGCTGGGGCGCCCCAGGCCTGGGAATACCAAAGCCTAAGGGCTGGGGCGCCCCAGGCCTGGGACTCCCAAAGCCGAAGGGCTGGGGCGCCCCAGCCCTGGGGTGCCCAAAGCCTAAGGGCTGTGGCGCTCAGACCTGGGGCTCCCAAAGCCAAAGGGCTGGGGCATCCCAGGCCATGGGCTCCCTAAGCCTAAGGGCAGGGACGCCCCAGGCTTGGGGCTGCCTAAGCCGAAGGGCTGGGGCGTCCCAGGCCATGGTCTCCTTAAGCCTAAGGGCTGTGGCGCCCCAGGCCTGGGGCTCCCTAAGCCTAAGGGCTGGGGCGCATCAGGCCTGGGGCTCCCAAAGCTAAGGACAGGGGCATCGCAGCCCTTGGGCTCCCTAAGCCTAAGGGCTGGGGCGCCCCAGGTCTGGGGTTCCCAAAGCCTAAGGGCTGGGACGCCCCAGGCCTGGGGCTCTCTAAGCATAAGGTCTGGAGCGCCCCAGGTCTAGGGCTCCCAAAACCTAAGAGCTGGGGCGCCCCAGGCCTGGGGCAACCTAAGCCTAAGGGCTGGGGCGCCCCACGTCTAGGGCTCCCAAAGCCTAAGGGCTGCGGCGCCCTAGGCATAGCGCGCCCTAAGCCAAAGGGCTGGGGCTTCCCAGGCCATGGTCTCCCTAAGCCTAAGGGCTGTGGTGCCCCAGGCCTGGGGCTCCCTAAGCCTAAGGGCTGGGGCGCATCAGGCCAGGGGCTCCCAAAGCCTAAGGACAGGGGCGTCGCAGCCCTTGGGTTCCCAAAGCCTAAAGGCTGGGGCTCCCTAGGACTGGCACGCCCTAAGCCGAAGGGCGGGGGCCTCCCAGGTCTGGGGCTCCCTAAGCCTAAGGGCTGGGGGGCTTCAGGCCTGGGGCTCCCTAAGCCGAAGGGCTGGGGAGTCGCAAGCCTTGGGCACCCTAAGCCTAAGGGCTGGGGCGCCACAGGCCTGGGGCTCCCTAAGCCTTAGGGCTGGAGTGCCCCAGGCCTGAGGCTCCCTAAGCCGAAGGGCTGTGTCCCCCCTGCCCTGGGGCTCCCAAAGCCTAAGGGCTGGGGCGCCCCTGGCCTGGGATTACCATGCCTAAGGGCTGGGACGCCCCAGGCCTGGGACTCCCAAAGCGGAAGGGCTGGGGCACACCAGACCTTGGGCGCCCAAAGCCTAAGGGCTGTGGCGCCCCAGGCCTGGGGCTCCCTAAGCCGAAGGGCTGGGGCGTCCCAGGCCATGGGCTCCCTAAGCCTAAGGGCTGGGACGCCCCAGGCTTGGGGCTCCCTAAGCCGAAGGGCTGGGGCGTCCCAGGCCATGGTCTCCCTAAACCTAAGGGCTGTGTCGCCACAGGCCTTGGGCTCCCTAAGTCTAAGGGCTAGGGAGCATCAGGCCTGGGGCTCCCAAAGCTAAGGACAGGGGCATCGCAGCCCTTGGGCTCCCTAAGCCTAAGGGCTGGGGCGCCCCAGGTCTGGGGCTCCCAAAGCTTAAGCGCTGGGGCGCCCCAGGCCCGGGGCTCTCTAAGCCTAAGGGCTGGAGCGCCCCAGGTCTAGGGCTCCCAAAGCTTAAGGGCTGGGACGCCCCAGGCCTGGGGCACCCTAAGCATAAGGGCTGGAGCTTCACAGGCATGGGTCTCCCTAAGACTAAGGGCGGGGGCGCCATAGGCCTGGGGCTCCAAAAGCCTAAGGGCTGGGGCGCCCCAGGCCTGGGGCTCCCAAAGCCTAAGGGCTGGGGCGCCACAGACCTGGGGCACCCTAAGCCTAAGGGCTGTTGCCCCAGGCCTGGGGATCCCAAATCCTAAGGCTAGGGGGCCCGAGGCCTGGCGCGCCCTAATCAGAAGGGCGGGGGCGCCCCAGGCCTGGGGCTCCCAACGCCTAAGGGCTGGGGCGCCGCAGACATGGGCCTCCCAAAGCCTAAGGGCTGGGGCACCCCAAGACTTGGGCTCCCAAAGCCTAAGTGCAGGGTGCCCAAGGGCTGGGGCTACCTAAGCCAAAGGGCTGGAGTGCCCCAGGCCTGGGGCTCCCAAAGCCTAAGGGCTGGGGCGCCCCTGGCCAGGAGCTCCCAAAGCCTAAGTGCTGGGGCGCCCTAGGCCTACCGCGCCCTAAGCCAAAGGGCTGGGGCGTCCCAGGCCATGGTCCCCCTAAGCCTAAGGGCTGTGGCGCCCCAGGCCTGGGGCTCCCTAAGCATAAGGGCTGGAGCGCCCCAGGCCTGGGGCTCCCAAACCTAAGGGCTGGGGCGACCCAGGCCTGTGGCACCTTAAGCCTAAGGGCTGGTGCGCCACAGGCCTGGGCCTCCCAAAGCCTTAGGGCTTTGCCGCCCTAGGCCTGGCGAGCCCTAAGCCGACGGGCGGGGGCGTCCCAGGCCTGGGGCTCCCTAAGCTGACGGGCGGGGGCGTCCCAGGCCTGGGGCTCCCTAAGCCTAATGGATGTGGCGCCCCAGGTCTGGGGCTCCCTAAGCCTAAGGGCTGGAGCGCCCCAAGCCTGGGGCTACCAAAGCCTAAGGGCTGGGGCGTCCCTTGCCATGGGCTCCCTAAGCTTAAGGGCTGGGGCGCCCCAGACCTGGGGCACCCTAAGCCTAAGGGCTGCCCGCCCCACGCATGTGGATCCCAAAGCCTAAGGGCTAGGGCGGCCTAGGCCTGGCGCGCCCTAAGCCGAAGTTCTGTGGCGTCCCAGGCCTGGGGCTCCCTAAGCCTAAGGGCTGTGGCGCCCCAGGCCAGAAGCTCCCAAAGACGAAAGGCTGGGTTGCCCCAGGCCTGGGGCTCCCAAAGCCTAAGGGCTGGGGCGTACCATGCCTGGGGCTCCCAACGCCTAAGGGCTGGGGCGGCCCAGGCCTGGGGCTCCCAAAGCCGAAGGGCTGGGGGGCCACAGGTCTCGGGCTCCCAAGCCTGAAAGCTGTGGTGCCCCAGGCCTGGAGCTCCCAAAGCCTAAGGGGTGGGGCGCCCCAGGCCTGGGGCTCCCTAAGCCTAAGGGCTGGGGCGCCCCAGGCCAGGGATCCCTAATTCTAATGGCTGGGGCGCCCCACGCCTGGGGCTCCCGAAGCCGAAGGGCTGGGACGCCCCAGCCCTGGGGCTCCCTAAGCCGAAGGGCTGTGTCCCCCCTGGCCTTCAGCTCCCTAAGTCTAAGGGGTGGGGCACCCCAGGCCTGGGAATACCAAAGCCTAAGGGCTGGGGCGCCCCAGGCCTGGGACTCCCAAAGCCGAAGGGCTGGGGCGCCCCAGCCCTGGGGGGCCCAAAGCCTAAGGGCTGTGGCGCTCAGGCCTGGGGCTCCCAAAGCCGAAGGGCTGGGGCATCCCAGGCCATGGTCTCCTTAAGCCTAAGGTCTGTGGCGCCCCAGGCCTGGGGCTCCCTAAGCCTAAGGGCTGGGGCGCATCAGGCCTGGGGCTCCCAAAGCTAAGGACAGGGGCATCGCAGCCCTTGGGCTCCCTAAGCCTAAGGGCTGCGGCGCCCCAGGTCTGGGGTTCCCAAAGCCAAAGGCCTGGGACGCCTCAGGCCTGGGGCTCTCTAAGCATAAGGGCTGGAGCGCCCCAGGTCTAGGGCTCCCAAAACCTAAGGGCTGGGGCGCCCCAGGCCTGGGGCAACCTAAGCCTAAGGGCTGGGGCGCCCCAGGTCTAGGGCTCCCAAAGCCTAAGGGCTGCGGGGCCCTAGGCATAGCGCGCCCCAAGCCAAAGGGCTGGGGCGTCCCAGGCCATGGTCTCCCTAAGCCTAAGGGCTGTGGCGCCCCAGTTCTGGGGCTCCCAAAGCCTAAGGGCTGGGGCGCATCAGGCCAGGGGCTCCCAAAGCCTAAGGACAGGGGCGTCGCAGCCCTTGGGCTCCCAAACCTAAGGGCTGGGGCGCCCCAGGCCTGGGGCACCCTAAGCCTAAGGGCCTGGGCGCCCCAGGGCTAGGGCTCCCAAAGCCTAAGGTCTGGGGCCACCTAGGCCTAGCGCGCCCTAAGCCAAAGGGCTGGGGCGTCCCAGGCCATGGGCTCCCTAAGACTAAGGGCTGGTGCGCCCCAGGCCTGGGGCTCCCTAAGCCTAAGGGCTGGAGCGCCCCAGGCCAGGGGCTACCAAAGCCTAAGGCCTTGGGCACCCCAGGCCTTGGGCTCCCAAAGCCTAAAGGCTGGGGCGCCGTAGGCCTTGCGCGCCCTAAGCCGAAGGGCAGGGGCGTCCCAGGTCTGCGGCTCCCTAAGCCTAAGGGCTGGGGGGCTTCAGGCCTGGGGCTCCCTAAGCCGAAGGGCTGGGGAGTCGCAAGCCTTGGGCTCCCTAAGCCTAAGGGCTGGGGCGCCACAGGCCTGGGGCTCCCTAAGCCTTAGGGCTGGGGTGCCCCAGGCCTGGGGCTCCCTAAGCCGAAGGGCTGTGTCCCCCTGCCCTGGGGCTCCCAAAGCCTAAGGGCTGGGGCGCCCCTGGCCTGGGATTACCATGCCTAAGGGCTGGGACGCCCGAGGCCTGGGACTCCCAAAGCGGAAGGGCTGGGGCACACCAGCCCTGGGGCGCCCAAAGCCTAAGGGCTGTGGCGCCCCAGGCCTGGGGCTCCCTAAGCCGAAGGGCTGGGACGCCCCAGGCTTGAGGCTCCCTAAGCCGAAGGCCTGGGGCGTCCAAGGCCATGGTCTCCCTAAGCCTAAGGGCTGTGTTGCCCCAGGCCTTGGGCTCCCTAAGTCTTAGGGCTAGGGAGCATCAGGCCTGGGGCTCCCAAAGCTAAGGACAGGGGCATCGCAGCCCTTGGGCTCCCTAAGCCTAAGGGCTGTGGCGCCCCAGGTCTGGGGCTCCCAAAGCCTAAGGGCTGGGGCGCCCCAGGCCTGGGGCACCCTAAGCCTAAGGGCTGGGTCGCCCCTGGTCTAGGGCTCCTAAAGCCTAAGGGTTGGGGCGCCCTAGGCCTAGCGCGCCCTAAGCCAAAGGGCTGTGGCGTCACAGGCCATGGTCTCCCTAAGCCTAAGGGCACTGGCGCCCCAGGCATGGGGCTCTCTAAGCCTAAGGGCTGGGGCGCATCAGGCCTGGGGCTCCCAAAGCCTAAGGACAGGGGCGTCGCAGCCCTTGGGCTCCCAAAGCCTAAAGGCTGGGCTGGGGCGACCCAGGCATGTGGCTGCCTAACACGAAGGGCTGGGTCCCCCCTGGCCTGGGGCTCCCTAAGCCCAAGGGCTGGGACGCCCCAGGCCTGGGGCTACCAAAGCCTAAGGGCTGGGGCGCCCCAGGCCTGGGTCTCCCAAAGCCAAAGGGCTGGGGCTCCCCAGCCCTGGGGCGCCCAAGTCTAAGGGCTGTGGCGCCCCAGGCCTGGGGCTCACTAAGCCGAAGGGCTGGGGCGTCCCAGGCCATGGGCTACCTAAGCCTAAGAGCTGGGGCGCCCCAGGCCTGGGGCTCCCTAAGACTAAGGGCTGGGGCGCCCCAGGCCTGTGGCTCCCTAAGTCTAAGGGCTGGAGCGCCCCAGGCCTGGGGCTCCCGAAGCCTAAGGGCAGGGTTGTCGCAGCCCTTGGTCTCCCTAAGACTAAGGGCTGGGGCGCCCCAGGCCTGCGGCTCCCTAAGTCTAAGGGCTGGGGCACCCTAGGCCTTGCGCGCCCTAAGCCGGAAAGCGGGGGCATCCCAGGCCTGGGGCTCCATAAGCCTTAGGGCTGGGGCGCCCCTGACCTGGGGATCCCAAAGCCTAAGGGCTAGGGCGCCCTAGGCCTGGCGCGCCCTAAGCCGAAGTGCTGGGGAGTCCCAGGTCTGGGCTCCCTAAGCCTAATGACTGGGGCGCGCCAAGCCTGGGGCTCCCTAAGCCTAAGGGCTGGGACGCCCCAGGCCTGGGGCTCCCTAAGCATAAGGGGTGGGACGCCCCAGGCCTGGGGCTCACTAAACCGAAGGGCTGGTTTCCCCCAGGCCTGTGGCTCCCAAAGGCTAAGGGCGGGTGCGCCCCAGGACTGGAGCTACCAACGCCTAAGAGCTGAGGTGCACCATCCTGGGGCTCCCAAAGCGTAAGGACTGTGGCGCCCGAGGACTGGGACTCACGAAGCCGAAGGGCTGCGGCACCCCAGGCCTGGGGCTCCCAAAGCCTAAGGGCTGGGGCGCCCCGGCCTGGGGCTCCCTAACCCTAAGGGCTGGGGCACCCCAGGCCTGGGGCTCCCAAAGCCTAAGGGAAGGGGAGTCCCAGGCCTGGGGCTCCGTAACCCTAAGGGCTGGGACGCCCCAGGCCTGGGGCTCACTAAACCGAAGGGCTGGTTCCCACCAGGCCTGTGTCTCCCAAAGGCTAAGGGCGGTTGCGCCCCAGGCCTGGGGCTCCCAAAGCCTAAGGGCTGGGGCGGCCCTGGTCATGGGCTCCCTAAACCTAAGGGCTGGTGCGCCCCAGGCCTGGGGCTCCCAAAGCCTAAAACCTGGGGCGCCCTAGGCCTGGGGCTCCCTAAGCCTAATGGCTGGAGCGCCCCATGCCTGGGGCTCCCAAAGCCTAAGGGCTTGGGCGCCCCAGACCTGGGGCACCCTAAGCCTAAGGGCTGGGGCGCCCCAGGCCTGGGGATCTCAAAGCCTAATGGCTAGGGCGCCCTAGGTCTGGCGCGCCCTAAGCCGAAGTGCTGGGGCGTCCCAGGCCATGGGATCCCTAAGCCTAAGGGCTGGGGCGCCCCAGGCCGGGGGCTCCCAAAGCCTAAGGGCTGGGGAGCCCGGCCTGGGAATCCCAAAGCCTAAAGGCTGGGGTGCCCCAGGGCTGGAGCTCCAAAAGCCTAACGGCTGGGGCGACCCAGTCCTGGGACTCCCTATGCCTAAGGGCTGGGGAAACACAGGCCTGGGGCTCCCTAAGCCTAAAGGCTGGGGCGCCCCAGGCCTGGAGCTCCCAAAGACTAAGGGCTGGGGCGTCCCAGCCTGGGGCTCCCTAAGGTGACGGGCTGTGGCGCCCCAGGCCAGGAGCTCCCTAAGCCTAAGGGTTGGGGAGACCCAAGGCTGGAGCTCCAAAAACCTAACGGCAGGGGCATCCCAGGCCTGGGGCTCCCTAATCGGAAGGGCGGGGGCGCCCCAGCCCTGGGGCTCCCAACGCCTAAGGGCTGGGGCGTCGCAGACCTGGGCCTCCCAAAGCTAAGGGCTGGAGCACCCCAAGACAGGGGCTCCCAAAGCCTAAGTGCTGGGTGCCCCAGGACTGGGGCTACCTAATCCAAAGGGCTGGAGTGCCCCAGGCCTGAGGCTCCCAAAGCCTAAGGGCTGGGGCGCCCCATGCCTGGAGCTCCCAAAGCCTAAGGCTGGGGCGCCACAGTTCTAGGGCTCCCTAAGCCTAAGAGCTGTGGCGCCCCAGGCCTGGGGTTCTCTAAGCCTAAGGGATGGGGCACCCCTGGACTGGAGCTCCCAAAGCCTAAGGGCTGTGGCGCCCCAGGCCTGGGGCTCCCTAAGCGTAAGGGCTTGGGCGCCATAGGCCTGGGGTTCCCAAAGCCTAAGGGCTGCGGCGCCCCAGGCCTGGGGCTCCCAAAGCCTAAGGGCTGGGGCGCCCCAGACCTGGGGCACCCTAAGCCTAAGGGCTGGGGCGCCCCAGGCCTGGGGATCCCAAAGCCTAAGGGCTAGGGCGCCCTAGGCCTGGCGCGCCCTAATCCGAAGGGCAGGGGCGCCCCAGGCCTGGGGCTCCCAACGCCTAATGGCTGGGGCGCCGCGGACCTGGGCCTCCCAAAGCTTAAGGGCTGGGGCACCCCAAGACTGTTGCTCCCAAAGCCTAAGTGCTGGGTGCCCCAGGGCTGGGGCTACCTAAGCCAAAGAGCAGGAGTGCCCCAGGCATGGGGCTCCCAAAGCCTAAGGGCTGGGGTTCCCCAGGCCAGGAGCTCCCAAAGCCTAAGGCGGGGGCGCCACAGGTCTGGGGCTCCCTAAGCCTAAGAGCTGGGGCGCCCCAGGCCTGGGGTTCTCTAAGCCTAAGGGATGGGGCCCCCAGGAATGGAGTTCCTAAAGCTTAAGGGCTGTGGAGCCCCAGGCCTGGGGCTCCCTAAGCCTAAGGACTGGGGGGCCACAGGCCTGGGGCTCCCTAAGCCTAAAGGCTGGGGCGCCCCAGGCCTGGAGCTCCCAACGCCTAAGGGCTGGGGCGCCCCAGCCTGGGGCTCCCTAAGCCTACGGGCTGTGGCGCCCCAGTCCAGGAGCTCCCTAAGCCTAAGGGTTGGGGAGCCCCAAGGCTGGAGCTCCAAAAGCCTAACGGCAGGGGCATCCCAGGCCTGGGGCTCCCTAATCCGAAGGGCGGGGGCGCCCCAGCCCTGGGGCTCCCAACGCCTAAGGGCTGGAGCACCCCAAGACTGGGTCTCCCAAAGCCTAAGTGCTGGGTGCCCCAGGACTGGGGCTACCTAAGCCAAAGGACTGGAGTGTCCCAGGCCTGAGGCTCCCAAAGCCTAAGGGCTGGGGCGCCCCATGCCTGGAGCTCCCAAAGCCTAAGGCTGGGGCACCACAGGTCTAGGGCTCCCTAAGCCTAAGAGCTGGGGCGCCCCAGGCCTGGGGTTCTCTAAGCCTAAGGGATGGGGCGCCCCAGGACTGGAGCTCCCAAAGCCTAAGGGCTGTGGCGCCCCAGGCCTGGGGCTCCCTAAGCCTAAGGGATTGGGCGCCATAGGTCTGGGGCTCCCAAAGCCTAAGGGCTGGGGCGCCCCAGGCCTGGCGCGCCCTAATCCGAAGGGCGGGGGAGCCCCAGGCCTGGGGCTCCCAACGCCTAAGGGCTGGAACGCCGCAGACCTGGGCCTCCCAAAGCCTAAGGGCTGGGTCACCCCAAGACTGTTGCTCCCAAAGCCTAAGTGCTGGGTGCCCCAGGGCTGGGGCTACCTAAGCCAAAGGACTGGAGTGCCCCAGGCCTGAGGCTCCCAAAGCCTAAGGGCTGGGGCGCCCCATGCCTGGAGCTCCCAAAGCCTAAGGCTGGGGCACCACAGGTCTAGGGCTCCCTAAGCCTAAGAGCTGGGGCGCCCCAGGCCTGGGGTTCTCTAAGCCTAAGGGATGGGGCGCCCCAGGACTGGGGCTCCCTAAGCCTAAGGGCTGTGGCGCCCCAGGCCTGGGGCTCCCTAAGCCTAAGGGATTGGGCGCCATAGGCCTGGGGCTCCCAAAGCCTAAGGGCTGGGGCGCCCCAGGCCTGGCGCGCCCTAATCCGAAGGGCGGGGGAGCCCCAGGCCTGGGGCTCCCAACGCCTAAGGGCTGGAACGCCGCAGACCTGGGCCTCCCAAAGCCGAAGGGCTGGGTCACCCCAAGACTGTTGCTCCCAAAGCCTAAGTGCTGGGTGCCCCAGGGCTGGGGCTACCTAAGCCAAAGGACTGGAGTGCCCCAGGCCTGAGGCTCCCAAAGCCTAAGGGCTGGGGCGCCCCATGCCTGGAGCTCCCAAAGCCTAAGGCTGGGGCACCACAGGTCTAGGGCTCCCTAAGCCTAAGAGCTGGGACGCCCCAGGCCTGGGGTTCTCTAAGCCTAAGGGATGGGGCGCCCCAGGACTGGAGCTCCCAAAGCCTAAGGGCTGTGGCGCCCCAGGCCTGGGGCTCCCTAAGCCTAAGGGATTGGGCGCCATAGGCCTGGGGCTCCCAAAGCCTAAGGGCTGGGGCGCCCCAGGCCTGGCGCGCCCTAATCCGAAGGGCGGGGGAGCCCCAGGCCTGGGGCTCCCAACGCCTAAGGGCTGGGTCACCCCAAGACTGTTGCTCCCAAAGCCTAAGTGCTGGGTGCCCCAGTGCTGGGGCTACCTAAGCCAAAGGGCTGGAGTGCCCCAGGCCTGGGGCTCCCAAAGTCTAAGGGCTTGGGTTCCCCAGGCCAGGAACTCCCAAAGCCTAAGGCTGGGGAGCCACAGGTCTGGGGCTCCCTAAGCCTAAGACCTGGGGCGCCCTAAGCCTAGCGCGCCCTAAGCCAAAGGGCTGGGGCGTCCCAGGCCATGGTCTCCCTAAGCCTAAGGGCTGTGGCGCTCCATGCCTGGGGCTCCCTAAGCCTAAGGGCTGGAGCGCCCCAGCCCTGGGGCTCCCTAAGCCTAAGGGTTGGGACGCCCCAGAACTGGGGCTCCCTAAGCCGGAGGGCTGGGTCGCGTCAGGCCTGGGGCTTCCAAAGCCTAATGGCAGGAGTGTCATAGCCCTTGGGCTCCCTAATCTAAGGGCTGGGGCGCCCGAGGCCTGGGGTTCCCTAAGCTTAAGGGCTGGAGCGCCCCAGGCCTGGGGCTCCCAAACCCTAAGGGCTGTGGCGCCCCAGGCCTGGGGCACCCTAACCCCAAGGGCTGGGGCGCCCCAGGTCCAGGGCTCCAAAAGCCTAAGGGCTTGGGCGCCCTAGGCCTGGCCCGCCCTAAGCCGAAGGGAGGGGGCGTCCCTAGCCTGGGGCTCCCCAAGCCTAAGGGCTGTGGCGCCCCAGGCCTGAGGCTCCCTAAGCCTAAGAGCTGGGGCGCATCTGGCCTGGGGCTCCCAAAGCCTAAGGGCTGGGGCGTCGTAGCCCTGGGCTCCCTAAGCCTAAGGGCTGGTGCGCCCCAGGCCTGGGGCTCCCAAAGGCTAAGGGTTGGGTCTCCCCAGGCCTGGGGCTCCCTAAGCCTAATGGCTGGAGCGCCCCATGCCTGGGGCTCCCAAAGCCTAAGGGCAGGGGCGCCCCAGGTCTAGGGCTCCCAAAGCCTAAGGGCTGGGTCGCCCTAGGCCTGGCGCGCCCTAAACCGAAGGGCTGGGACGCCCCCGGACTGGGGCTCCCTAAGCCTAAGGGCAGGGGCGTCACAGCCCTTGGCCTCCCTAAGCCTAAGGGCTGGGGCCACGAAAGTCTGTGGCTCCCAAAGCCTAAAGGCTGGGGCGCCCCTGGACTGGGGCTCCCTAAGCTTAAGGGCAGGAGCACTCCAGGCCTGGGGCTCCCAAAGCCTAAGGGCTGGGGCGCCCTAGGCCTGGCGCGCCCTAAGCCGAAAAGCGGGGTCGTCCCAGGCCTGGGGCTCCATAAGCCTTAGGGCTGGGGCGCCCCTGACCTGGGGATCCCAAAGCCTAAGGGATAGGGCGCCCTAGGCCTGGCGCGCCCTAAGCCGAAGTGCTGGGGAGTCCCAGGCCTGGGCTCCCTAAGCCTAATGACTGGGGCGCCCCAAGCCTGGGGCTCCCTAAGCCTAAGGGCTGGGACGCCCCAGGCCTGGGGCTCCCTAAGCGTAAGGGCTGGGACGCCCCAGGCCTGGGGCTCACTAATCCGAAGGACTGGTTCCCCCCAGGCCTGTGGCTCCCAAAGGCTAAGGGCGGGTGCGCCCCAGGCCTGGAGCTTCCAACGCATAAGAGCTGAGGTGCACCATCCTTGGGCTCCCAAAGCGTAAGGGCTGTGGCGCCCGAGGACTGGGACTTGCGAAGCCGAAGGGCTGTGGCACCCCAGGCCTGGGGCTCCCAAAGCCTTAAGGCTGGGGCGCCCCGGCCTGGGGCTCCCTAACCGAAAGGGCTGGGGCACCCCAGGCCTGGGGCTCCCAAAGCCTAAGGGCAGGGGAGTCCCAGGCCTGGGGCTCCGTAACCCTAAGGGCTGGGACGCCCCAGGCCTGGGGCTCACTAAACCGAAGGGCTGGTTCTCACCAGGCCTGTGTCTCCCAAAGGCTAAGGGCGGGTGCGCCCCAGGCCTGGGGCTCCCAAAGCCTAAGGGCTGCGGCGTCCCAGGTCATGGGCTCCCTAAGCCTAAGGGCTGGTGCGCCCCAGGCCTGAGGCTCCCAAAGCCTAAAACCTGGGGCTCCCTAGGCCTGGGGCTCCCTAAGCCTAATGGCTGGAGCGCCCCATGCCTGGGGCTCCCAAAGCCTAAGGGCTTGGGCGCCCCAGACCTGGGGCACCCTAAGCCTAAGGGCTGGGGCGCCCCAGGCCTGGGGATCTCAAAGCCTAAGGGCTAGGGCGCCCTAGGTCTGGCGCGCCCTAAGCCGAAGTGCTGGGGCGTCCCAGGCCATGGGATCCCTAAGCCTAAGGGCTGGGGCGCCCCAGGCCAAGGGCTCCCAAACCCTAAGGGCTGGGGCGCCCGGCCTGGGACTCCCAAAGCCTAAAGGCTGGGGTGCCCCAGGGCTGGAGCTCCAAAAGCCTAACGGCTGGGGCGACCAAGTCCTGGGACTCCCTATGCCTAAGGGCTGGGGAACCACAGGCCTGGGGCTCCCTAAGCCTAAAGGCTGGGGCGCCCCAGGCCTGGAGCTCCAAAGCCTAAGGGCTGGGGCGCCCCAGCCTGGGGCTCCCTAAGCCTACGGACTGTGGCGCCCCAGGCCAGAAGCTCCCTAAGCCTAAGGGTTGGGGAGCCCCAAGGCTGGAGCTCCAAAAACCTAACGGCAGGGGCATCCCAGGCCTGGGGCTCCCTAATCCGAAGGGCGGGGGCGCCCCAGCACTGGGGCTCCCAACGCCTAAGGGCTGGGGCGCCGCAGACCTGGGCCTCCCAAAGCTAAGGGCTGGAGCACCCCAAGACTGGGGCTCCCAAAGCCTAAGTGCTGGGTGCCCCAGGACTGGGGCTACCTAAGCCAAAGGGCTGGAGTGCCCCAGGCCTGAGGCTCCCAAATCCTAAGGGCTGGGGCGCCCCTTGCCTGGAGCTCCCAAAGCCTAAGGCTGGGGCGCCACAGGTCTAGGGCTCCCTAAGCCTAAGAGCTGGGGCGCCCCAGGCCTGGGGTTGTCTAAGCCTAAGGGATGGGGCGCCCCAGGACTGGAGCTCCCAAAGCCTAAGGGCTGTGGCGCCCCAGGCCTGGGGCTCCCTAAGCGTAAGGGCTTGGGCGCCATAGGCCTGGGGCTCCGAAAGCCTAAGGGCTGCGGCGCCCCAGGCCTGGGGCTCCCAAAGCCTAAGGGCTGGGGCGCACCAGACCTGGGGCACCGTAAGCCTAAGGGCTGGGGCGCCCTAGGCCTGGGGATCCCAAAGCCTAAGGGCTAGGGCGCCCTAGGCCTGGCGCACCCTAATCGGAAGGGCAGGGGCGCCCCAGGCCTGGGGCTCCCAACGCCTAAGGGCTGGGGTGCCGCAGACCTGGGCCTCCCAAAGCTTAAGGGCTGGGGCACCCCAAGACTGTTGCTCCCAAAGCCTAAGTGCTGGGTGCCCCAGGGCTGGGGCTACATAAGCCAAAGAGCTGGAGTGCCCCAGGCCTGGGGCTCCCAAATCCTAATGGCTGGGGTTCCCCAGGCCAGGAGCTCCCAAAGCCTAAGGCTGGGGCGCCACAGGTCTGGGGCTCCCTAAGCCTAAGAGCTGGGGCGCCCCAGGCCTGGGGTTCTCTAAGCCTAAGGGATGGGGCCCCCAGGAATGGAGTTCCTAAAGCTTAAGGGCTGTGGCGCCTCAGGCCTGGGGCTCCCTAAGCCTAAGGAATCGGGGGCCACAGGCCTGGGGCTCCCTAAGCCTAAAGGCTGGGGCGCTCCAGGCCTGGAGCTCCCAACGCCTAAGGGCTGGGGAGCCCCAGCCTGGGGCTCCCTAAGCCTACGGGCTGTGGCGCCCCAGTCCAGGAGCTCCCTAAGCCTAAGGGTTGGGGAGCCCCAAGGCTGGAGCTCCAAAAGCCTAAAGGCAGGGGCATCCCAGGCCTGGGGCTCCCTAATCCGAAGGGCGGGGGCGCCCCAGTCCTGGGGCTCCCAACGCCTAAGGGCTGGAGCACCCCAAGACTGGGTCTCCCAAAGCCTAAGTGCTGGGTGCCCCAGGACTGGGGCTACCTAAGCCAAAGGACTGGAGTGTCCCAGGCCTGAGGCTCCCAAAGCCTAAGGGCTGGGGCGCCCCATGCCTGGAGCTCCCAAAGCCTAAGGCTGGGGCACCACAGGTCTAGGGCTCCCTAAGCCTAAGAGCTGGGGCACCCCAGGCCTGGGGTTCCCTAAGCCTAAGGGATGGGGCGCCCCAGGACTGGAGCTCCCAAAGCCTAAGGGGTGTGGCGCCCCAGGCCTGGGGCTCCCTAAGCCTAAGGGATTGGGCGCCATAGGCCTGGGGCTCCCAAAGCCTAAGGGCTGGGGCGCCACAGGCCTGGCGCGCCCTAATCCGAAGGGCGGGGGAGCCCCAGGCCTGGGGCTCCCAATGCCTAAGGGCTGGAACGCCGCAGACCTGGGCCTCCCAAAGCCTAAGGGCTGGGTCACCCCAAGACTGTTGCTCCCAAAGCCTAAGTGCTGGGTGCCCCAGGGCTGGGGCTACCTAAGCCAAAGGGCTGGAGTGCCCCAGGCCTGGGGCTCCCAAAACCTAAGGGCTGGGGTTTCCCAGGCCAGGAGCTCCCAAAGTCTAAGGCTGGGAAGCCACAGGTCTGGGGCACCCTAAGCCTAAGAGCTGGGGCGCCCTAAGCCTAGCGCGCCCTAAGCCAAAGGGCTGGGACGTCCCAGGGCATGGTCTCCCTAAGCCTAAGGGTTGTGGCGCCCCATGCCTGGGGCTCCCTAAGCCTAAGGGCTGGAGCGCCCTAGGCCTGGGGCTCCCTAAGCCTAAGGGCTGGAGCGCCCCCGGCCTGGGGCTCCCAAACCTAAGGGCTGAGGTGCCCAAGGTCTGGCGCGCCCTAAGCCGAAGGGCTGGGGCGTCCCAGGCCATGGGCTCCCTATGCCTAAGGGCTGGTGCGCCCCAGGCCTGGGGCTCACTAAGACTAAGGGCTGGAGCGCCCCAGGCCTGGGACTCACAAAGCCTAAGAGCTTGGGCGCCCTAGGCCTGGAGCGCCCTAAGCCGACGGGCGGGGGCGTCCCAGGCCTGGGGCTCCCTAAGCCGACGGGCGGGGGCGTCCCAGGCCTGGGTCTCCCTAAGCCTAAGGGCTGGGGCACCCAAGGCCTGGGGCTACCAAAGCCTAAGAGCTGGGGCGTCCCTGGCCATGGGCTCCCTATGCTTAAGGGTTGGGGTGCCCCAGACCTGGGGCACCCTAAGCCTAAGGGCTGCGCGCCCCACGCCTATGGATCCCAAAGCGTACGGGCTAGTGCGGCCTAGGCCTGGTGCGCCCTAAGCCGAAGTGCTGTGGCGTCCCAGGCCTGGGGCTCCCTAAGCCGACGGGCGGGGGCGTTCCAGGCCTGGGACTCCCTAAGCCTAAGGGCTGTGGCGCCCCAGGCCAGAAGCTCCCAAAGCGAAAGGCTGGGGTGCCCCAGGCTTGGGGCTAACAAAGCCTAAGGGCTGGGGCGTACCATGTCTGGGGCTCCCAATGCCTAAGGTCTGGGGCGCCCCAGGCCTGGGGCCCCCAAAGCCGAAGGGCTGGTGGGCCACAAGCCTCGGGCTCCCAAGCCTAAAGGTTGTGGTGCCCCAAGCCTGGAGCTCCCTAAGCCTAAGGGGTGGGGCGCCCCAGGCCTGGGGCTCCCTAAGTCTAAAGGCTGGGGCGCCTCAGGCCAGGGATCCCTAAGCCTAAGGGCTGGGGTGCCCCAGGCCTGGGGTTCTCTAAGCCTAAGGGATGGGGCGCCCCAGGACTGGAGCTCCCAAATGCTAAGGGCTGTGGCGCCCCAGGCCTGGGGCTCCCTAAGCCTAAGGGCTGGAGCTTCACAGGCCTGGGTCTCCCTAAGCCTAAGGGCTGAGGCGCCATAGGCCTGGGGCTCCAAAAGCCTAAGGGCTGGGGCGCCCCAGGCCTGGGGCTCCCAAAGCCTAAGGGCTGGGGCGCCCCAGAACTGAGGCACCCTAAGCCTAAGGGCTGGGGCGCCCCAGGCCTGGGGATCCCAAAGCCGAAGGGCTAGGGGGCCCGAGGCCTGGCGTGCTCTAATCACAAGGGCGGGCGCGCCCCAGGCCTGGGGCTCCCAACGCCTAAGGGCTGGGATGCCGCAGACATGGGCCTCCCAAAGCCTAAGGGCTGGGGCAACCCAAGACTTGGGCTGCCAAAGCCTAAGTGCTGGGTGCCCAAGGGCTGGGGCTACCTAAGCCAAAGGGCTGGAGTGCCCCAGGCCTGGGGCACCCAAAGCCTAAGGGCTGGGGCTCCCCAGGCCAGGAGCTCCCAAAGCCTAAGGGCTGGGGCGCCCTAGGCCTAGCGCGCCCTAAGCCAAAGGGCTGGGGCGTCCCAGGCCATGGTCTCCCTAAGCCTAAGGGCTGTGGCGCCCCAGGCCTGGGGCTCCCTAAGCCTACGGGCTGGAGCGCCCCAGGCCTGGGGCTCCCAAACTTGAGGGCTGGGGCGCCCCAGGCCTGTGCCACCCTAAGCCTAAGGGCTGGTGCGCCCCAGGCCTGGGCCTCCCAAAGCCTAAGGGCTTGGCCGCCCTAGGCCTGGCGCGCCCTAAGCCGACGGGCGGGGGCGTCCCAGGCCTAGGGCTCCCTAAGCCGACGGGCGGGGGCATCCCAGGCCTGGGGCCCCCTAAGCCTAATGGCTGTGGTGCCCCAGGCCTGGGGCTCCCTAAGCCTAAGGGCTGGAGCGCCCCAGGCCTGGAGCTACCAAAGTCTAAGTGCTGGGGCGTACCTGGCCATGGGCTCCCTAAGCTTAAGGGCTGGGGCGCCCCAGACCTGGGGCACCCTAAGCATAAGGGTAGTGTGCCCCACACCTGTGGATCCCAAACCCTAAGGGCTAGGGCGGCCTAGGCCTGGCGCGCACTAAGCCGAAGTGCTGTGGCATCCCAGGCCTGGGGCTCCCTAAGCCTAAGGGCTGTGGCGCCCCAGGCCAGAAGCTCCCAAAGCCGAAAGGCTGGGTTGCCCCAGGCCTGGGGCTCCCAAAGCCTAAGGGCTGGGGCGTACCATACCTGGGGTTCCCAACGCCTAAGGGCTGGGGCGCCCCAGGCCTGGGGCTCCCAAAGCCGAAGGGCTGGGGGGCCACAGGCCTCGGGCTCCCAAGCCTGAAAGCTGTGGTGACCCAGGCCTGGAGCTCCCAAAGCCTAAGGGGTGGGGCGCCCCAGGCCTGGGGCTCCCTAAGCCTAAGGGCTGGGGCGCCCCAGGCCAGGGATCCCTAAGCCTAAGGGCTGGGGCGCCCCATGCCTGGGGCTCCATAAGCCGAAGGGCTGGGACGCCCCAGCCCTGGGGCTCCCTAAGCCGAAGGGCTGTGTCCCCCCTGGCTTTCGGCTCCCTAAGTCTAAGGGCTGGGGCGCCCCAGGCCTGGGAATACCAAAGCCTAAGGGCTGGGGCGCCCCAGGCCTGGGACTCCCAAAGCCGAAGGGCTGGGGCACCCAGCCCTGGGGTGCCCAAAGCCTAAGGACTGTGGCGCTCAGGCCTGGGGCTCCCAAAGCCGAAGGGCTGGGGCGTCCCAGGCCATGGGCTCCTAAGCCTAAGGGCTGGGACGCCCCAGGGCTTGGGGCTCCCTAAGCCGAAGGGCTGGGGCGTCCCAGGCCATGGTCTCCCTAAACCTAAGGGCTGTGTCGCCCCAGGCCTTGGGCTCCCTAAGTCTAAGGGCTTGGGAGCATCAGGCCTGGGGCTCCCAAAGCTAAGGACAGGGGCATCGCAGCCCTTGGCTCCCTAAGCCTAAGGGCTGGGGCGCCCCAGGTCTGGGGCTCCCAAAGCCTAAGGGCAGGGGCGCCCCAGGCCTGGGGCAACCTAAGCTAAGGGCTGGAGCGCCCCAGGTCTAGGGCTCCCAAAGCCTAAGGGCTGGGGCGCCCCAGGCCTGGGGCGCCCTAAGCGTAAGGGCTGGAGCTTCACAGGCATGGGTCTCCCTAAGCCTAAGGGCGGGGGCGCCATAGGCCTGGGGATCCAAAAGCCTAAGGGCTGGGGCGCCCCAGACCTGGGGCACCCTAAGCCTAAGGGCTGGGGCACCCCAGCCTGGGGATCCCAAAGCCTAAGGGCTAGGGGGCCCGAGGCCTGGCGCGCCGTAATCAGAAGGGCGGAGGTGCCCCAGGCCTGGGGCTCCCAACGCCTAAGGGCTGGGGCGCCGCAGACATCGACCTCCCAAAGCCTAAGGGCTGGGGCACCCCAAGACTTGGGCTCCCAAAGCCTAAGTGCTGGGTGCCCAAGGGCTGGGGCTACCTAAGCCAAAGGGCTGGAGTGCCCCAGGCCTGGGGCTCCCAAAGCCTAAGGGCTGGGGCGCCCCTGGCCAGGAGCTCCCAAAGCCTAAGGGCTGGGGCGCCCTAGGCCTACCGCGCCCTAAGCCAAAGGGCTGGGGCGTCCCAGGCCATGGTCCCCCTAAGCCTAAGGGCTGTGGCACCCCAGGCCTGGGGCTCCCTAAGCCTAAGGGCTGGAGCGCCCCAGGCCTGGGTCTCCCAAACCTAAGGGCTGGGGCGACCCAGGCCTGTGGCACCCTAAGTCTAAGGGCTGGTGCGCCACAGGCATGGGCCTCCCAAAGCCTAAGGGCTTGTCGCCCTAGGCCTGGCGAGCCCTAAGCCGACGGGCGGGGGCGTCCCAGGCCTGGGGCTCCCTAAGCTGATGGGCGGGGGCGTCCCAGGCCTGGGGCTCCCTAAGCCTAATGGCTGTGGCGCCCCAGGTCTGGGGCTCCCTAAGCCTAAGGGCTGGAGCGCCCCAGGCCTGGGGCTACCAAAGCCTAAGGGCTGGGGCGTCCCTTGCCATGGGCTCCCTAAGCTTAAGGGCTGGGGCGCCCCAGACCTGGGGCACCCTAAGCCTAAGGGCAGGGACGCCCCAGGCTTGGGGCTGCCTAAGCCGAAGGGCTGGGGCGTCCCAGGCCATGGTCTCCTTAAGCCTAAGGGCTGTGGCGCCCCAGGCCTGGGGCTCCCTAAGCCTAAGGGCTGGGGCACATCAGGCCTGGGGCTCCCAAAGCTAAGGACAGGGGCATCGCAGCCCTTGGGCTCCCTAAGCCTAAGGGCTGGGGCGCCCCAGGTCTGGGGTTCCCAAAGCCTAAGGGCTGGGACGCCCCAGGCCTGTGGCTCTCTAAGCATAAGGTCTGGAGCGCCCCAGGTCTAGGGCTCCCAAAACCTAAGGGCTGGGGCGCCCCAGGCCTGGGGCAACCTAAGCCTAAGGGCTGGGGCGCCCCACGTCTAGGGCTCCCAAAGCCTAAGGGCTGCGGCGCCCTAGGCATAGCGCGCCATAAGCCAAAGGGCTGGGGCTTCCCAGGCCATGGTCTCCCTAAGCCTAAGGGCTGTGGCGCCCCAGTACTGGGGCTCCCTAAGCCTAAGGGCTGGGGCGCATCAGGCCAGGGGCTCCCAAAGCCTAAGGACAGGGGCGTCGCAGCCCTTGGGCTCCCAAAGCCTAAAGGCTGGGGCTCCCTAGGATTGGCGCGCGCTAAGCCGAAGGGCAGGGGCCTCCCAGGTCTGGGTCTCCCTAAGCCTAAGGGCTGGGGGGCTTCAGGCCTGGGGCTCCCTAAGCCGAAAGGCTGGGGAGTCGCAAGCCTTGGGCTCCCTAAGCCTAAGGGCTGGGGCGCCACAGGCCTGTGGCTCCCTAAGCCTTAGGGCTGGAGTGCCCCAGGCCTAGGGCTCCCTAAGCCGAAGGGCTGTGTCCCCCCTGCCCTGGGGCTCCCAAAGCCTAAGGGCTGGGGCGCCCCTGGCCTGGGATTACCATGCCTACGGGCTGGGACGCCCCAGGCCTGGGATTCCCAATGCGGAAGGGCTGGGGCACACCAGACCTGGGGCGCCCAAAGCCTAAGGGCTGTGGCGCCCCAGGCCTGGGGCTCCCTAAGCCGAAGGGCTGGGGCGTCCCAGGCCATGGGCTCCCAAAGCCTAAGGGCTGGGACGCCCCAGGCTTGGGGCTCCCTAAGCCGAAGGGCTGGGGCGCCCCAGCCCGGGGGTGCCCAAAGCCTAAGGGCTGTGGCGCTCAGACTTGGGGCTCCCAAAGCCGAAGGGCTGGGGCATCCCAGGCCATGGGCTCCCTAAGCCTAAGGGCAGGGACGCCCCAGGCTTGGGGCTGCCTAAGCCGAACGGCTGGGGCGTCCCAGGCCATGGTCTCCTTAAGCCTAAGGGCTGTGGCGCCCCAGGCCTGGGGCTCCCTAAGCCTAAGGGCTGGGGCGCATCAGGCCTGGGACTCCCAAAGCTAAGGACAGGGGCATCGCAGCCCTTGGGCTCCCTAAGCCTAAGGGCTGGGGCGCCTCAGGTCTGGGGTTCCCAAAGCCTAAGGGCTGGGACGCCCCAGGCCTGGGGCTCTCTAAGCATAAGGTCTGGAGCGCCCCAGGTCTAGGGCTCCCAAAACCTAAGGGCTGGGGCGCCCCAGGCCTGGGGCAACCTAAGCCTAAGGGCTGGGGCGCCCCACGTCTAGGGCTCCCAAAGCCTAAGGGCTGCGGCGCCCTAGGCATAGCGCGCCCTAAGCCAAAGGGCTGGGGCTTCCCAGGCCATGGTCTCCCTAAGCCTAAGGGCTGTGGCGCCCCAGGCCTGGGGCTCCCTAAGCCTAAGGGCTGGGGCGAATCAGGCCAGGGGCTCCCAAAGCCTAAGGACAGGGGCGACGCAGCCCTTGGGTTCCCAAAGCCTAAAGGCTGGGGCTCCCTAGGACTGGCGCGCCCTAAGCCGAAGGGCGGGGGCGTCCCAGGTCTGGGGCCCCCTAAGCCTAAGGGCTGGGGGGCTTCAGGCCTGGGGCTCCCTAAGCCGAAGGGCTGGGGAGTCGCAAGCCTTGGGCTCCCTAAGCCTAAGGGCTGGGGTGCCACAGGCCTGTGGCTCCCTAAGCCTTAGGGCTGGAGTGCCCCAGGCCTGGGGCTCCCTAAGCCGAGGGGCTGTGTCCCCCCTGCCCTGGGGCTCCCAAAGCCTAAGGGCTGGGGCGCCCCTGGCCTGGGATTACCATGCCTAAGGGCTGGGACGCCCCAGGCCTGGGACTCCCAATGCGGAAGGGCTGGGGCACACCAGACCTGGGGCGCCCAAAGCCTAAGGGCTGTGGCGCCCCAGGCCTGGGGCTCCCTAAGCCGAAGGGCTGGGGCGTCCCAGGCCATGGGCTCCCTAAGCCTAAGGGCTGGGACGCCCCAGGCTTGGGGCTCCCTAAGCCGAAGGGCTGGGGCGTCCCAGGCCATGGTCTCCCTAAACCTAAGGGCTGTGTTGCCCCAGGCCTTGGGCTCCCTAAGTCAAAGGGCTAGGGAGCATCAGGCCTGGGGCTCCCAAAGCTAAGGACAGGGGCATCGCAGCCTTGGGCTCCCTAAGCCTAAGGACTGGGGCGCCCCATGTCTGGTTCTCCCAAAGCCTAAGGGCTGGGGCGCCCCAGGCCTGGGGTTCTCTAAGCCTAAGGGCTGGAGCGCCCCAGGTCTAGGGCTCCAAAAGCCTAAGGGCTGGGGCGCCCCAGGCCTGGGGCACCCTAAGCGTAAGGGCTGGAGCTTCACAGGCATGGGTCTCCCTAAGCCTAAGGGCGGGGCGCCATAGGCCTGGGGCTCCAAAAGCCTAAGGGCTGGGGCGCCCCAGGCCTGGGGCTCCAAAGCCTAAGGGCTGGGGCGGCCTAGGCCTGGCGCGCCCTAAGCCGAAGTGCTGTGGCATCCAAGGCCTGGGGCTCCCTAAGCCTAAGGGCTGTGGCGCCCCAGGCCAGAAGCTCCCAAAGACGAAAGGCTGGGTTGCCCCAGGCCTGGGGCTCCCAAAGCCTAAGGGCTGGGGCGTACAATGTCAGGGGCTCCCAACGCCTAAGGGCTGGGGCGCCCCAGGCCTCGGGCTCCCAAAGCCGAAGGGCTGGGGGTCCACAGGCCTTGGGCTCCCAAGCCTAAAAGCTGTGGTTCCCCAGGCCTGGAGCTCCCAAAGCCTAAGGAGTGGGGCGCCCCAGGCCTGGGGCTCCCTAAGCCTTAGGGCTGGGGCGCCCCATGCCAGGGATCCCTAAGCCTAATGGCTGGGGCGCCCCACGCCTGGGGCTCCCTAAGCCGAAGGGCTGGGACGCCCCAGCCCTGGGGCTCCCTAAGCCGAAGGGCTGTGTCCCCCCTGGCCTTCGGCTCCCTAAATCTAAGGGGTGGGGCACCCCAGGCCTGGGAATACCAAAGCCTAAGGGCTGGGGCGCCCCAGGCCTGGGACTCCCAAAGCCGAAGGGCTGGGGCGCCCCAGCCCGGGGGTGCCCAAAGCCTAAGGGCTGTGGCGCTCAGGCCTGGGGCTCCCAAAGCCGAAGGGCTGGGGCATCCCAGGCCATGGGCTCCCTAAGCCTAAGGGCAGGGACGCCCCAGGCTTGGGGCTGCCTAAGCCAAAGGGCTGGGGCGTCCCAGGCCTGGGGCTCCCTAAACCTAAGGGCTGGGGCGCATCAGGCCTGGGGCTCCCAAAGCTAAGGACAGGGGCATCGCAGCCTTGGGCTCCCTAAGCCTAAGGACTGGGGCGCCCCAGGTCTGGTTCTCCCAAAGCCTAAGGGCTGGGGCGCCCCAGGCCTGGGGTTCTCTAAGCCTAAGGGCTGGAGCGCCCCAGGTCTAGGGCTCCCAAAGCCTAAGGGCTGGGGCGCCCCAGGCCTGGGGCACCCTAAACGTAAGGGCTGGAGCTTCACAGGCATGGGTCTCCCTAAGCCTAAGGGCGGGGCGCCATAGGCCTGGGGCTCCAAAAGCCTAAGGGCTGGGGCGCCCCAGGCCTGGGGCTCCAAAGCCTAAGGGCTGGGGCGGCCTAGGCCTGGCGCGCCCTAAGCCGAAGTGCTGTGGCGTCCAAGGCCTGGGGCACCCTAAGCCTAAGGGCTGTGGCGCCCCAGGCCAGAAGCTCCCAAAGACGAAAGGCTGGGTTGCCCCAGGCCTGGGGCTCCCAAAGCCTAAGGGCTGGGGCGTACAATGTCAGGGGCTCCCAACGCCTAAGGGCTGGGGCGCCCCAGGCCTCGGGCTCCCAAAGCCGAAGGGCTGGGGGTCCACAGGCCTCGGGCTCCCAAGCCTAAAAGCTGTGGTTCCCCAGGCCTGGAGCTCCCAAAGCCTAAGGAGTGGGGCGCCCCAGGCCTGGGGCTCCCTAAGCCTTAGGGCTGGGGCGCCCCATGCCAGGGATCCCTAAGCCTAATGGCTGGGGCGCCCCACGCCTGGGGCTCCCTAAGCCGAAGGGCTGGGACGCCCCAGCCCTGGGGCTCCCTAAGCCGAAGGGCTGTGTCCCCCCTGGCCTTCGAATCCCTAAGTCTAAGGGGTGGGGCACCCCAGGCCTGGGAATACCAAAGCCTAAGGGCTGGGGCGCCCCAGGCCTGGGACTCCCAAAGCCGAAGGGCTGGGGCGCCCCAGCCCGGGGGTGCCCAAAGCCTAAGGGCTGTGGCGCTCAGGCCTGGGGCTCCCAAAGTCGAAGGGCTGGGGCATCCCAGGCCATGGGCTCCCTAAGCCTAAGGGCAGGGACGCCCCAGGCTTGGGGCTGCCTAAGCCGAAGGGCTGGGGCGTCCCAGGCCTGGGGCTCCCTAAACCTAAGGGCTGGGGCGCATCAGGCCTGGGGCTCCCAAAGCTAAGGACAGGGGCATCGCAGCCCTTGGGCTCCCTAAGCCTAAGGGCTGGGGCGCCCCAGGTCTGGGGTTCCCAAAGCCTAAGGGCTGGGACGCCCCAGGCCTGTGGCTCTCTAAGCATAAGGTCTGGAGCGCCCCACGTCTAGGGCTCCCAAAGCCTAAGGGCTGCGGCGCCCTAGGCATAGCGCGCCCTAAGCCAAAGGGCTGGGGCTTCCCAGGCCATGGTCTCCCTAAGCCTAAGGGCTGTGGCGCCCCAGGCCTGGGGCTCCCTAAGCCTAAGGGCTGGGGCGAATCAGGCCAGGGGCTCCCAAAGCCTAAGGACAGGGGCGACGCAGCCCTTGGGTTCCCAAAGCCTAAAGGCTGGGGCTCCCTAGGACTGGCGCGCCCTAAGCCGAAGGGCGGGGGCGTCCCAGGTCTGGGGCTCCCTAAGCCTAAGGGCTGGGGGGCTTCAGGCCTGGGGCTCCCTAAGCCGAAGGGCTGGGGAGTCGCAAGCCTTGGGCTCCCTAAGCCTAAGGGCTGGGGTGCCACAGGCCTGTGGCTCCCTAAGCCTTAGGGCTGGAGTGCCCCAGGCCTGGGGCTCCCTAAGCCGAAGGGCTGTGTCCCCCCTGCCCTGGGGCTCCCAAAGCCTAAGGGCTGGGACGCCCCTGGCCTGGGATTACCATGCCTAAGGGCTGGGACGCCCCAGGCCTGGGACTCCCAATGCGGAAGGGCTGGGGCACACCAGACCTGGGGCGCCCAAAGCCTAAGGGCGGTGGCGCCCCAGGCCTGGGGCTCCCTAAGCCGAAGGGCTGGGGCGTCCCAGGCCATGGGCTCCCTAAGCCTAAGGGCTGGGACGCCCCAGGCTTGGGGCTCCCTAAGCCGAAGGGCTGGGGCGTCCCAGGCCATGGTCTCCCTAAACCTAAGGGCTGTGTTGCCCCAGGCCTTGGGCTCCCTAAGTCTAAGGGCTAGGGAGCATCAGGCCTGGGGCTCCCAAAGCTAAGGACAGGGGCATCGCAGCCTTGGGCTCCCTAAGCCTAAGGGCTGGGACGCCCCAGGCCTGGGACTCCCAATGCGGAAGGGCTGGGGCACACCAGACCTGGGGCGCACAAAGCCTAAGGGCTGTGGCGCCCCAGGCCTGGGGCTCCCTAAGCCGAAGGGCTGGGGCGTCCCAGGCCATGGGCTCCCTAAGCCTAAGGGCTGGGACGCCCCAGGCTTGGGGCTCCCTAAGCCGAAGGGCTGGGGCGCCCCAGCCCGGGGGTGCCCAAAGCCTAAGGGCTGTGGCGCTCAGACCTGGGGCTCCCAAACCCGAAGGGCTGTGGCATCCCAGGCCATGGGCTCCCTATGCCTAAGGGCAGGGACGCCCCAGGCTTGGGGCTGCCTAAGCCGAAAGGCTGGGGCGTCCCAGGCCATGGTCTCCTTAAGCCTAAGGGCTGTGGCGCCCCTGGCCTGGGGCTCCCTAAGCCTAAGGGCTGGGGCGCATCAGTCCTGGGGCTCCCAAAGCTAAGGACAGGGGCATCGCAGCCCTTGGGCTCCCTAAGCCTAAGGGCTGGGGCGCCTCAGGTCTGGGGTTCCCAAAGCCTAAGGGCTGGGACGCCCCAGGCCTGGGGCTCTCTAAGCATAAGTTCTGGAGCGTCCCAGGTCTAGGGCTCCCAAAACCTAAGGGCTGGGACGCCCCAGGCCTGGGGCAACCTAAGCCTAAGGGTTGGGGCGCCCCACGTCTAGGGCTCCCAAAGCCTAAGGGCTGCGGCGCCCTAGGCATAGCGCGCCCTAAGCCAAAGGGCTGGGGCTTCCCAGGCCATGGTCTCCCTAAGCCTAAGGGCTGTGGCGCCCCAGGCCTGGGGCTCCCTAAGTCTAAAGGCTGGGGCGAATCAGGCCAGGGGCTCCCAAAGCCTAAGGACAGGGGTGTCGCAGCCCTTGGGTTCCCAAAGCCTAAAGGCTGGGGCTCCCTAGGACTGGCGCGCCCTAAGCCGAAGAGCGGGGGCGTCCCAGGTCTGGGGCCCCCTAAGCCTAAGGGCTGGGGGGCTTCAGGCCTGGGGCTCCCTAAGCCGAAGGGCTGGGGAGTCGCAAGCCTTGGGCTCCCTAAGCCTAAGGGCTGGGGTGCCACAGGCCTGTGGCTCCCTAAGCCTTAGGGCTGGAGTGCCCCAGGCCTGGGGCTCCCTAAGCCGAAGGGCTGTGTCCCCCCTGCCCTGGGGCTCCCAAAGCCTAAGGGCTGGGGCGCCCCTGGCCTGGGATTACCATGCCTAAGGGCTGGGACGCCCCAGGCCTGGGACTCCCAATGCGGAAGGGCTGGGGCACACCAGACCTGGGGCGCCCAAAGCCTAAGGGCTGTGGCGCCCCAGGTCTGGGGCTCCCTAAGCCGAAGGGCTGGGGCGTCC
Organism: Tenrec ecaudatus; assembly: GCF_050624435.1. Lineage (NCBI taxonomy): Eukaryota > Metazoa > Chordata > Mammalia > Afrosoricida > Tenrecidae > Tenrec > Tenrec ecaudatus. The sequence continues at coordinate 1,209,439 of NW_027457631.1, read as the reverse complement.
CAGGCCATGGGCTCCCTAAGCCTAAGGGCTGGGACGCCCCAGGCTTGGGGCTCCCTAAGCCGAAGGGCTGGGGCGTCCCAGGCCATGGTCTCCCTAAACCTAAGGGCTGTGTCGCCCCAGGCCTTGGGCTCCCTAAGTCTAAGGGCTAGGGAGCATCAGGCCTGGGGCTCCCAAAGCTAAGGACAGGGGCATCGCAGCCTTGGGCTCCCTAAGCCTAAGGGCTGGGGCGCCCCAGGTCTGGTTCTCCCAAAGCCTAAGGGCTGGGGCGCCCCAGGCCTGGGGCTCTCTAAGCCTAAGGGCTGGAGCGCCCCAGGTCTAGGGCTCCCAAAGCCTAAGGGCTGGGGCGCCCCAGGCCTGGGGCACCCTAAGCGTAAGGGCTGGAGCTTCACAGGCATGGGTCTCCCTAAGCCTAAGGGCGGGGGCGCCCCAGGCCTGGGGCTCCCAATGCCTAAGGGCTGGGGCGCCGCAGACATGGGTCTCCCAAAGCCTAAGGGCTGGGGAACCCCAAGACTTGGGCTCCCAAAGCCTAAGTGCTGGGTGCCCAAGGGCTGGGGCTACCTAAGCCAAAGGGCTGGAGTGCCCCAGGCCTGGGGCTCCCAAAGCCTAAGGGCTGGGGCGCCCCTGGCCAGAGCTCACAAAGCCTAAGGGCTGGGGCGCCCTAGGCCTACCGCGCCCTAAGCCAAAGGGCTGGGGCGTCCCAGGCCATGGTAACCCTAAGCCTAAGGGCTGTGGCGCCCCAGGCCTGGGGCTCCCTAAGCCTAAGGGCTGGAGCGCCCCAGGCCTGGGGCTCCCAAACCTAAGGGCTGGGGCGACCCAGGCCTGTGGCACCCTAAGCATAAGGGATGGGGCGCCCCAGGCCTGGGGCTCCCAAAGCCGAAGGGCTGGGGGGCCACAGGCCTCGGGCTCCCAAGCCTAAAACCTGTGGTGCCCCAGGCCTGGAGCTCCCAAAGCCTAAGGGGTGAGGCGCCCCAGGCCTGGGGCTCCCTAAGCCTAAGGGCTGGGGCGCCCCAGGCCAGGGATCCCTAAGCCTAATGGCTGGGGCGCCCCACGACTGGGGCTCCCTAAGCCGAAGGGCTGTGTCCCCCCTGGCCTTCGGCTCCCTAAGTGTAAGGGGTGGGGCACCCCAGGCCTGGGATTACCAAAGCCTAAGGGCTGGGGCGCCCCAGGCCTGGGACTCCCAAAGCCGAAGGGCTGGGGCGCCCCAGCCCTGGGGTGCCCAAAGCCTAAGGGCTGTGGCGCTCAGGCCTGGGGCTCCCAAAGCCGAAGGGCTGGGGCATCCCAGGACATGGGCTCCCTAAGCCTAAGGGCAGGGACGCCCCAGGCTTGGGGCTGCCTAAGCCGAAAAGCTGGGGCGTCCCAGGCCATGGTCTCCTTAAGCCTAAGGGCTGTGGCGCCCCAGGCCTGGGGCTCCCTAAGCCTAAGGGCTGGGGCGCATCAGCCCTTGGGCTCCCAAAGCTAAGGACAGGGGCATCGCAGCCCTTGGGCTCCCTAAGCCTAAGGGCTGGGGCGCCCCAGGTCTGGGGTTCCCAAAGCCTAAGGGCTGGGACGCCCCAGGCCTGGGGCTCTCTAAGCATAAGGTCTGGAGCACCCCAGGTCTAGGGCTCCCAAAACCTAAGGGCTGGGGCGCCCCAGGCCTGGGGCAACCTAAGCCTAAGGGCTGGGGTGCCCCACGTCTAGGGCTCCCAAAGCCTAAGGGCTGCGGCGCCCTAGGCATAGCGCGCCCTAAGCCAAAGGGCTGGGGCTTCCCAGGCCATGGTCTCCCTAAGCCTAAGGGCTGTGGCGCCCCAGTCCTGGGGCTCCCTATGCCTAAGGGCTGGGGCGCATCAGGCCAGGGGCTCCCAAAGCCTAAGGACAGGGGCGTCGCAGCCCTTGGGCTCCCAAAGCCTAAAGGCTGGGGCGCCCTAGGACTGGCGCGCCCTAAGCCGAAGGGCGGGGGCGTCCCAGGTCTGGGGCTCCCTAAGCCTAAGGGCTGGGGGGCTTCAGGCCTGGGGCTCCCTACGCCTAAGGGCTGGGGCGCCGCAGACCTGGGCCTCCCAAAGCTTAAGGGCTGGGGCACCCCAAGACTGTTGCTCCCAAAGCCTAAGTGCTGGGGGCCCCAGGGCTGGGGCTACCTAACCAAAGAGCTGGAGTGCCCCAGGCCTGTGGCTCCCAAAGCCTAAGGCTGGGGCGCCACTGGTCTGGGGCTCCCTAAGCCTAAGAGCTTGGGCGCCCCAGGCCTGGGGTTCTCTAAGCCTAAGGGATGGGGCCCCCAGGAATGGAGTTCCTAAAGCTTAAGGGCTGTGGAGCCCCAGGCCTGGGGCTCCCTAAGCCTAAGGACTCGGGGGCCACAGGCCTGGGGCTCCCTAAGCCTAAAGGCTGGGCGCCCCTGGCCTGGAGCTCCCAACGCCTAAGGGCTGGGGCGCCCCAGCCTGGGGCTCCCTAAGCCTACGGGCTGTGGCGCCCCAGTCCAGGAGCTCCCTAAGCCTAAGGGTTTGGGAGCCCCAAGGCTGGAGCTCCAAAAGCCTAACGGCAGGGGCATCCCAGGCCTGGGGCTCCCTAATCCGAAGGGCGGGGGCGCCCCAGCCCTGGGGCTCCCAAGGCCTAAGGGCTGGAGCACCCCAAGACTGGGTCTCCCAAAGCCTAAGTGCTGGGTGCCCCAGGACTGGGGCTACCTAAGCCAAAGGACTGGAGTGTCCCAGGCCTGAGGCTCCCAAAGCCTAAGGGCTGGGGCGCCCCATGCCTGGAGCTCCCAAAGCCTAAGGCTGGGGCACCACAGGTCTAGGGCTCCCTAAGCCTAAGAGCTGTGGCGCCCCAGGCCTGAGGTTCTCTAAGCCTAAGGGATGGGGCGCCCCAGGACTGGAGCTCCCAAAGCCTAAGGGCTGTGGCGCCCCAGGCCTGGGGCTCCCTAAGCCTAAGGGATTGGGCGCCATAGGCCTGGGGCTCCCAAAGCCTAAGGGCTGGGGCGCCCCAGGCCTGGCGCGCCCTAATCCGAAGGGGGGGGGAGCCCCAGGCCTGGGGCTCCCAACGCCTAAGGGCTGGAACGCCGCAGACCTGGGCCTCCCAAAGCCTAAGGGCTGGGTCACCCCAAGACGGTTGCTCCCAAAGCCTAAGTGCTGGGTTCCCCAGGGCTGGGGCTACCTAAGCCAAAGGGCTGGAGTGCCCCAGGCCTGGGGCTCCCAAAGCCTAAGGGCTGGGGTTCCCCAGGCCAGGAGCTCCCAAAGCCTAAGGCTGGGGAGCCACAGGTCTGGGGCTCTCTAAGCCTAAGAGCTGGGGCGCCCTAAGCCTAGCGCGCCCTAAGCCAAAGGGCTGGGGCGTCCCAGGCCATGGTCTCCCTAAGCCTAAGGGCTGTGGCGCCCCATGCCTGGGGCTCCCTAAGCCTAAGGGCTGGAGCGCCCTAGGCCTGGGGCTCCCTAAGCCTAAGGGCTGGAGCGCCCCAGGCCTGGGGCTCCCAAACCTAAGGGCTGGGGCGCCCCAGGCCTGGGGCAACCTAAGCCTAACCGCTTGGGCTCCCCAGGACAGGGGCTCCCAAAGCCTAAGGGCTGAGGTGCCCAAGGCCTGGCGCGCCCTAAGCCGAAGGGCTGGGGCGTCCCAGGCCATGGGCTCCCTATGCCTAAGGGCTGGTGCGCCCCAGGCCTGGGGCTCACTATGACTAAGGGCTGGAGCGCCCCAGGCCTGGGACTCACAAAGCCTAAGGGCTTGAGCGACCTAGGCCTGGAGCGCACTAAGCCGACGGGCGGGGGCGTCCCAGGCCTGGGGCTCCCTAAGCCGACGGGCGGGGGCGTCCCAGGCCTGGGTCTCCCTAAGCCTAAGGGCTGGGGCACCCAAGGCCTGGGGCTACCAAAGCCTAAGAGCTGGGGCGTCCCTGGAGATGGGCTCCCTATGCTTAAGGGTTGGGGCGCCCCAGACCTGGGGCACCCTAAGCCTAAGGGCTGCTCGCCCCACGCCTATGGATCCCAAAGCGTAAGGGCTAGTGCGGCCTAGGCCTGGTGCGCCCTAAGCCGAAGTGCTGTGGCGTCCCAGGCCTGGGACTCCCTAAGCCTAAGGGCTGTGGCGCCCCAGGCCAGAAGCTCCCAAAGCGAAAGGCTGGGGTGCCCCAGGCTTGGGGTTAACACAGCCTAAGGGCTGGGGCGTACCATGCCTGGGGCTCCCAATGCCTAAGGTCTTGGGCGCCCCAGGCCTGGGGCTCCCAAAGCCGAAGGGCTGGTGGGCCACAAGCCTCGGGCTCCCAAGCCTAAAGGTTGTGGTGCCCCAAGCCTGGAGCTCCCTAAGCCTAAGGGGTGGGGCGCCCCAGGCCTGGGGCTCCCTAAGTCTAAAGGCTGGGGCGCCTCAGGCCAGGGATCCCTAAGCCTAAGGGTTGGGGTGACCCAGGCCTGGGGTTCTCTAAGCCTAAGAGATGGGACGCCCCAGGACTGGAGCTCACAAATGCTAAGGGCTGTGGCGCCCCAGGCCTGGGGCTCCCTAAGCCTAAGGGCTGGAGCTTCACAGGCCTGGGTCTCCCTAAGACTAAGGGCTGAGGCGCCATAGGCCTGGGGCTCCAAAAGCCTAAGGGCTGGGGCGCCCCAGACCTGAGGAAACCTAAGCCTAAGGGCTGGGGCGCCCCAGGCCTGGGGATCCCAAAGCCGAAGGGCTAGGGGGCCCGAGGCCTGGCGTGCTCTAATCACAAGGGCGGGCGCTCCCCAGGCCTGGGGCTCCCAACGCCTAAGGGCTGGGGCGCCGCAGACATGGGCCTCCCAAAGCCTAAGGGCTGGGGCACCCCAAGACTTGGGCTCCCAAAGCCTAAGTGCTGGGTGCCCAAGGGCTGGGGCTACCTAAGCCAAAGGGCTGGAGTGCCCCAGGCCTGGGGCACCCAAAGCCTAAGGGCTGGGGCGCCCCAGGCCAGGAGCTCCCAAAACCTAAGGGCTGGGGCGCCCTAGGCCTAGCGCGCCCTAAGCCAAAGGGCTGGGGCGTCCCAGGCCATGGTCTCCCTAAGCCTAAGGGCTGTGGCGCCCCAGGCCTGGGGCTCCCTAAGCCTATGGGCTGGAGAGCCCCAGGCCTGGGGCTCCCAAACCTAAGGGCTGGGGCGCCCCAGGCCTGTGGCACCCTAAGCCTAAGGGCTGGTGCGCCCAGGCCTGGGCCTCCCAAAGCCTAAGGGCTTGGCCGCCCTAGGCCTGGAGCTACCAAAGTCTAAGTGCTGGGGCGTACCTGGCCATGGGCTCCCTAAGCTTAAGGGCTGGGGCGCCCCAGACCTGGGGCACCCTAAGCATAAGGGCTGTGCGCCCCACACCTTTGGATCCCAAAGCCTAAGGGCTAGGGCGGCCTAGGCCTGGCGTGCCCTAAGCCGAAGTGCTGTGGCATCCCAGGCCTGGGGCTCCCTAAGCCTAAGGGCTGGGGCGTACCATACCTGGGGTTCCCAACGCCTAAGGGCTGGGGCGCCCCAGGCCTGGGGCTCCCAAAGCCGAAGGGCTGGGGGGCCACAGGCCTCGGGCTCCCAAGCCTGAGAGCTGTGGTGCCCCAGGCCTGGAGCTCCCAAAGCCTAAGGGCTGGGGCGCCCCAGGCCAGGGACACCTAAGCCTAAGGGCTGGGGCGCCCCATGCCTGGGGCTCCATAAGCCGAAGGGCTGGGACTCCCCAGCCCTGGGGCTCCCTAAGCCGAAGTGCTGTGTCCCCCCTGGCTTTCGGCTCCCTAAGTCTAAGGGCTGGGGCGCCCCAGGCCTGGGAATACCAAAGCCTAAGGGCTGGGGCGCCCCAGGCCTGGGACTCCCAAAACCGAAGGGCTGGGGCGCCCCAGCCCTGGGGTGCCCAAAGCCTAAGGACTGTGGCGCTCAGGCCTGGGGCTCCCAAAGCCGAAGGGCTGGGGCATCCCAGGCCATGGACTCCCTAAACCTAAGGGCAGGGACGCCCCAGGCTTGGGGCTGCCTAAGCCGAAGTGCTGGGGAGTCGCAAGCCTTGGGCTCCCTAAGCCTAAGGGCTGGGGCGCCACAGGCCTGGGGCTCCCTAAGCCTTAGGGCTGGAGTGCCCCAGGCCTGGGGCTCCCTAAGCCGAAGGGCTGTGTCCCCCCTGCCCTGGGGGTCCGAAAGCCTAAGGGCTGGGGCGCCCCTGGCCTGGGATTACCATGCCTAAGGGCTGGGACGCCCCAGGCCTGGGACTCCCAAAGCGGAAGGGCTGGGGCACACCAGACCTGGGGCGCCCAAAGCCTAAGGGCTGTGGCGCCCCAGGCATGGGGCTCCCTAAGCCGAAGGGCTGTGGCGTCCCAGGCCATGGGCTCCCTAAGCCTAAGGGCTGGGACGCCCCAGGCTTGGGGCTCCCTAAGCCGAAGGGCTGGGGCGTCCCAGGCCATGGTCTCCCTAAACCTAAGGGCTGTGTCGCCCCAGGCCTTGGGCTCCCTAAGTCTAAGGGCTTGGGAGCATCAGGCCTGAGGCTCCCAAAGCTAAGGACAGGGGCATCGCAGCCCTTGGGCTCCCTAAGCCTAAGGGCTGGGGCGCCCCAGGTGTGGGGCTCCCAAAGCCTAAGGGCAGGGACGCCCCAGGCCTGGGGCAACCTAAGCCTAAGGGCTGGAGCGCCCCAGGTCTAGGGCTCCCAAAGCCTAAGGGCTGGGGCGCCCCAGGCCTGGGGCACCCTAAGCGTAAAGGCTGGAGCTTCACAGGCATGGGTCTCCCTAAGCCTAAGGGCGGGGGCGCCCCAGGTCTGGGGCTCCCTAAGCCTAAGGGCTGGACGCCCCAGGCCTGGGGCTACCAAAGCCTAAGGGCTGGGGCGTCCCTTGCCATGGGCTCCCTAAGCTTAAGGGCTGGGACGCCCCAGACCTGGGGCACCCTAAGCCTAAGGGCTGCCCGCCCCACGCCTGTGGATCCCAAAGCCTAAGGGCTAGGGCGGCCTAGGCCTGGCGCGCCCTAAGCCGAAGTGCTGTGGCGTCCCAGGCCTGGGGCTCCCTAAGCCTAAGGGCTGTGGCGCCCCAGGCCAGAAGCTCCCAAAGACGAAAGGCTGGGTTGACCCAGGCCTGGGTCTCCCAACCCCTAAAGGCTGGGGCGCCCCAGGCCTGGGGCTCCCAAAGCCGAAGGGCTGGGGGGCCACAGGCCTCGGGCTCCCAAGCCTAAAAGCTGTGGTGCCCCAGGCCTGGAGCTCCCAAAGCCTAAGGGGTGGGGCGCCCCAGGCCTGGGGCTCCCTAAGCCTAAGGGCCGGGGCGCTCCATGCCAGGGATCCCTAAGCCTAATGGCTGGGGCGCCCCACGCCTGGGGCTCCCTAAGCCGAAGGGCTGGGACGCCCCAGCCCTGGGGCACCTAAGCCGAAGGGCTGTGTCCCCCCTGGCCTTCGGCTCCCTAAGTCTAAGGGGTGGGGCACCCCAGGCCTGGGAATACCAAAGCCTAAGGGCTGGGGCGCCCCAGGCCTGGGACTCCCAAAGCCGAAGGGCTGGGGCGCCCCAGCCCGGGGGTGCCCAAAGCCTAAGGGCTGTGGCGCTCAGGCCTGGGGCTCCCAAAGCCGAAGGGCTGGGGCATCCCAGGCCATGGGCTCCCTAAGCCTAAGGGCAGGGACGCCCCAGGCTTGGGGCTGCCTAAGCCGAAGGGCTGGGGCGTCCCAGTCCATGGTCTCCTTAAGCCTAAGGGCTGTGGCGCCCCAGGCCTGGGGCCCCTAAGCCTAAGGGCTGGGGCGCATCAGGCCTGGGGCTCCCAAAGCTAAGGACAGGGGCATCGCAGCCCTTGGGCTCCCTAAGCCTAAGGGCTGGGGCGCCCCAGGTCTGGGGTTCCCAAAGCCTAAGGGCTGGGACGCCCCAGGCCTGGGGCTCTCTAAGCATAAGGTCTGGAGCGCCCCAGGTCTAGGGCTCCCAAAACCTAAGGGCTGGGGCGCCCCAGGCCTGGGGCAACCTAAGCCTAAGGGCTGGGGCGCCCCACGTCTAGGGCTCCCAAAGCCTAAGGGCTGCGGCGCCCTAGGCATAGCGCGCCCTAAGCCAAAGGGCTGGGGCTTCCCAGGCCATGGTCTCCCTAAGCCTAAAGGCTGTGGCGCCCCAGTACTGGGGATCCATAAGCCTAAGGGCTGGGGCGCATCAGGCAAGGGGCTCCCAAAGCCTAAGGACAGGGGCGTCGCAGCCCTTGGGCTCCCAAAGCCTAAAGGCTGGGGCGCCCTAGGATTGGCGCGCCCTAAGCCGAAGGGCGGGGGCGTCCCAGGTCTGGGGCTCCCTAAGCCTAAGGGCTGGGGGGCTTCAGGCCTGGGGCTCCCTAAGCCGAAGGGCTGGGGAGTCGCAAGCCTTGGGCTCCCTAAGCCTAAGGGCTGGGGCGCCACAGGCCTGGGGCTCCCTAAGCCTTAGGGCTGGAGTGCCCCAGGCCTGGGGCTCCCTAAGCCGAAGGGCTGTGTCCCCCCTGCCCTGGGGCTCCCAAAGCCTAAGGGCTGGGGCACCCCTGGCCTGGGATTACAATGCCTAAGGGCTGGGACGCCCCAGGCCTGGGACTCCCAATGCAGAAGGGCTGGGGCACACCAGACCTGGGGCGCCCAAAGCCTAAGGGCTGTGGCGCCCCAGGCCTGGGGCTCCCTAAGCCGAAGGGCTGGGGCGTCCCAGGCCATGGGCTCCCTAAGCCTAAGGGCTGGGACGCCCCAGGCTTGGGGCTCCCTAAGCCGAAGGGCTGTGGCGTCCCAGGCCATGGTCTCCCTAAACCTAAGGGCTGTGTCGCCCCAGGCCTTGCGCTCCCTAAGTGTAAGGGCTAGGGAGCATCAGGCCTGGGGCTCCCAAAGCTAAGGACAGGGGCATCGCAGCCCTTGGGCTCCCTAAGCCTAAGGGCTGGGGCGCCCCAGGTCTGGGGCTCCCAAAGCCTAAGGGCTGGGGCGGCACAGGCCTGGGGCTCACTAAGCCTAAGGGCTGGAGCGCCCCACGTCTAGGGCTCCCAAAGCCTAAGGGCTGGGGCGCCATAGGCCTGGGGCTCCAAAAGCCTAAGGGCTGGGGCGCCCCAGGCCTGTGGCTCCCAAAGCCTAAGGGCTGGGGCGCCCCAGACCTGGGGCACCCTAAGCCTAAGGGCTGGGGCGCCCCAGGCCTGGGGATCCCAAAGCCTAAGGGCTAGGGGGCCCGAGGCCTGGCGCGCCCTAATCAGAAGGGCGGGGGCGCCCCAGGCCTGGGGCTCCCAATGCCTAAGGGCTGGGGCGCCGCAGACATGGGCCTCCCAAAGCCTAAGGGCTGGGGCACAACAAGACTTGGGCTCCCAAAGCCTAAGTGCTGGGTGCCCAAGGGCTGGGGCTACCTAAGCCAAAGGGCTGGAGTGCCCCAGGCCTGGGGCTCCCAAAGCCTAAGGGCTGGGGCGCCCCTGGCCAGGATCTCCCAAAGCCTAAGGGCTGGGGCGCCCTAGGCCTACCGCGCCCTAAGCCAAAGGGCTGGGGCGTCCCAGGCCATGGTCCCCCTAAACCTAAGGGCTGTGGCGCCCCAGGCCTGGGGCTCCCTAAGCCTACGGGCTGGAGCGCCCCAGGCCTGGGGCTCCCAAAACTAAGGGCTGGGGCGAACCAGCCCTGTGGCACCCTAAGCCTAAGGGCTGGGGCTCCCCAGGCCTGGGGCTCCCAAAGCCGAAGGGCTGGGGGGCCACAGGCCTCGGGCTCCCAAGCCTAAAAGCTGTGGTGCCCCAGGCCTGGAGCTCCCAAAGCCTAAGGGGTGGGGCGCCCCAGGCCTGGGGCTCCCTAAGCCTAAGGGCTTGGGCGCCCAAGCCAGGGATCCCTAAGCCTAATGGCTGGGGCGCCCCACGCCTGGGCCTCCCTAAGCCGAAGGGCTGTGTCCCCCCTGGCCTTCGGCTCCCTAAGTCTAAGGGGTGGGGCACCCCAGGCCTGGGAATACCAAAGCCTAAGGGCTGGGGCGCCCCAGGCCTGGGACTCCCAAAGCCGAAGGGCTGGGGGGCCACAGGCCTCGGGCTCCCAAGCCTAAAAGCTGTGGTGCCCCAGGCCTGGAGCTCCCAAAGCCTAAGGGGTGGGGCGCCCCAGGCCTGGGGCTCCCTAAGCCTAAGGGCCGGGGCGCTCCATGCCAGGGATCCCTAAGCCTAATGGCTGGGGCGCCCCACGCCTGGGGCTCCCTAAGCCGAAGGGCTGGGACGCCCCAGCCCTGGGGCACCTAAGCCGAAGGGCTGTGTCCCCCCTGGCCTTCGGCTCCCTAAGTCTAAGGGGTGGGGCACCCCAGGCCTGGGAATACCAAAGCCTAAGGGCTGGGGCGCCCCAGGCCTGGGACTCCCAAAGCCGAAGGGCTGGGGCGCCCCAGCCCGGGGGTGCCCAAAGCCTAAGGGCTGTGGCGCTCAGGCCTGGGGCTCCCAAAGCCGAAGGGCTGGGGCATCCCAGGCCATGGGCTCCCTAAGCCTAAGGGCAGGGACGCCCCAGGCTTGGGGCTGCCTAAGCCGAAGGGCTGGGGCGTCCCAGTCCATGGTCTCCTTAAGCCTAAGGGCTGTGGCGCCCCAGGCCTGGGGCCCCTAAGCCTAAGGGCTGGAGCGCCCCAGGCCTGGGGCTCCCAAACCTAAGGGCTGGGGCGCCCCAGGCCTGGGGCAACCTAAGCCTAACCGCTTGGGCTCCCCAGGACTGGGGCTCCCAAAGCCTAAGGGCTGAGGTGCCCAAGGCCTGGCGCGCCCTAAGCCGAAGGGCTGGGGCGTCCCAGGCCATGGGCTCCCTATGCCTAAGGGCTGGTGCGCCCCAGGCCTGGGGCTCACTATGACTAAGGGCTGGAGCGCCCCAGGCCTGGGACTCACAAAGCCTAAGGGCTTGGGCGACCTAGGCCTGGAGCGCACTAAGCCGACGGGCGGGGGCGTCCCAGGCCTGGGGCTCCCTAAGCCGACGGGCGGGGGCGTCCCAGGCCTGGGTCTCCCTAAGCCTAAGGGCTGGGGCACCCAAGGCCTGGGGCTACCAAAGCCTAAGAGCTGGGGCGTCCCTGGCGATGGGCTCCCTATGCTTAAGGGTTGGGGCGCCCCAGACCTGGGGCACCCTAAGCCTAAGGGCTGCTCGCCCCACGCCTATGGATCCCAAAGCGTAAGGGCTAGTGCGGCCTAGGCCTGGTGCGCCCTAAGCCGAAGTGCTGTGGCGTCCCAGGCCTGGGACTCCCTAAGCCTAAGGGCTGTGGCGCCCCAGGCCAGAAGCTCCCAAAGCGAAAGGCTGGGGTGCCCCAGGCTTGGGGTTAACACAGCCTAAGGGCTGGGGCGTACCATGCCTGGGGCTCCCAATGCCTAAGGTCTTGGGCGCCCCAGGCCTGGGGCTCCCAAAGCCGAAGGGCTGGTGGGCCACAAGCCTCGGGCTCCCAAGCCTAAAGGTTGTGGTGCCCCAAGCCTGGAGCTCCCTAAGCCTAAGGGGTGGGGCGCCCCAGGCCTGGGGCTCCCTAAGTCTAAAGGCTGGGGCGCCTCAGGCCAGGGATCCCTAAGCCTAAGGGTTGGGGTGACCCAGGCCTGGGGTTCTCTAAGCCTAAGAGATGGGACGCCCCAGGACTGGAGCTCACAAATGCTAAGGGCTGTGGCGCCCCAGGCCTGGGGCTCCCTAAGCCTAAGGGCTGGAGCTTCACAGGCCTGGGTCTCCCTAAGACTAAGGGCTGAGGCGCCATAGGCCTGGGGCTCCAAAAGCCTAAGGGCTGGGGCGCCCCAGACCTGAGGAAACCTAAGCCTAAGGGCTGGGGCGCCCCAGGCCTGGGGTTCCCAAAGCCGAAGGGCTAGGGGGCCCGAGGCCTGGCGTGCTCTAATCACAAGGGCGGGCGCTCCCCAGGCCTGGGGCTCCCAACGCCTAAGGGCTGGGGCGCCGCAGACATGGGCCTCCCAAAGCCTAAGGGCTGGGGCACCCCAAGACTTGGGCTCCCAAAGCCTAAGTGCTGGGTGCCCAAGGGCTGGGGCTACCTAAGCCAAAGGGCTGGAGTGCCCCAGGCCTGGGGCACCCAAAGCCTAAGGGCTGGGGCGCCCCAGGCCAGGAGCTCCCAAAACCTAAGGGCTGGGGCGCCCTAGGCCTAGCGCGCCCTAAGCCAAAGGGCTGGGGCGTCCCAGGCCATGGTCTCCCTAAGCCTAAGGGCTGTGGCGCCCCAGGCCTGGGGCTCCCTAAGCCTATGGGCTGGAGAGCCCCAGGCCTGGGGCTCCCAAACCTAAGGGCTGGGGCGCCCCAGGCCTGTGGCACCCTAAGCCTAAGGGCTGGTGCGCCCAGGCCTGGGCCTCCCAAAGCCTAAGGGCTTGGCCGCCCTAGGCCTGGAGCTACCAAAGTCTAAGTGCTGGGGCGTACCTGGCCATGGGCTCCCTAAGCTTAAGGGCTGGGGCGCCCCAGACCTGGGGCACCCTAAGCATAAGGGCTGTGCGCCCCACACCTTTGGATCCCAAAGCCTAAGGGCTAGGGCGGCCTAGGCCTGGCGTGCCCTAAGCCGAAGTGCTGTGGCATCCCAGGCCTGGGGCTCCCTAAGCCTAAGGGCTGGGGCGTACCATACCTGGGGTTCCCAACGCCTAAGGGCTGGGGCGCCCCAGGCCTGGGGCTCCCAAAGCCGAAGGGCTGGGGGGCCACAGGCCTCGGGCTCCCAAGCCTGAGAGCTGTGGTGCCCCAGGCCTGGAGCTCCCAAAGCCTAAGGGCTGGGGCGCCCCAGGCCAGGGACACCTAAGCCTAAGGGCTGGGGCGCCCCATGCCTGGGGCTCCATAAGCCGAAGGGCTGGGACTCCCCAGCCCTGGGGCTCCCTAAGCCGAAGTGCTGTGTCCCCCCTGGCTTTCGGCTCCCTAAGTCTAAGGGCTGGGGCGCCCCAGGCCTGGGAATACCAAAGCCTAAGGGCTGGGGCGCCCCAGGCCTGGGACTCCCAAAACCGAAGGGCTGGGGCGCCCCAGCCCTGGGGTGCCCAAAGCCTAAGGACTGTGGCGCTCAGGCCTGGGGCTCCCAAAGCCGAAGGGCTGGGGCATCCCAGGCCATGGACTCCCTAAACCTAAGGGCAGGGACGCCCCAGGCTTGGGGCTGCCTAAGCCGAAGTGCTGGGGAGTCGCAAGCCTTGGGCTCCCTAAGCCTAAGGGCTGGGGCGCCACAGGCCTGGGGCTCCCTAAGCCTTAGGGCTGGAGTGCCCCAGGCCTGGGGCTCCCTAAGCCGAAGGGCTGTGTCCCCCCTGCCCTGGGGGTCCGAAAGCCTAAGGGCTGGGGCGCCCCTGGCCTGGGATTACCATGCCTAAGGGCTGGGACGCCCCAGGCCTGGGACTCCCAAAGCGGAAGGGCTGGGGCACACCAGACCTGGGGCGCCCAAAGCCTAAGGGCTGTGGCGCCCCAGGCATGGGGCTCCCTAAGCCGAAGGGCTGTGGCGTCCCAGGCCATGGGCTCCCTAAGCCTAAGGGCTGGGACGCCCCAGGCTTGGGGCTCCCTAAGCCGAAGGGCTGGGGCGTCCCAGGCCATGGTCTCCCTAAACCTAAGGGCTGTGTCGCCCCAGGCCTTGGGCTCCCTAAGTCTAAGGGCTTGGGAGCATCAGGCCTGAGGCTCCCAAAGCTAAGGACAGGGGCATCGCAGCCCTTGGGCTCCCTAAGCCTAAGGGCTGGGGCGCCCCAGGTGTGGGGCTCCCAAAGCCTAAGGGCAGGGGCGCCCCAGGCCTGGGGCAACCTAAGCCTAAGGGCTGGAGCGCCCCAGGTCTAGGGCTCCCAAAGCCTAAGGGCTGGGGCGCCCCAGGCCTGGGGCACCCTAAGCGTAAAGGCTGGAGCTTCACAGGCATGGGTCTCCCTAAGCCTAAGGGCGGGGGCGCCCCAGGTCTGGGGCTCCCTAAGCCTAAGGGCTGGACGCCCCAGGCCTGGGGCTACCAAAGCCTAAGGGCTGGGGCGTCCCTTGCCATGGGCTCCCTAAGCTTAAGGGCTGGGACGCCCCAGACCTGGGGCACCCTAAGCCTAAGGGCTGCCCGCCCCACGCCTGTGGATCCCAAAGCCTAAGGGCTAGGGCGGCCTAGGCCTGGCGCGCCCTAAGCCGAAGTGCTGTGGCGTCCCAGGCCTGGGGCTCCCTAAGCCTAAGGGCTGTGGCGCCCCAGGCCAGAAGCTCCCAAAGACGAAAGGCTGGGTTGACCCAGGCCTGGGTCTCCCAACCCCTAAAGGCTGGGGCGCCCCAGGCCTGGGGCTCCCAAAGCCGAAGGGCTGGGGGGCCACAGGCCTCGGGCTCCCAAGCCTAAAAGCTGTGGTGCCCCAGGCCTGGAGCTCCCAAAGCCTAAGGGGTGGGGCGCCCCAGGCCTGGGGCTCCCTAAGCCTAAGGGCCGGGGCGCTCCATGCCAGGGATCCCTAAGCCTAATGGCTGGGGCGCCCCACGCCTGGGGCTCCCTAAGCCGAAGGGCTGGGACGCCCCAGCCCTGGGGCACCTAAGCCGAAGGGCTGTGTCCCCCCTGGCCTTCGGCTCCCTAAGTCTAAGGGGTGGGGCACCCCAGGCCTGGGAATACCAAAGCCTAAGGGCTGGGGCGCCCCAGGCCTGGGACTCCCAAAGCCGAAGGGCTGGGGCGCCCCAGCCCGGGGGTGCCCAAAGCCTAAGGGCTGTGGCGCTCAGGCCTGGGGCTCCCAAAGCCGAAGGGCTGGGGCATCCCAGGCCATGGGCTCCCTAAGCCTAAGGGCAGGGACGCCCCAGGCTTGGGGCTGCCTAAGCCGAAGGGCTGGGGCGTCCCAGTCCATGGTCTCCTTAAGCCTAAGGGCTGTGGCGCCCCAGGCCTGGGGCCCCTAAGCCTAAGGGCTGGGGCGCATCAGGCCTGGGGCTCCCAAAGCTAAGGACAGGGGCATCGCAGCCCTTGGGCTCCCTAAGCCTAAGGGCTGGGGCGCCCCAGGTCTGGGGTTCCCAAAGCCTAAGGGCTGGGACGCCCCAGGCCTGGGGCTCTCTAAGCATAAGGTCTGGAGCGCCCCAGGTCTAGGGCTCCCAAAACCTAAGGGCTGGGGCGCCCCAGGCCTGGGGCAACCTAAGCCTAAGGGCTGGGGCGCCCCACGTCTAGGGCTCCCAAAGCCTAAGGGCTGCGGCGCCCTAGGCATAGCGCGCCCTAAGCCAAAGGGCTGGGGCTTCCCAGGCCATGGTCTCCCTAAGCCTAAAGGCTGTGGCGCCCCAGTACTGGGGATCCATAAGCCTAAGGGCTGGGGCGCATCAGGCAAGGGGCTCCCAAAGCCTAAGGACAGGGGCGTCGCAGCCCTTGGGCTCCCAAAGCCTAAAGGCTGGGGCGCCCTAGGATTGGCGCGCCCTAAGCCGAAGGGCGGGGGCGTCCCAGGTCTGGGGCTCCCTAAGCCTAAGGGCTGGGGGGCTTCAGGCCTGGGGCTCCCTAAGCCGAAGGGCTGGGGAGTCGCAAGCCTTGGGCTCCCTAAGCCTAAGGGCTGGGGCGCCACAGGCCTGGGGCTCCCTAAGCCTTAGGGCTGGAGTGCCCCAGGCCTGGGGCTCCCTAAGCCGAAGGGCTGTGTCCCCCCTGCCCTGGGGCTCCCAAAGCCTAAGGGCTGGGGCACCCCTGGCCTGGGATTACAATGCCTAAGGGCTGGGACGCCCCAGGCCTGGGACTCCCAATGCAGAAGGGCTGGGGCACACCAGACCTGGGGCGCCCAAAGCCTAAGGGCTGTGGCGCCCCAGGCCTGGGGCTCCCTAAGCCGAAGGGCTGGGGCGTCCCAGGCCATGGGCTCCCTAAGCCTAAGGGCTGGGACGCCCCAGGCTTGGGGCTCCCTAAGCCGAAGGGCTGTGGCGTCCCAGGCCATGGTCTCCCTAAACCTAAGGGCTGTGTCGCCCCAGGCCTTGCGCTCCCTAAGTGTAAGGGCTAGGGAGCATCAGGCCTGGGGCTCCCAAAGCTAAGGACAGGGGCATCGCAGCCCTTGGGCTCCCTAAGCCTAAGGGCTGGGGCGCCCCAGGTCTGGGGCTCCCAAAGCCTAAGGGCTGGGGCGGCACAGGCCTGGGGCTCACTAAGCCTAAGGGCTGGAGCGCCCCACGTCTAGGGCTCCCAAAGCCTAAGGGCTGGGGCGCCATAGGCCTGGGGCTCCAAAAGCCTAAGGGCTGGGGCGCCCCAGGCCTGTGGCTCCCAAAGCCTAAGGGCTGGGGCGCCCCAGACCTGGGGCACCCTAAGCCTAAGGGCTGGGGCGCCCCAGGCCTGGGGATCCCAAAGCCTAAGGGCTAGGGGGCCCGAGGCCTGGCGCGCCCTAATCAGAAGGGCGGGGGCGCCCCAGGCCTGGGGCTCCCAATGCCTAAGGGCTGGGGCGCCGCAGACATGGGCCTCCCAAAGCCTAAGGGCTGGGGCACAACAAGACTTGGGCTCCCAAAGCCTAAGTGCTGGGTGCCCAAGGGCTGGGGCTACCTAAGCCAAAGGGCTGGAGTGCCCCAGGCCTGGGGCTCCCAAAGCCTAAGGGCTGGGGCGCCCCTGGCCAGGATCTCCCAAAGCCTAAGGGCTGGGGCGCCCTAGGCCTACCGCGCCCTAAGCCAAAGGGCTGGGGCGTCCCAGGCCATGGTCCCCCTAAACCTAAGGGCTGTGGCGCCCCAGGCCTGGGGCTCCCTAAGCCTACGGGCTGGAGCGCCCCAGGCCTGGGGCTCCCAAAACTAAGGGCTGGGGCGAACCAGCCCTGTGGCACCCTAAGCCTAAGGGCTGGGGCTCCCCAGGCCTGGGGCTCCCAAAGCCGAAGGGCTGGGGGGCCACAGGCCTCGGGCTCCCAAGCCTAAAAGCTGTGGTGCCCCAGGCCTGGAGCTCCCAAAGCCTAAGGGGTGGGGCGCCCCAGGCCTGGGGCTCCCTAAGCCTAAGGGCTTGGGCGCCCAAGCCAGGGATCCCTAAGCCTAATGGCTGGGGCGCCCCACGCCTGGGCCTCCCTAAGCCGAAGGGCTGTGTCCCCCCTGGCCTTCGGCTCCCTAAGTCTAAGGGGTGGGGCACCCCAGGCCTGGGAATACCAAAGCCTAAGGGCTGGGGCGCCCCAGGCCTGGGACTCCCAAAGCCGAAGGGCTGGGGGGCCACAGGCCTCGGGCTCCCAAGCCTAAAAGCTGTGGTGCCCCAGGCCTGGAGCTCCCAAAGCCTAAGGGGTGGGGCGCCCCAGGCCTGGGGCTCCCTAAGCCTAAGGGCCGGGGCGCTCCATGCCAGGGATCCCTAAGCCTAATGGCTGGGGCGCCCCACGCCTGGGGCTCCCTAAGCCGAAGGGCTGGGACGCCCCAGCCCTGGGGCACCTAAGCCGAAGGGCTGTGTCCCCCCTGGCCTTCGGCTCCCTAAGTCTAAGGGGTGGGGCACCCCAGGCCTGGGAATACCAAAGCCTAAGGGCTGGGGCGCCCCAGGCCTGGGACTCCCAAAGCCGAAGGGCTGGGGCGCCCCAGCCCGGGGGTGCCCAAAGCCTAAGGGCTGTGGCGCTCAGGCCTGGGGCTCCCAAAGCCGAAGGGCTGGGGCATCCCAGGCCATGGGCTCCCTAAGCCTAAGGGCAGGGACGCCCCAGGCTTGGGGCTGCCTAAGCCGAAGGGCTGGGGCGTCCCAGTCCATGGTCTCCTTAAGCCTAAGGGCTGTGGCGCCCCAGGCCTGGGGCCCCTAAGCCTAAGGGCTGGGGCGCATCAGGCCTGGGGCTCCCAAAGCTAAGGACAGGGGCATCGCAGCCCTTGGGCTCCCTAAGCCTAAGGGCTGGGGCGCCCCAGGTCTGGGGTTCCCAAAGCCTAAGGGCTGGGACGCCCCAGGCCTGGGGCTCTCTAAGCATAAGGTCTGGAGCGCCCCAGGTCTAGGGCTCCCAAAACCTAAGGGCTGGGGCGCCCCAGGCCTGGGGCAACCTAAGCCTAAGGGCTGGGGCGCCCCACGTCTAGGGCTCCCAAAGCCTAAGGGCTGCGGCGCCCTAGGCATAGCGCGCCCTAAGCCAAAGGGCTGGGGCTTCCCAGGCCATGGTCTCCCTAAGCCTAAAGGCTGTGGCGCCCCAGTACTGGGGATCCATAAGCCTAAGGGCTGGGGCGCATCAGGCAAGGGGCTCCCAAAGCCTAAGGACAGGGGCGTCGCAGCCCTTGGGCTCCCAAAGCCTAAAGGCTGGGGCGCCCTAGGATTGGCGCGCCCTAAGCCGAAGGGCGGGGGCGTCCCAGGTCTGGGGCTCCCTAAGCCTAAGGGCTGGGGGGCTTCAGGCCTGGGGCTCCCTAAGCCGAAGGGCTGGGGAGTCGCAAGCCTTGGGCTCCCTAAGCCTAAGGGCTGGGGCGCCACAGGCCTGGGGCTCCCTAAGCCTTAGGGCTGGAGTGCCCCAGGCCTGGGGCTCCCTAAGCCGAAGGGCTGTGTCCCCCCTGCCCTGGGGCTCCCAAAGCCTAAGGGCTGGGGCACCCCTGGCCTGGGATTACAATGCCTAAGGGCTGGGACGCCCCAGGCCTGGGACTCCCAATGCAGAAGGGCTGGGGCACACCAGACCTGGGGCGCCCAAAGCCTAAGGGCTGTGGCGCCCCAGGCCTGGGGCTCCCTAAGCCGAAGGGCTGGGGCGTCCCAGGCCATGGGCTCCCTAAGCCTAAGGGCTGGGACGCCCCAGGCTTGGGGCTCCCTAAGCCGAAGGGCTGTGGCGTCCCAGGCCATGGTCTCCCTAAACCTAAGGGCTGTGTCGCCCCAGGCCTTGCGCTCCCTAAGTGTAAGGGCTAGGGAGCATCAGGCCTGGGGCTCCCAAAGCTAAGGACAGGGGTATCGCAGCCCTTGGGCTCCCTAAGCCTAAGGGCTGGGGCGCCCCAGGTCTGGGGCTCCCAAAGCCTAAGGGCTGGGGCGGCACAGGCCTGGGGCTCACTAAGCCTAAGGGCTGGAGCGCCCCACGTCTAGGGCTCCCAAAGCCTAAGGGCTGGGGCGCCATAGGCCTGGGGCTCCAAAAGCCTAAGGGCTGGGGCGCCCCAGGCCTGTGGCTCCCAAAGCCTAAGGGCTGGGGCGCCCCAGACCTGGGGCACCCTAAGCCTAAGGGCTGGGGCGCCCCAGGCCTGGGGATCCCAAAGCCTAAGGGCTAGGGGGCCCGAGGCCTGGCGCGCCCTAATCAGAAGGGCGGGGGCGCCCCAGGCCTGGGGCTCCCAATGCCTAAGGGCTGGGGCGCCGCAGACATGGGCCTCCCAAAGCCTAAGGGCTGGGGCACAACAAGACTTGGGCTCCCAAAGCCTAAGTGCTGGGTGCCCAAGGGCTGGGGCTACCTAAGCCAAAGGGCTGGAGTGCCCCAGGCCTGGGGCTCCCAAAGCCTAAGGGCTGGGGCGCCCCTGGCCAGGATCTCCCAAAGCCTAAGGGCTGGGGCGCCCTAGGCCTACCGCGCCCTAAGCCAAAGGGCTGGGGCGTCCCAGGCCATGGTCCCCCTAAACCTAAGGGCTGTGGCGCCCCAGGCCTGGGGCTCCCTAAGCCTACGGGCTGGAGCGCCCCAGGCCTGGGGCTCCCAAAACTAAGGGCTGGGGCGAACCAGGCCTGTGGCACCCTAAGCCTAAGGGCTGGGGCTCCCCAGGCCTGGGGCTCCCAAAGCCGAAGGGCTGGGGGGCCACAGGCCTCGGGCTCCCAAGCCTAAAAGCTGTGGTGCCCCAGGCCTGGAGCTCCCAAAGCCTAAGGGGTGGGGCGCCCCAGGCCTGGGGCTCCCTAAGCCTAAGGGCTTGGGCGCCCAAGCCAGGGATCCCTAAGCCTAATGGCTGGGGCGCCCCACGCCTGGGCCTCCCTAAGCCGAAGGGCTGTGTCCCCCCTGGCCTTCGGCTCCCTAAGTCTAAGGGGTGGGGCACCCCAGGCCTGGGAATACCAAAGCCTAAGGGCTGGGGCGCCCCAGGCCTGGGACTCCCAAAGCCGAAGGGCTGGGGCGCCCCAGCCCTTGGGTGCCCAAAGCCTAAGGGCTGTGGCGCTCAGTCCTGGGGCTCCCAAAGCCGAAGGGCTGGGGCATCCCAGGCCATGGGCTCCCTAAGCCTAAGGGCAGGGACGCCCCAGGCTTGGGGCTGCCTAAGCCGAAGGGCTGGGGCGTCCCAGGCCATGGTCTCCTTAAGCCTAAGGGCTGTGGCGCCCCAGGCCTGGGGCTCCCTAAGCCTAAGGGATGGGGCGCATCAGCCCTTGGGCTCCCAAAGCTAAGGACAGGGGCATCGCAGCCCTTGGGCTCCCTAAGCCTAAGGGCTGGGGCGCCCCAGGTCTGGGGTTCCCAAAGCCTAAGGGTTGGGATGCCCCAGGCCTGGGGCTCTCTAAGCATAAGGTCTGGAGCGCCCCAGGTCTAGGGCTCCCAAAACCTAAGGGCTGGGGCGCCCCAGGCCTGGGGCAACCTAAGCCTAAGGGCTTGGGTGCCCCACGTCTAGGGCTCCCAAAGCCTAAGGGCTACGGCGTCCTAGGCATAGCGCGCCCTAAGCCAAAGGGCTGGGGCTTCCCAGGCCATGGTCTCCCTAAGCCTAAGGGCTGTGGCGCCCCAGTCCTGGGGCTCCCTAAGCCTAAGGGCTGGGGCGCATCAGGCCAGGGGCTCCCAAAGCTTAAGGACAGGGGCGTCACAGCCCTTGGGCTCCCAAAGCCTAAAGGCTGGGGCGCCCTAGGACTGGCGCGCCCTAAGCCGAAGGGCTGGGGGGCTTCAGGCCTGGGGCTCCCTAAGCCGAAGGGCTGGGGAGTCGCAAGCCTTGGGATCCCTAAGCCTAAGGGCTGGGGCGCCACAGGCCTGGGGCTCCCTAAGCCTTAAGGCTGGAGTGCCCCAGGCCTGGGGCTCCCTAAGCCGAAGGGCTGTGTCCCCCCTGCCCTGGGGCTCCCAAAGCCTAAGGGCTGGGACGCCCCTGTCCTGGGATTACCATGCCTAAGGCCAGGGACGCCCCAGGCCTGGGACACCCAAAGCGGAAGTGCTGGGGCACACCAGACCTGGGGCGCCCAAAGCCTAAGGGCTGTGGCGCCCCAGGCCTGGGGCTCCCTAAGCCAAAGGGCTGGGGCGTCCCAGACCATGGTCTCCCTAAACCTAAGGGCTGGGGCATCCCAGGCCATGGGCTCCCAAAGCCTAAGGGCTGGGACGCCCCAGGCCTGGGGCTCACTAAGCATAAGGTCTGGAGCGCCCCAGGTCTAGGGCTCCCAAAACCTAAGGGCTGGGGCGCCTCAGGCCTGGGGCAACCTAAGCCGAAGGGCTGGGGCGCCCCACGTCTAGGGCTCCCAAAGCCTAAGGGCTGCGGCGCCCTAGGCATAGCGCGCCCTAAGCCAAAGGGCTGGGGCTTCCCAGGCCATGGTCTCCCTAAGCCTAAAGGCTGTGGCGCCCCAGTACTGGGGATCCATAAGCCTAAGGGCTGGGGCGCATCAGGCAAGGGGCTCCCAAAGCCTAAGGACAGGGGCGTCGCAGCCCTTGGGCTCCCAAAGCCTAAAGGCTGGGGCGCCCTAGGATTGGCGCGCCCTAAGCCGAAGGGCGGGGGCGTCCCAGGTCTGGGGCTCCCTAAGCCTAAGGGCTGGGGGGCTTCAGGCCTGGGGCTCCCTAAGCCGAAGGGCTGGGGAGTCGCAAGCCTTGGGCTCCCTAAGCCTAAGGGCTGGGGCGCCACAGGCCTGGGGCTCCCTAAGCCTTAGGGCTGGAGTGCCCCAGGCCTGGGGCTCCCTAAGCCGAAGGGCTGTGTCCCCCCTGCCCTGGGGCTCCCAAAGCCTAAGGGCTGGGGCACCCCTGGCCTGGGATTACAATGCCTAAGGGCTGGGACGCCCCAGGCCTGGGACTCCCAATGCAGAAGGGCTGGGGCACACCAGACCTGGGGCGCCCAAAGCCTAAGGGCTGTGGCGCCCCAGGCCTGGGGCTCCCTAAGCCGAAGGGCTGGGACGTCCCAGGCCATGGGCTCCCTAAGCCTAAGGGCTGGGACGCCCCAGGCTTGGGGCTCCCTAAGCCGAAGGGCTGTGGTGTCCCAGGCCATGGTCTCCCTAAACCTAAGGGCTGTGTCGCCCCAGGCCTTGCGCTCCCTAAGTGTAAGGGCTAGGGAGCATCAGGCCTGGGGCTCCCAAAGCTAAGGACAGGGGCATCGCAGCCCTTGGGCTCCCTAAGCCTAAGGGCTGGGGCGCCCCAGGTCTGGGGCTCCCAAAGCCTAAGGGCTGGGGCGGCACAGGCCTGGGGCTCACTAAGCCTAAGGGCTGGAGCGCCCCACGTCTAGGGCTCCCAAAGCCTAAGGGCTGGGGCGCCATAGGCCTGGGGCTCCAAAAGCCTAAGGGCTGGGGCGCCCCAGGCCTGTGGCTCCCAAAGCCTAAGGGCTGGGGCGCCCCAGACCTGGGGCACCCTAAGCCTAAGGGCTGGGGCGCCCCAGGCCTGGGGATCCCAAAGCCTAAGGGCTAGGGGGCCCGAGGCCTGGCGCGCCCTAATCAGAAGGGCGGGGGCGCCCCAGGCCTGGGGCTCCCAATGCCTAAGGGCTGGGGCGCCGCAGACATGGGCCTCCCAAAGCCTAAGGGCTGGAGCGCCCCAGGTCTAGGGCTCCCAAAGCCTAAGGGCTGGGGTGCCCCAGGCCTGGGGCTGCCTAAGCCTAAGGGCTGGAGCTTCACAGGCCTGGGTCTCCCTAAGCCTAAGGGCTGTGGCGCCCCAGGCCAGAAGCTCCCAAAGACGAAAGGCTGGGTTGACCCAGGCCTGGGTCTCCCAACCCCTAAGGGCTGGGGCGCCCCAGGCCTGGGGCTCCCAAAGCCGAAGGGCTGGGGGGCCACAGGCCTCGGGCTCCCAAGCCTAAAAGCTGTGGTGCCCCAGGCCTGGAGCTCCCAAAGCCTAAGGGGTGGGGCGCCCCAGGCCTGGGGCTCCCTAAGCCTAAGGGCTGGGGCGCTCCATGCCAGGGATCCCTAAGCCTAATGGCTGGGGAGCCCCACGCCTGGGGCTCCCTAAGCCGAAGGGCTGGGACGCCCCAGCCTGGGGCACCTAAGCCGAAGGGCTGTGTCCCCCCTGGCCTTCGGCTCCCTAAGTCTAAGGGGTGGGGCACCCCAGGCCTGGGAATACCAAAGCCTAAGGGCTGGGGCGCCGCAGGCCTGGGACTCCCAAAGCCGAAGGGCTGGGGCGCCCCAGCCTGGGGGTGCCCAAAGCCTAAGGGCTGTGGCGCTCAGTCCTGGGGCTCCCAAAGCCGAAGGGCTGGGGCATCCCAGGCCATGGGCTCCCTAAGCCTAAGGGCAGGGACGCCCCAGGCTTGGGGCTGCCTAAGCCGAAGGGCTGGGACGCCCCTGTCCTGGGATTACCATGCCTAAGGCCAGGGACGCCCCAGGCCTGGGACTCCCAAAGCGGAAGGGCTGGGGCACACCAGACCTGGGGCGCCCAAAGCCTAAGGGCTGTGGCGCCCCAGGCCTGGGGCTCTCTAAGCCGAAGGGCTGGGGCGTCCCAGGCCATGGGCTCCCTAAGCCTAAGGGCTGGGACGCCCCAGGCTTAGGGCTCCCTAAGCCGAAGGGCTGGGGCGTCCCAGGCCATGGTCTCCCTAAACCTAAGGGCTGGGGCATCCCAGGCCATGGGCTCCCTAAGCCTAAGGGCTGGGGCGGCACAGGCCTGGGGCTCACTAAGCCTAAGGGCTGGAGCGCCCCAGGTCTAGGGCCCCCAAAGCCTAAGGGCTGGGGTGCCCCAGGCCTGGGGCTGCCTAAGCCTAAAGGCTGGAGCTTCACAGGCCTGGGTCTCCCTAAGCCTAAAGGCTGGGGCGCCCTAGTCCTGGCGCGCCCTAAGCCAAAGGGCTGGGGCGTCCCAGGCCATGGTCTCCCTAAGCCTAAGGGCTGTGGCGCCCCAGGCCTGGGTGTCCCTAAGCCTTTGGGCTGGGGCACATCAGGCCTGGGGCTCCCAAAGCTAAGGACAGGGGCGTCGCAGCCCTTGGGCTCCCTAAGCCTAAGGGCTGGGGCGCCCCAGGTCTGGGGTTCCCAAAGCCTAAGGGCTGGGGCGCCCCAGGTCTTGGGCTCTCTAAGCATAAGGGCTGGAGTGCCCCAGGTCTAGGGCTCCAAAAGCCTAAGTGCTGGGGCGCCCCGGCCTGGGGCAACCTAAGCCTAAGGGTTTGGGCACCCCAGGTCTAGGGCTCCCAAACCCTAAGGGATGCGGCGCCCTAGGCATAGCGCTCCCTAAGCCAAAGGGCTGGGGCGTCCCAGGACATGGTCTCCCTAAGCCTAAGGGCTGTGGCGCCCCAGGCTTGGGGCTCCCTAAGCCTAAGGGCTGGGGCGCATCAAGCCAGGGGCTCCCAAAGCTTAAGGACAGGGGCGTGGCAGCCCTTGGGCTCCCAAACCTAAGGACTGGGGCGTCCCAAGCCTGGGGCACCCTAAGCCTAAGAGCTGGGGCGCCCCAGGTCTAGGGCTCCCAAAGCCTAAGGGCTGGGGCCGCCTAGACCTAGTGAGCCCTAAGCCAAAGGGCTGGGGCGTCCCAGGCCATGGGCTCCCTAAGCCTAAGGGCGGGTGCGCCCCAGGCCTGGGGCTCCCAAATCCTAAGGGCTGAAGCGCCCCAGGTCAGGGGCTCCCAAAGCCTAAGGCCTTGGGCGCCCCAGGCTTCGGGCTCCCAAAGCCTAAAGGCTGGGGCGCCCTAGGCCCTGCGCGCCCTAAGCCGAAGGGCGGGGGCGTCCCAGGTCTGGGGCTCCCTAAGCCTAAGGGCTGGGGGGCTTCAGGCCTGGGGCTCCCTAAGCCGAAGGGCTGGGGAGTCGCAAGCCTTGGGCTCCCTAAGCCTAAGGGCTGGGGGGCCACAGGCCTGGGGCTCCGAAAGCTTTAGGGCTGGAGTGCCCCAGGCCTGGGGCTCCCAAAGCCTTAGGTCTGGGGCACCCCAGGCCTTGGGCTCCCAAAGCCTAAGGGCTGGGTAGCCCTAGGCCTGGCGCGCCCTTGAGAAGGGCAGGGGCGTCCCAGGCCATGGGCTCCCTAAGCCAAAAGGCTGGGGCGCCCCATGCCTGGGGCTCCCTAAGCTTAAGGGCTGGGACGCCCAAGCCCTGGGGCTCCCTAAGCCGAAGGGCTGTGTCCCCCCCTGGCCTGGGGCTACCAAAGCCTAAGGGCTGGGTCACCCCTGGCCTGGGACTACCATGCCTAAGGGCTGGGACGCCGAAGGCCTGGGACTCCCAAAGCCGAAGGGCTGGGGCGCCCCAGGCCTGGGGCTACCAAAGCCGAAGGGCTGGGGGTTCACAGGCCTCGGGCTCCCAAGCCTAAAGGCTCTGGTACCCCAGGCCTGGAGCTCCCAAAACCTAAGGGCTGGCGCGCCCCAGGCCAGGGATCCCTAAGCCTAAGGGATGGGGCGCCTCATGCCTGGGGCTCCCTAAGCCGAAGGCCTGGGACGCCCCAGACCTGGGGCTCCCGAAGCCGAAGGGCTGTCCCCCCTGGCCTGGGGTGCCCAAAGCCTAAGGGCTGTTGCGCTCAGGCCTGGGGCTGCAAAGCCGAAGGGCTGGGGCATCCCAGGCCATGGGCTCCCTAAGCGTAAGGGCAGGGACGCCCCAGTCTTGGGGCTCCCTAAGCCGAAGGGCTGGGGCGTCCCAGGCCATGGTCTCCCTAAGCCCAAGGGCTGTGGCGCCCCAGGCCTGGGGGTCCCTAAGGCTTATGGCTGGGGCACATCAGGCCTGGGTCTCCCAAAGCTAAGGACAGGGGCATCGCAGCCCTTGGGCTCCCTAAGCCTAAGGGCTGGGGCGCCCCAGGTCTGGGGTTCCCAAAGCCTAAGGGCTGGGACGCCCCAGGCCTGGGGCTCTCTAAGCATAAGGTCTGGAGCGCCCCAGGTCTAGGGCTCCCAAAACCTAAGGGCTGGGGCGCCCCAGGCCTGGGGCAACCTAAGCCTAAGGGCTGGGGCGCCCCACGTCTAGGGCTCCCAAAGCCTAAGGGCTGCGGCGCCCTAGGCATAGCGCGCCCTAAGCCAAAGGGCTGGGGCTTCCCAGGCCATGGTCTCCCTAAGCCTAAAGGCTGTGGCGCCCCAGTACTGGGGATCCATAAGCCTAAGGGCTGGGGCGCATCAGGCCAGGTTCTCCCAAAGCCTAAGGACAGGGGCGTCGCAACCCTTGGGCTCCCAAAGCCTAAAGGCTGGGGCGCCCTAGGATTGGCGCGCCCTAAGCCGAAGGGCGGGGGCGTCCCAGGTCTGGGCCTCCCTAAGCCTAAGGGCTGGGGGGCTTCAGGCCTGGGGCTCCCTAAGCCGAAGGGCTGGGGAGTCGCAAGCCTTGGGCTCCCTAAGCCTAAGGGCTGGGGAGTCGCAAGCCTTGGGCTCCCTAAGCCTAAGGGCTGGGGCGCCACAGGCCTGTGGCTCCCTAAGCCTTAGGGCTGGAGTGCCCCAGGCCTGGGGCTCCCTAAGCCGAAGGGCTGTGTCCCCCCTGCCCTGGGGCTCCCAAAGCCTAAGGGCTGGGGCACCCCTGGCCTGGGATTACAATGCCTAAGGGCTGGGACACCCCAGGCCTGGGACTCCCAAAGCGGAAGGGCTGGGGCACACCAGACCTGGGGCGCCCAAAGCCTAAGGGCTGTGGCGCCCCAGGCCTGGGGCTCCCTAAGCCGAAGGGCTGGGGCGTCCCAGGCCATGGGCTCCCTAAGCCTAAGGGCTGGGACGCCCCAGGCTTGGGGCTCCCTAAGCCGAAGGGCTGTGGCGTCCCAGGCCATGGTCTCCCTAAACCTAAGGGCTGTGTTGCCCCAGGCCTTGGGCTCCCTAAGTGTAAGGGCTAGGGAGCATCAGGCCTGGGGCTCCCAAAGCTAAGGACAGGGGCATCGCAGCCCTTGGGCTCCCTAAGCCTAAGGGCTGGGGCGCCCCAGGTCTGGGGCTCCCAAAGCCTAAGGGCTGGGGCGGCACAGGCCTGGGGCTCACTAAGCCTAAGGGCTGGAGCGCCCCAGGTCTAGGGCTCCCAAAGCCTAAGGGCTGGGGCGCCATAGGCCTGGGGCTCCAAAAGCCTAAGGGCTGGGGCGCCCCAGGCCTGGGGCTCCCAAAGCCTAAGGGCTGGGGCGCCCCAGACCTGGGGCACCCTAAGCCTAAGGGCTGGGGCGCCCCAGGCCTGGGGATCCCAAAGCCTAAGGGCTAGGGGGCCCGAGGCCTGGCGCGCCCTAATCAGAAGGGCGGGGGCGCCCCAGGCCTGGGGCTCCCAATGCCTAAGGGCTGGGGTGCCGCAGACATGGGCCTCCCAAAGCCTAAGGGCTGGGGCACCCCAAGACTTGGGCTCCCAAAGCCTAAGTGCTGGGTGCCCAAGGGCTTGGGCTACCTAAGCCAAAGGGCTGGAGTGCCCCAGGCCTGGGGCTCCCAAAGCCTAAGGGCTGGGGCGCCCCTGGCCAGGATCTCCCAAAGCCTAAGGGCTGGGGCGCCCTAGGCCTACCGCGCCCTAAGCCAAAGGGCTGGGGCGTCCCAGGCCATGGTCCCCCTAAACCTAAGGGCTGTGGCGCCCCAGGCCTGGGGCTCCCTAAGCCTACGGGCTGGAGCGCCCCAGGCCTGGGGCTCCCAAACCTAAGGGCTGGGGCGACCCAGGCCTGTGGCACCCTAAGCCTAAGGGCTGGGGCTCCCCAGGCCTGGGGCTCCCAAAGCCGAAGGGCTGGGGGGCCACAGGCCTCGGGCTCCCAAGCCTAAAAGCTGTGGTGCCCCAGGCCTGGAGCTCCCAAAGCCTAAGGGGTGGGGCGCCCCAGGCCTGGGGCTCCCTAAGCCTAAGGGCTGGGGCGCCCAAGCCAGGGATCCCTAAGCCTAATGGCTGGTGCGCCCCACGCCTGGGCCTCCCTAAGCCGAAGGGCTGTGTCCCCCCTGGCCTTCGGCTCCCTAAGTCTAAGGGGTGGGGCACACCAGGCCTGGGAATACCAAAGCCTAAGGGCTGGGGCTCCCCAGGCCTGGGACTCCCAAAGCCGAAGGGCTGGGGCGCCCCAGCCCTGTGGTGCCCAAAGCCTAAGGGCTGTGGCGCTCAGGCCTGGGGCTCCCAAAGCCGAAGGGCTGGGGCATCCCAGGCCATGGGCTCCCTAAGCCTAAGGGCAGGGACGCCCCAGGCTTGGGGCTGCCTAAGCCGAAGGGCTGGGGCGTCCCAGGCCATGGTCTCCTTAAGCCTAAGGGCTGTGGCGCCCCAGGCCTGGGGGTCCCTAAGCCTTTGGGCTGGGGCGCATCAGGCCTGGGGCTCCCAAAACTAAGGACAGGGGCGTCGCAGCCCTTGGGCTCCCTAAGCCTAAGGGCTGGGGCGCCCCAGGTCTGGGGTTCCCAAAGCCTAAGGGCTGGGATGCCCCAGGCCTGGGGCTCTCTAAGCATAAGGTCTGGAGCGCCCCAGGTCTAGGGCTCCCAAAACCTAAGGGCTGGGGCGCCCCAGGCCTGGGGCAACCTAAGCCTAAGGGCTTGGGTGCCCCACGTCTAGGGCTCCCAAAGCCTAAGGGCTGCGGCGCCCTAGGCATAGCGCGCCCTAAGCCAAAGGGCTGGGGCTTCCCAGGCCATGGTCTCCCTAAGCCTAAGGACTGTGGCGCCCCAGTCCTGGGGCTCCCTAAGCCTAAGGGCTGGGGCGCATCAGGCCAGGGGCTCCCAAAGCCTAAGAACAGGGGCGTCACAGCCCTTGGGTTCCCAAAGCCTAAAGGCTGGGGCGCCCTAGGACTGGCGCGCCCTAAGCCGAAGGGCGGGTGCGTCCCAGGTCTGGGGCTCCCTAAGCCTAAGGGCTGGGGGGCTTCAGGCCTGGGGCTCCCTAAGCCGAAGGGCTGGGGAGTCACAAGCCTTGGGATCCCTAAGCCTAAGGGCTGGGGCGCCACAGGCCTGGGGCTCCCTAAGCCTTAAGGCTGGAGTGCCCCAGGCCTGGGGCTCCCTAAGCCGAAGGGCTGTGTCCCCCCTGCCCTGGGGCTCCCAAAGTCTAAGGGCTGGGGCGCCCCTGGCCTGGGATTACCATGCCTAAGGCCTAGGACGCCCCAGGCCTGGGACTCCCAAAGCGGAAGGGCTGGGGCACACCAGACCTGGGGCGCCCAAAGCCTAAGGGCTGTGGCGCCCCAGGCCTGGGGCTCCCTAAGCCGAAGGGCTGGGGCATCCCAGGCCATGGGCTCCCTAAGCCTAAGGGCTGGGACGCCCCAGGCTTGGGGCTCCCTAAGCCGAAGGGCTGGGGCGTCCCAGGCCATGGTCTCCCTAAACCTAAGGGCTGGGGCGTCCCAGGCCATGGGCTCCCTAAGCCTAAGGGCTGGGGCGGCACAGGCCTGGGGCTCACTAAGCCTAAGGGCTGGAGCGCCCCAGGTCTAGGGCTCCCAAAGCCTAAGGGCTGGGGTGCCCCAGGCCTGGGGCTGCCTAAGCCTAAGGGCTGGAGCTTCACAGGCCTGGGTCTCCCTAAGCCTAAAGGCTGGGGCGCCCTAGTCCTGGCGCGCCCTAAGCCAAAGGGCTGGGGCGTCCCAGGCCATGGTCTCCCTAAGCCTAAGGGCTGTGGCGCCCCAGGCCTGGGGGTCCCTAAGCCTTTGGGCTGGGGCGCATCAGGCCTGGGGCTCCCAAAGCTAAGGACAGGGGCGTCGCAGCCCTTGGGCTCCCTAAGCCTAAGGGCTGGGGCGCCCCAGGTCTGGGGCTCCCAAAGCCTAAGGGCTGGGGCGCCCCAGGTCTTGGGCTCTCTAAGCATAAGGGCTGGAGTGCCCCAGGTCTAGGGCTCCAAAAGCCTAAGTGCTGGGGCGCCCCGGCCTGGGGCAACCTAAGCCTAAGGGTTTGGGCACCCCAGGTCTAGGGCTCCCAAACCCTAAGGGATGCGGCGCCCTAGGCATAGCGCTCCCTAAGCCAAAGGGCTGGGGCGTCCCAGGACATGGTCTCCCTAAGCCTAAGGGCTGTGGCGCCCCAGGCTTGGGGCTCCCTAAGCCTAAGGGCTGGGGCGCATCAGGCCAGGGGCTCCCAAAGCTTAAGGACAGGGGCGTCGCAGCCCTTGGGCTCCCAAACCTAAGGACTGGGGCGTCCCAAGCCTGGGGCACCCTAAGCCTAAGAGCTGGGGCGCCCCAGGCCTGGGGTTCCCAAATCCTAAGGGCTGGAGCGCCCCAGGTCAGGGGCTCCCAAAGCCTAAGGCCTTGGGCGCCCCAGGCCTCGGGCTCCCAAAGCCTAAGGGCTGGGTAGCCCTAGGCCTGGCGCGCCCTTGAGAAGGGCAGGGGCGTCCCAGGCCATGGGCTCCCTAAGCCAAAAGGCTGGGGCGCCCCATGCCTGGGGCTCCCTAAGCCTAAGGGCTGGGACGCCCAAGCCCTGGGGCTCCCTAAGCCGAAGGGCTGTGTCCCCCCTTGGCCTGGGGCTACCAAAGCCTAAGGGCTGGGTCACCCCTGGCCTGGGGCTACCATGCCTAAGGGCTGGGACGCCGAAGGCCTGGGACTCCCAAAGCCGAAGGGCTGGGGCTACCAAAGCCGAAGGGCTGGGGGGCCACAGGCCTCGGGCTCCCAAGCCGAAAGGCTGTGGTGCCCCAGGCCTGGAGCTCCCAAAACCTAAGGGCTGGCGCGCCCCAGGCCAGGGATCCCTAAGCCTAAGGGATGGGGCGCCTCATGCCTGGGGCTCCCTAAGCCGAAGGCCTGGGACGCCCCAGACCTGGGGCTCCCGAAGCCGAAGGGCTGTCCCCCCTGGCCTGGGGTGCCCAAAGCCTAAGGGCTGTTGCGCTCAGGCCTGGGGCTGCAAAGCCGAAGGGCTGGGGCATCCCAGGCCATGGGCTCCCTAAGCGTAAGGGCAGGGACGCCCCAGTCTTGGGGCTCCCTAAGCCGAAGGGCTGGGGCGTCCCAGGCCATGGTCTCCCTAAGCCCAAGGGCTGTGGCGCCCCAGGCCTGGGGGTCCCTAAGCCTAAGGGCTGGGGCGCATCAGGCCAGGGGCTCCCAAACCTAAGGACAGGGGCGTCCCAAGCTTGGGGCACCCTAAGCCTAAGGGCTGGGGCGTCCCAGGCCTGGGGCTCTCTAAGCCTAAGGGCTGGAGCGCCCCAGGTCTAGGGCTACCAAATCCTAAGGGCTGGGGCGCCCCAGGCCTGGGACACCCTAAACCTAAGGGCTGGGTCGCCCCAGGTCTAGGGCTCCCAAAGCCTAAGGGTTGGGGAGCCCTAGGCCTAGCGCGCCCTAAGTCAAAGGGCTGGGGCGTCCCAGGCCATGGTCTCCCTAAGCTTAAAGGCTGGGGCTCCCCAGGCCTGGGGCACCCTAAGCCTAAGAGCAGGGGCTCCCCAGGTATAGGGCTCCCAAAGCCAAAGGGCTGGGGCGTCCCAGGCCTGGGGCTCCCTAACCCTAAAGGCTGGGACGCCCCAGGCCTGGGGCTCACTAAACCGAAGGGCTGGGTCCCCCCAGGCCTGTGGCTCCCAAAGGCTAAGGGCGGGTGTGCCCCAGGCCTGGGGCTCCCAAAGCCTAAGGGCTGGTGCGCCCCAGGCCTGGTGCTCCCAATGCCTAAGGGCTGGGGCGCCCCAGGCCTGGGACTCCCTAAGCCTAAGGGCTGTGGAACCCCAGGCCAGGAGCTCCCTAAACCTAAGGGCAGGGGCATCCCAGGCCTGGGGCTCCCTAATCCGAAGGGCGGGGGCGCCCCGGCCCTGGGGCTCCCAACGCCTAAGGACTGGAGCACCCCAAGACTGTGGCTTCCAAAGCCTAAGTGCTGGGTGCCCCAGGGCTGGGGCTACGTAAACCAAAGGGCTGGAGTGCCCCAGGCCTGGGGCTCCCAAAGCCTATGGGCTGGGGTGCCCCAGGGCTGGAGCTCCAAAAGCCTAAAGCCTTAGGCGACCCAGTCATGGGGCTCCCTAAGCCTAAGGGCTGTGGCGCCCCAGGCCTGGGGCTCCCTAAACCTAAGGGCTGTGACGCCCCAGGCCAGGAGCTCCCTAAACCTAAGGGTTGGGGCGCCCCAGGCCGGGGGCTCCCTAAGCATAAGGGCTGGAGCTTCCCAGGCCTGGGTCTCCCTAAGACTAAGGGCTTGGGCGCCATAGGCCTGGGGCTCCCAAAGCCTAAGGGCTGGGGCGCCCCAGTCCTGGGGCACCCTAAGCCTAAGTGCTGGGTCGCCCCAGGCCAGGGGCTCCCTAAGCCTAAGGGCTGGAGCTTCCGAGGACTGGGGATCCCAAAGCCTAAGGGCTAGGGCGCCCTAGGCATGGCGCGCCCTAAGCCGAAGTGCTGGGGCGACCCAGGCTTGGGGCTCCCTAAGCCTAAGGGCTGGGACGCCCATGGCTTAGGGCTCCCTAAGCCGAAGGGCTGGGTCCCCCCAGGCCTGGGGCTCCCAAAATCTAAGGGCTGAGGCGCCCCAGGCCGGGGGCACCCAAAGCCTAAGGGCTGGGGAGCCCTAGGCCTGGCGCGCCCTAAGCCGAAGGGCTGGGGTGTCCAAGGCCATGGGTCCCCTAATCCTAAGGGCTGGTGCGCCCCAGGCATGGGGCTCCCTATGCCTAAGGGCTGGAGCGCCCCAGGCCTGGGGCTCCCAAATCCTAAGGGCTGGGGCGCCCCAGGCCTTGGTCTCCCAAAGCGAAAGGGCTGTGGTGCCCCAGGCCTGAGGCTCACAAAGGCTAAGGGCTGGGGCGCCCCGGCCTGGGGCTCCCAAATCCTAAGGCTGGGACGCCCCTGGCCAGGGGCTTCTTAAGCCGAAGAACTGGGGCGCCCCAGGTCAGGGGCTCCCTAAGCCTAAGGGCTGGGGCGTACCATGCCTGGGGCTCCCAAAGCCGAAGGGCTGCGGAGCCCCAGGGCTGGAGCTCCAAAAGCCTAAAGGCTGGGGAGAACCAGTCCTGGGGCTCCCTAAGCCTAAGGCCTGGGGGGCCACAGGCCTGGGGCTCCCTTAGCCTAAAGGCTGGGGCGCTCCAGGCGTGGAGGTTCCTAAGTCTAAGGGCTGTGGCGCCCCAGGCCAGGAGCTCCCTAAACCTAAGGGATGGGGCGCCCCAGGCCGGGGGCTCCCTAAGCCAAAGGGCAGGGCCATCCCAGGCCTGGGGCTCCCTAATCCGAAGGGCGGGGGCGCCCCGGCCCTGGGGCTCCCAAGGCCTAAGGGCTGGAGCACCCCAAGACAGTTGCTTCCAAAGCCTAAGTGCTGGGTGCCCCAGGGCTGGGGCTACGTAAACCAAAGGGCTGGAGTGC
Source organism: Tenrec ecaudatus (assembly GCF_050624435.1). Lineage (NCBI taxonomy): Eukaryota > Metazoa > Chordata > Mammalia > Afrosoricida > Tenrecidae > Tenrec > Tenrec ecaudatus. The sequence continues at coordinate 1,176,841 of NW_027457631.1, read as the reverse complement.
CCCAGGCCTGGGGCTCCCAAAGCCTATGGGCTGGGGTGCCCCAGGGTTGGAGCTCCAAAAGTCTAAAGGCTTAGGCGACCCGGTGCTGGGGCTCCCTAAGCCTAAGGGCTGGGGGGGCCACAGGCCTGGGGCTCGCTAAGCCTAAAGGCTGTGGCGCCCCAGGCCTGGAGCTCCCTAAGCCTAAGGGCTGTGGCGCCCCAGGCCTGGGGCTACCTAAGCCTAAGGGCTGTGGCGCCCCAGGCCAGGAACTCCCTAAACCTCAGGGTTGGGGCACCCTAGGCCGGGGGCTCCCTAAGAATAAGGGCTGGAGCTTCCCAGGCCTGGGTCTCCCTAAGACTAAGGGCTTGGGCGCCATAAGCATGGGGCTCCCAAAGCCTAAGGGCTGGGGCACCCCAGTCCTGTGGCACTCTAAGCCTAAGTGCTGGGGCGCCCCAGGCCTGGGGATCCCAAAGCCTAAGGGCTAGGCCGCCCTAGGCCTGGCGCGCCCTAAGCCGAAGTACTGGGGCGTCCCAGGCCAGGGGCTCCCTAAGCCTAAGGGCTGGGGCGCCACAGGCCTGGGGCTCCGAAAGCTTTAGGGCTGGTGTGCCCCAGGCCTGGGGCTCCCAAAGCCTAAGGTCTGGGTAACCCCAGACCTTGGGCTCCCAAAGCCTAAGGGCTGGGTAGCCCTAGGCCTGGCGCGCCCTTGAGAAGGGCTGGGGCGTCCCAGGCCATGGGCTCCCTAAGCCCAAAGGCTGGGGCGCCCCATGCCTGGGGCTCCCTAAGCCTAAGGGCTGGGACGCCCCAGCCCTGGGGCTCCCTAAGCCGAAGGGCTGTGGCATCCCAGGCCATGGTCTCCCTAAACCTAAGGGCTGTGTCGCCCCAGGCCTTGGGCTCCCTAAGTGTAAGGGCTAGGGAGCATCAGGCCTGGGGCTCCCAAAGCTAAGGACAGGGGCATCACAGCCCTTGGGCTCCCTAAGCCTAAGGGCTGGGGCGCCCCAGGTCTGGGGCTCCCAAAGCCTAAGGGCTGGGGCACCATAGGCCTGGGGCTCCCAAAGCCTAAGGGCTGGGGCGCCCCAGACCTGAGGCACCCTAAGCCTAAGGGCTGGGGCGCCCCAGGCCTGGGGATCCCAAAGCCTAAGGGCTAGGGGGCCCGAGGCCTGGCGCGCCCTAATCAGAAGGGCGGGGGCGCCCCAGGCCTGGGGCTCCCAATGCCTAAGGGCTGGGGCGCCGCAGACATGGGCCTCCCAAAGCCTAAGGGCTGGGGCACCCCAAGACTTGGGCTCCCAAAGCCTAAGTGCTGGGTGCCCAAGGGCTGGGGCTACCTAAGCCAAAGGGCTGGAGTGCCCCAGGCCTGGGGCTCCCAAAGCCTAAGGGCTGGGGCTCCCCTGGCCAGGATCTCCCAAAGCCTAAGGGCTGGGGCGCCCTAGGCCTACCGCGCCCTAAGCCAAAGGGCTGGGGCGTCCCAGGCCATGGTCCCCCTAAAACTAAGGGCTGTGGCGCCCCAGGCCTGGGGCTCCCTAAGCCTACGGGCTGGAGCGCCCCAGGCCTGGGGCTCCCAAACCTAAGGGCTGGGGCGACCCAGGCCTGTGGCACCCTAAGCCTAAGGGCTGGGGCTCCCCAGGCCTGGGGCTCCCAAAGCCGAAGGGCTGGGGGGCCACAGGCCTCGGGCTCCCAAGCCTAAAAGCTGTGGTGCCCCAGGCCTGGAGCTCCCAAAGCCTAAGGGGTGGGGCGCCCCAGGCCTGGGGCTCCCTAAGCCTAAGGCCTGGGGCGCCCAAGCCAGGGATCCCTAATCCTAATGGCTGGGGCGCCCCACGCCTGGGCCTCCCTAAGCCGAAGGGCTGTGTTCCCCCTGGCCTTCGGCTCCCTAAGTCTAAGGGGTGGGGCACCCCAGGCCTGGGAATACCAAAGCCTAAGGGCTGGGGCGCCCCAGGCCTGGGACTCCCAAAGCCGAAGGGCTGGGGCGCCCCAGCCCTGGGGTGCCCAAAGCCTAAGGGCTGTGGCGCTCAGGCCTGGGGCTCCCAAAGCCGAAGGGCTGGGGCATCCCAGGCCATGGGCTCCCTAAGCCTAAGGGCAGGGAAGCCCCAGGCTTGGGGCTGCCTAAGCCGAAGGGCTGGGGCGTCCTAGGCCATGGTCTCCTTAAGCCTAAGGGCTGTGGCGCCCCAGGCCTGGGGCTCCCTAAGCCTTAAGGCTGGAGTGCCCCAGGCCTGGGGCTCCCTAAGCCGAAGGGCTGTGTCCCCCCTGCCCTGGGGCTCCCAAAGCCTAAGGGCTGGGACGCCCCTGTCCTGGGATTACCATGCCTAAGGCCAGGGACGCCCCAGGCCTGGGACTCCCAAAGCGGAAGGCCTGGGGCACACCAGACCTGGGGCGCCCAAAGCCTAAGGGCTGTGGCGCCCCAGGCCTGGGGCTCCCTAAGCGGAAGGGCTGGGGCGTCCCAGGCCATGGGCTCCCTAAGCCTAAGGGCTGGGACGCCCCAGGCTTGGGGCTCCCTAAGCCGAAGGGCTGGGGCGTCCCAGGCCATGGTCTCCCTAAACCTAAGGGCTGGGGCGTCCCAGGCCATGGGCTCCCTAAGCCTAAGGGCTGGGGCGGCACAGGCCTGGGGCTCACTAAGCCTAAGGGCTGGAGCGCCCCAGGTCTAGGGCCCCCAAAGCCTAAGGGCTGGGGTGCCCCAGGCCTGGGGCTGCCTAAGCCTAAGGGCTGGAGCTTCACAGGCCTGGGTCTCCCTAAGCCTAAAGGCTGGGGCGCCCTAGTCCTGGCGCGCCCTAAGCCAAAGGGCTGGGGCGTCCCAGGCCATGGTCTCCCTAAGCCTAAGGGCTGTGGCGCCCCAGGCCTGGGGGTCCCTAAGCCTTTGGGCTGGGGCGCATCAGGCCTGGGGCTCCCAAAGCTAAGGACAGGGGCGTCGCAGCCCTTGGGCTCCCTAAGCCTAAAGGCTGGGGCGCCCCAGGTCTGGGGCTCCCAAAGCCTAAGGGCTGGGGCGCCCCAGGTTTTGGGCTCTCTAAGCATAAGGGCTGGAGTGCCCCAGGTCTAGGGCTCCAAAAGCCTAAGTGCTGGGGCGCCCCGGCCTGGGGCAACCTAAGCCTAAGGGTTTGGGCACCCCAGGTCTAGGGCTCCCAAACCCTAAGGGATGCGGCGCCCTAGGCATAGCGCTCCCTAAGCCAAAGGGCTGGGGAGTCCCAGGACATGGTCTCCCTAAGCCTAAGGGCTGTGGCGCCCCAGGCTTGGGGCTCCCTAAGCCTAAGGGCTGGGGCGCATCAAGCCAGGGGCTCCCAAAGCTTAAGGACAGGGGCGTGGCAGCCCTTGGGCTCCCAAACCTAAGGACTGGGGCGTCCCAAGCCTGGGGCACCCTAAGCCTAAGAGCTGGGGCGCCCCAGGTCTAGGGCTCCCAAAGCCTAAGGGCTGAGGCCGCCTAGACCTAGTGAGCCCTAAGCCAAAGGGCTGGGGCGTCCCAGGCCATGGGCTCCCTAAGCCTAAGGGCGGGTGCGCCCCAGGCCTGGGGCTCCCAAATCCTAAGGGCTGGAGCGCCCCAGGTCAGGGGCTCCCAAAGCCTAAGGCCTTGGGCGCCCCAGGCCTCGGGCTCCCAAAGCCTAAAGGCTGGGGCGCCCTAGGCCCTGCGCGCCCTAAGCCGAAGGGCGGGGGCATCCCATGCCTGGGGCTCCCTAAGCCTAAGGGCTGGGATGCCCAAGCCCTGGGGCTCCCTAAGCCGAAGGGCTGTGTCCCCCCCTGGCCTGGGGCTACCAAAGCCTAAGGGCTGGGTCACCCCTGGCCTGGGACTACCATGCCTAAGGGCTGGGACGCCGAAGGCCTGGGACTCCCAAAGCCGAAGGGCTAGGGCGCCCCAGGCCTGGGGCTACCAAAGCCGAAGGGCTGGGGGGCCACAGGCCTCGGGCTCCCAAGCCTAAAGGCTGGGACGCCCATGGCCTAGGGCTCCCTAAGCCGAAGGGTGGGGTCCCCCCAGGACTGGGGCTCCCAAAATCTAAGGGCTGAGGCGCCCCAGGCCTGGGGCACCCAAAGCCTAAGGGCTGGGGAGCCCATGCCTGGCGCTCCATAAGCCGAAGGGCTGGGGTGTCCAAGGCCATGGGCCCCCTAATCCTAAGGGCTGGTGCGCCCCAGGCCTGGGGCTCCCTATGCCTATGGTCTGCAGCGCCCCAGGCCTAGGGGCTCCCAAATCCTAAGGGCTGGGGCGCCCCAGGCCTTGGTCTCCCAAAGCCAAAGGGCTGTGGCGCCCCAGGCCTGGGGATCCCAAAGCCTAAAAGGCCGGGGCGCCCCGGCCTGGGACTCCCAAAGCCTAAGGCTGGGACGCCCCTGGCCAGGGGCTTCTTAAGCCGAAGAACTGGGGCGCCCCAGGCCAGGGGCTCCCTAAGCCTAAGGGCTGGGGCGTACCATGCCTGGGGCTGCCAAAGCCTAAGGGCTGCGGAGCCCCAGGGCTGGAGCTCCAAAAGCCTAAAGGCTGGGGAGAACCAGTCCTGGGGATCCCTAAGCCTAAGGCCTGGGGGGCCACAGGCCTGGGGCTCCCCAAGCCTAAAGGCTGGGGCGCCCCAGGCGTGGAGGTCCCTAAATCTAAGGGCTGGGGCGCCCCAGGCCTGGGGCTCCCTAAGCCTAAGGGCTGGAGCGCCCCAGGCCTGGGGCTCCCAAAGCCTAAGGGCTGGGGCTCCCCAGGCTAGGGGCACCCTAAGCCTAAGAGCAGGGGCTCCCCAGGTATAGGGCTCCCAAAGCCAAAGGGCTGGGGCATCCCAGGCCTGGGGCTCCCTAACCCTAAGGGCTGTGACGCCCCAGGCCTGGGGCTCACTAAACCGAAGGGCTGGGTCCTCCCAGGCCTGTGGCTCCCAAAGGATAAGGGCGGGTGCGCCCCAGGCCTGAGGCTCCCAAAGCCTAAGGGCTGGGGCGCCCCACGCCTGGAGCTCCCAAAGCCTAAGGGCTGGGGCGCCCCTGGCCTGGGACTACCATGCCTAAGGGCTGGGACGCCCCAGGCCTGGGATTCCCAAAGCCGAAGGGCTGGGGCGTCCCAGGCCATGGGCTCCCTAAGCCTAAGGGCTGGGACGCCCCAGGCTTGGGGCTCCCTAAGCCGAAGGGCTGGGGCGTCCAAGGCCTGGGGCTCTCTAAGCCTAAGGGCTGGAGCGCCCCAGGTATAGGGCTCCCAAAGCCTAAGGGCTGGGGCGCCCCAGGCCTGGTGCTCCCAAAGCCTAAAGGCTGGGGCGCCACAGGCCTGGGACTCCCTAAGCCTAAGGGCTGTGGAACCCCAGGCCAGGAGCTCCCTAAACCTAAGGGCAGGGGCATCCCAGGCCTGGGGCTCCCTAATCCGAAGGGCGGGGGCGCCCCGGCTCTGGGGCTCCCAACGCCTAAGGACTGGAGCACCCCAAGACTGTGGCTTCCAAAGCCTAAGTGCTGGGTGCCCCAGGGCTGAGGCTACGTAAACCAAAGGGCTGGAGTGCCCCAGGCCTGGGGCTCCCAAAGCCTATGGGCTGGGGTGCCCCAGGGCTGGAGCTCCAAAAGCCTAAAGCCTTAGGCAACCCAGTCCTGGGGCTCCCTAAGCCTAAGGGCTGTGGCGCCCAAGGCCTGGGGCTCCCTAAGCCTAAGGGCTGTGGCGCCCCAGGCCAGGAGCTCCCTAAACCTAAGGGTTGGGGCGCCCCAGGCCGGGGGCTCCCTAAGCATAAGGGCCGGAGCTTTCCAGGCCTGGGTCTCCCTAAGACTAAGGGCTTGGGCGCCATAGGCCTGGGGCTCCCAAAGCCTAAGGGCTGGGGCGCCCCAGTCCTGGGGCACCCTAAGCCTAAGTGCTGGGTCGCCCTAGGCCAGGGGCTCCCTAATCCTAAGGGCTGGAGCTTCCCAGGACTGGGGATCCCAAAGCCTAAGGGCTAGGGCGCCCTAGGCATGGTGCGCCCTAAGCCGAAGTGCTGGGGCGTCCCAGGCCAGGGGCTCCCTAAGCCTAAGGGCTGGGGCGACCCAGGCTTGGGGCTCCCTAAGCCTAAGGGCTGGGACGCCCATGGCTTAGGGCTCCCTAAGCCGAAGGGCTGGGTTGCCCCAGGCCTGGAGCTCCCAAAACCTAAGGGCTGAGTCGCCCAGGCCGGGGGCACCCAAAGCCTAAGGGCTGGGGAGCCCTAGGCCTGGCGCGCCCTAAGCCGAAGGGCTGGGGTGTCCAAGGCCATGGGCCCCCTAATCCTAAGGGCTTGAGCGCCCCAGGCCTGGGGCTCCCAAATCCTAAGGGCTGGGGCGCCCCAGGCCTTGGTCTCCCAAAGCGAAAGGGCTGTGGCGCCCCATGCCTGGGGGTCCCAAAGCCTAAGGGCTGGGGCGCCCTGGCCTGGGGCTCCCGAAGCCTAAGGCTGGGACGCCCCTGGCCAGGGGCTTCTTAAGCCGAAGAAATGGGGCGCCCCAGGCCAGGGGCTCCCTAAGCCTAAGGGCTGGGGCGTACCATGCCTGGGGCTCCCAAAGCCTAAGGGCTGGGGAGAACCAGTCCTGGGGCTCCCTAAGCCTAAGGCCTGGGGGGCCACAGGCCTGGGGCTCCCTTAGCCTAAAGGCTGGGGCCCCCCAGGCGTGGAGGTTCCTAAGTCTAAGGGCTGTGGCGCCCCAGGCCAGGAGCTCCCTAAACCTAAGGGATGGGGCGCCCCAGGCCGGGGGCTCCCTAAGCCTAAGGGCAGGGGCATCCCAGGCCTGGGGCTCCCTAATCCGAAGGGCGGGGGCGCCCCGGCCCTGGGGCTCCCAAGGCCTAAGGGCTGGAGCACCCAAAGACAGTTGCTTCCAAAGCCTAAATGCTGGGTGCCCCAGGGCTGGGGCTACGTAAACCAAAGGGCAGGAGTGCCCCAGGCCTGGGGCTCCCAAAGCCTATGGGCTGGGGTGCCACAGGGTTGGAGCTCCAAAACCTAAAGGCTTAGCCGACCCAGTCCTGGGGCTCCCTAAGCCTAAGGGCTGGGGGGCCACAGGCCTGGGACTCCCTAAGCCTAAGTGCTGGGGCGACCCAGGCTTAGGGCTCCCTAAGCCTAAGGGCTGGGACGCCCATGGCCTAGGGCTCCCTAAGCCGAAGGGTGGGGTCCCCCCAGGACTGGGGCTCCCAAAATCTAAGGGCTGAGGCGCCCCAGGCCTGGGGCACCCAAAGCCTAAGGTCTGGGGAGCCCATGCCTGGCGCTCCATAAGCCGAAGGGCTGGGGTGTCCAAGGCCATGGGCCCCCTAATCCTAAGGGCTGGTGCGCCCCAGGCCTGGGGCTCCCTATGCCTATGGTCTGCAGCGCCCCAGGCCTAGGGGCTCCCAAATCCTAAGGGCTGGGGCGCCCCAGGCCTTGGTCTCCCAAAGCCAAAGGGCTGTGGCGCCCCAGGCCTGGGGATCCCAAAGCCTAAAAGGCCGGGGCGCCCCGGCCTGGGACACGCAAAGCCTAAGGCTGGGACGCCCCTGGCCAGGGGCTTCTTAAGCCGAAGAACTGGGGCGCCCCAGGCCAGGGGCTCCCTAAGCCTAAGGGCTGGGGCGTACCATGCCTGGGGCTGCCAAAGCCTAAGGGCTGCGGAGCCCCAGGGCTGGAGCTCCAAAAGCCTAAAGGCTGGGGAGAACCAGTCCTGGGGATCCCTAAGCCTAAGGCCTGGGGGGCCACAGGCCTGGGGCTCCCCAAGCCTAAAGGCTGGGGCGCCCCAGGCGTGGAGGTCCCTAAATCTAAGGGCTGGGGCGCCCCAGGCCTGGGGCTCCCTAAGCCTAAGGGCTGGAGCGCCCCAGGCCTGGGGCTCCCAAAGCCTAAGGGCTGGGGCTCCCCAGGCTAGGGGCACCCTAAGCCTAAGAGCAGGGGCTCCCCAGGTATAGGGCTCCCAAAGCCAAAGGGCTGGGGCGTCCCAGGCCTGGGGCTCCCTAACCCTAAGGGCTGTGACGCCCCAGGCCTGGGGCTCACTAAACCGAAGGGCTGGGTCCTCCCAGGCCTGTGGCTCCCAAAGGATAAGGGCAGGTGCGCCCCAGGCCTGAGGCTCCCAAAGCCTAAGGGCTGGGGCGCCCCACGCCTGGAGCTCCCAAAGCATAAGGGCTGGGGCACCACAGGCCTGGGGCTCCCTAAGCCTAAGGGCTGTGGCACCCCAGGCCAGGAGCTCCCCAAACCTAAGGGTTAGGGCGCCCCAGGACGGGAGCTCCCTAAGCCTAAGGACAGGGGCATCCCAGGCCTGGGGCTCCCTAATCCGAAGGGAGGGGGCGCCCCGGCCCTGGGGCTCCCAAAGCCTAAGGGCTGGAGCACCCCAAGACAGTGGCTCCCAAATCCTAAGTGCTGGGTGCCCCAGGGCTTGGGCTACGTAAACCAAATGGCTGGAGTGCCCCAGGCCTGGAGCTCCCAAAACCTAAGGATGGGGCGCCCTAGGCCTGGCGCGCCCTTGCCGAAGGGCTGGGGCGTCCCAGGCCATGGGCTCCCTAAGCCAAAAGGCTAGGGCGCCCCATGCCTGGGGCGCCCTAAGCCTAAGGGCTAGGACGCCCCAGCACTGGGGCTCCCTAAGTCGAAGGGCTGTGTCCCCCCTGGCCTGGGGCTCCAAAAGCCTAAGGGCTGTGGCGCCCCTGGCCTGGGACTACCATGCCTAAGGGCTGGGGCGCCCCAGGCCTGGGACTCCCAAAGCCGAAGGGCTGGGGCACACCAGCCCTGGGGCGCCCAAAGCCTAAGGGCTGTGGTGCCCCAGGCCTGGGGCTCCCTAAGCCGAAGGGCTGGGGCGTCCCAGTCCATGGGCTCCCTAAGCCTAAGGGCTGTGGCGCCCCAGGACTGGGGCTCCCTAAGCCAAAGGGCTGGGGCGTCCCAGGCCATGGGCTCCCTAAGCCTAAGGGCTGGGACGCCCCAGGCTTGGGGCTCCCTAAGCCGAAGGGCTTGGGCGTCCCAGGCCATGGTCTCCCTAAGCCTAAGGGCTGTGGCGCCCCAGGCCTGGGGCTCCCTAAGCCTAAGCGCTGGGGCGCATCAGGCCTGGGCTCAGAAAGCCTAAGGGCAGGGTTGTCCCAGGCCATGGGCTCCCTAAGCCTAAGGGCTGGGGCGCCCCAGTTCTGGGGCTCCCAAAGCCTAAGGGCAGAGTTGTCGCAGCCCTTGGGATCCCTAAGCCTAAGGGCTGGGGCGCCCCAGTTCTGGGGCTCCCAAAGCCTAAGGGCTGGGGCGCCCCAGGCCTGGGGCTCCCTAAGCCTAAGGGCTGGAGTGCCCCAGGCCTGGGTCTCCCAAAGCCTAAGGGCTGGGGCGCCCCAGGCCTGGGGCACCCTAAGCCTAAGAGCTGGGGCTCCCCAGGTATAGGGCTCCCAAAGCCAAAGGGCTGCGCCGTCCCAGGCCATGGACTCCCTAAGTCTAAGGACTGGTGCGCCCCAGGCCTGGGGCTAACTAAGCCTAAGAACTGGTTCGCCCTAGGCCTGGGGCTCCCTAAGCCTAATGGCTGGAGCGGCCCAGGCCTGGGGCTCCCAAAGCCTAAGGGCTGGGGCGCCCCAGGCCTGGGGCTCCCTAAGCCTAAGAGCTGTGATGCCCCAGGCCTGGGGCTCCCTAAGCCGAAAGGCTGGGTCCCCCCAGGCTTGGGGCTCTCTAAGTCTAAGGGCTGAGGCACCCCAGGCCTGGGGCTACCAAAGCCTAAGGGCTGGGCGCTCCAGGCCTGGGACACCCAAAGCTTAAGGGCTTGGGAGCCCTAGGCCTGGCGCGCCCTAAGCCGAAGGGCTCGGGCGTCCCAGGCCATGGGCTCCCTAAGCCTAAGGGCTGGTGCGCCCCAGGCCTGGGGCTACCTAAGCCTAAGGGCTGGAGCGCCCCAAGTCTGGGCTTCTCAAATCCTAAGGGCTGGGGCGCCCCAGGCCTTGGTCTCCCAAAGCCAAAGGGCTGGGGGGGACCCAGGCCTGGGGCTCCCTAAGCCGAAGCGCTGGGGGGCCCCATGCCTGGGGCTCCCATAGCCTATGGGCTGGGGCGCCCAGGGCAAGGGCTTCCTAAGCCTAAGGGCTGGGGCGTACCATACCTGGGGCTCCCAAAGCCTATGGGCTCGGGCGCCCCAGGCCTGGGGCTCCCAAAGCCTAAGGGCTGGGGTGCCCCAGGGCTGGTGCTCCAAAAGCCTAATGGCTGAGACGACCCAGTCCTGGGGCAACCAAAGCCTAAGCGCTGTGGCGCCCCAGGCCTGGGGCTCGCTAAGCCTAAAGGCTGGGGTGCCCCAGGCCTGGAGCTCCCAAATCCTAAGGGCTGTGGCTCTCCTGCCTGGGGCTCCCTAAGCCTAAGGACTGTGGGGCCCCAGGCCAGGAACTCCCTAAACCTAAGGGTTGGGGCGCCCCAGGCCGGGGGCTCCCTAAGCATAAGGGCTGGAGCTTCCCAGGCCTGGGTCTCCCTAAGCCTAAGGGCTTGGGCGCCATAGGCCTGGGGCTCCCAAAGCCTAAGGGCTGGGGCGCCCCAGACCTGGGGCACCCTAAGCCTAAGTGCTGGGGCGCCCCAGGCCTGGGGATCCCAAAGCCTAAGGGCTACGGCGCCCTAGGCCTGGCGCGCCCTAAGCCAAAGTGCTGGGGCGTCCCAGGCCAGGGGCTCCCTAAGCCTAAGGGCTGGGGCGCCCCAGGCCTGGGACACCCTAAGCCTAAGAGCTGGGGCTCCCCAGGTATAGGGCTCCCAAAGCCAAAGGGCTGGGGCGTCCCAGGCCTGGGGCTCCCTAACCCTAATGGCTGGGACGCCCCAGGCCTGGGGCTCACTAAACCGAAGGGTTGGGTCCCCCCAGGCCTGTGGCTCCCAAAGGCTAAGGGCGGGTGCGCCCCAGTCCTGGGGCACTCTAAGCCTAAGTGCTGGGGCGCCCCAGGCCTGGGGATCCCAAAGCCTAAGGGCTAGGGCGCCCTAGGCCTGGCGCGCCCTAAGCCGAAGTGCTGGGGCGTCCCAGGCCAGGGGCTCCCTAAGCCTAAGGGCTGGGGCGACCCAGGCTTAGGGCTCCCTAAGCCTAAGGGCTGGGACGCCCATGTCCTAGGGCTCCCTAAGCCGAAGGATGGGGTCCCCCCAGGCCTGGGGCTCCCAAAATCTAAGGGCTGAGGCGCCCCGGGCCTGGGGCACCCAAAGCCTAAGGGCTGGGGAGCCCTAGGCCTGGCGCTCCCTAAGCCGAAGGGCTGGGGTGTCCAAGGCCATGGGCCCCCTAATCCTAAGGGCTGGTGCGCCCCAGGCCTGGGGCTCCCTATGCCTATGGTCTGGAGCGCCCCGGCCTGGGGCTCCCAAATCCTAAGGGCTGGGGCTACCCCAGGCCTTGGTCTCCCAAAGCCAAAGGGCTGTGGCGCCCCAGGACTGGGGCTCCCAAACCTAAGGGCTGGGGCGCCCCGGCCTGGGGCTCCCAAAGCCTAAGGCTGGGACGCCCCTGGCCAGGGGCTTCTTAAGCCAAAGAACTGGGGCGTCCCAGGCCAGGGGCTCCCTAAGCCTATGGGCTGGGGCGGTCCATGCCTGGGGCTCCCAAAGCCTAAGGGCTGCGGAGCCCCAGGGTTGGAGCTCCAAAAGCCTAAAGGCTGGGGAGAACCAGTCCTGGGGATCCCTAAGCCTAAGGCCTGGGGGGCCACAGGCCTGGGGCTCCCCAAGCCTAAAGGCTGGGGTGCCCCAGGCGTGGAGGTCCCTAAATCTAAGGGCTGGGGCGCCCCAGGCCTGGGGCTCCCTAAGCCTAAGGGCTGGAGCACCCCAGGCCTGGGGCTCCCAAAGCCTAAGGGCTGGGGCTCCCCAGGCTAGGGGCACCCTAAGCCTAAGAGCTGGGGCTCCCCAGGTATAGGGCTCCCAAAGCCAAAGGGCTGGGGCGTCCCAGGCCTGGGGCTCCCTGACCCTAAGGGCTGTGACGCCCCAGGCCTGGGGCTCACTAAACCGAAGGGCTGGGTCCCCCCAGGCCTGTGGCTCCCAAAGGATAAGGGCGGGTGCGCCCCAGGCCTGAGGCTCCCAAAGCCTAAGGGCTGGGGCGCCCCAGGCCTGGAGCTCCCAAAGCATAAGGGCTGGGGCGCCACACGCCTGGGGCTCCCTAAGCCTAAGGGCTGTGGCACCCCAGGCCAGGAGCTCCCCAAACCTAAGGGTTGGGGCGCCACAGGACTGGGGCTCCCTAAGCCTAAGGACAGGGGCATCCCAGGCCTGGGGCTCCCTAATCCGAAGGGCGGGGGCGCCCCGGCCCTGGGGCTCCCAAAGCCTAAGGGCTGGAGCACCCCAAGACTGTGGCTCCCAAATCCTAAGTGCTGGGTGCCCCAGGGCTTGGGCTACGTAAACCAAATGGCTGGAGTGCCCCAGACCTGGAGCTCCCAAAACCTAAGGATGGGGCGCCCTAGGCCTGGGACTACCATGCCTAAGGGCTGGGGCGCCCCAGGCCTGGGACTCCCAAAGCCGAAGGGCTGGGGCACACCAGCCTGGGGCGCCCAAAGACTAAGGGCTGTGGTGCCCCAGGCCTGGGGCTCCCTAAGCCGAAGGGCTGGGGCGTCCCAGGCCATGGGCTCCCTAAGCCTAAGGGCTGTGGCGCCCCAGGCCTGGGGCTCCTTAAGCCGAAGGGCTGGGGCGTGCCAGGCCATGGGCTCCCTAAGCCTAAGGGCTGGGACGCCCCAGGCTTGGGGCTCCCTAAGCCGAAGGGCTTGGGCGTCCCAGGCCATGGTCTCCCTAAGTCTAAGGGCTGTGGCGCCCCAGGCCTGGGGCTCCCTAAGCCTAAGCGCTGGGGCGCATCAGGCCTGGGCTCCCAAAGACTAAGGGCAGGGTTGTCCCAGGCCATGGGCTCCCTAATCCTAAGGGCTGGGTCGCCCCAGTTCTGGGGCTCCCAAAGCCTAAGGGCAGAGTTGTCGCAGCCCTTGGGATCCCTAAGCCTAAGGGCTGGGGCGCCCCAGTTCTGGGGCTCCTAAAGCCTAAGGGCTGGGGCGCCCCAGGCCTGGGGCTCCCTAAGCCTAAGGGCTGGAGCGCCCCAGGCCTGGGGCTCCCAAAGCCTAAAGGCTGGGGCGCGCCAGGCCTGGGGCACCCTAAGCCTAAGAGCTGTGGCTCCCCAGGTATAGGGCTCCCAAAGCCAAAGGGCTGCGGTGTCCCAGGCCATGGAATCCCTAAGTCTAAGGACTGGTGCGCCCCAAGCCTGGGGCTTACTAAGCCTAAGAACTGGGGCGCCCTAGGCCTGGGGCTCCCTAAGCCTAATGGCTGGAGCGGCCCAGGCCTGGGGCTCTCAAAGCCTAAGGGCCGGGGCGCCCCAGGCCTGGGGCTCCGTAAGCCTAAGAGCTGTGATGCCCCAGGCCTGGGGCTCCCTAAGCCGAAGGGCTTGGTCCCCCCAGGCTTGGGGCTCCCTAAGTCTAAGGGCTGAGGCACCCCAGGCCTGGGGCTACCAAAGCCTAAGGGCTGGGCGATCCAGGCCTGGGACACCCAATGCCTAAGGGCTGTGGCGCCCCAGGCCTGGGGCTCGCTAAGCCTAAAGGCTGGGGCGCCCCAGGCCTGGGGCTCCCTAAGCCTAAGGGCTGGTGCGCCCCAGGCTTGGGGCTACCTAAGCCTAAGGGCTGGAGCGCCCCAAGCCTGGGCTTCTCAAATCCTAAGGGCTGGGGTGCCCCAGGCCTTGGTCTCCCAAAGCCAAAGGGCTGGGGGGACCCCAGGCCTGGGGCTCCCAAAGCCTATGGGCTGGGGTGCCCCATGCCTGGGGTTCCCAAAGCCTATGGACTGGGGCGCCCAGGGCAAGGGCTTCCTAAGCCTAAGGGCTGGGGCGTACCATACCTGGGGCTCCCAAAGCCTATGGGCTCGGGAGCCCCAGGCCTGGGGCTCCCAAAGCCTAAGGGCTGGGGTGCCCCAGGGCTGGTGCTCCAAAAGCCTAAAGGCTGAGGCGACCCAGTCCTGGGGCACCCAAAGCCTAAGGGCTGTGGCGCCCCAGGCCTGGGGCTCGCTAAGCCTAAAGGCTGGGGCGCCCCAGGCCTGGGGCTCCCTAAGCCTAAGGGCTGTGGGGCCCCAGGCCAGGAACTCCGTAAACCTAAGGGTTGGGGCGCCCCAGGCCGGGGGCTCCCTAAGCATAAGGGCTGGAGCTTCCCAGGCCTGGGTCTCCCTAAGCCTAAGGGCTTGGGCGCCATAGGTCTGGGGCTCCCAAAGCCTAAGGGCTGGGGCGCCCCAGACCTGGGGCACCCTAAGCCTAAGTGCTGGGGCGTTCCAGGCCTGGGGATCCCAAAGCCTAAGGGATAGGGCGCCCTAGGCCTGGCGCGCCCTAAGCCGAAGTGCTGGGGCGTCCCAGGCCAGGGGCTCCCTAAGCCTAAGGGCTGGGGCGCCCCAGGCCTGGGACACCCTAAGCCTAAGAGCTGGGGCTCCCCAGGTATAGGGCTCCCAAAGCCAAAGGGCTGGGGCGTCCCAGGCCTGGGGCTCCCTAACCCTAATGGCTGGGACGCCCCAGGCCTGGGGCTCACTAAACCGAAGGGTTGGGTCCCCCCAGGTCTGTGGCTCCCAAAGGCTAAGGGCGGGTGCGCCCCAGGCCTGGTGCTCCCAAAGCCTAAGGGCTGGGGCGCCACAGGCCTGGGGCTCCCTAAGCCTAAGGGCTGTGGCGCCCCAGGCCAGGAGCTCCCTAAACCTAAGGTTTGTAGCCCCCCGGGGCGGGGGCTCCCTAAGCCAAAGGGCAGGGGCATCCCAGGCCTGGGGCTCCCTAATCCGAAAGTCGGGGGCGCCCCGGCCCTGGGGCTCCCAATGCCTTAGGGCTGGAGCACCCCAAGACTGTGGCTTCCAAAGCATACGTGCTGGGTGCTCCTGGGCTGGGGCTATGTAAACCAAAGGGCTGGAGTGCCCCAGGCCTGGGGCTCCCAAAGCCTATGGGCTGGGGTGCCCCAGGGCTGGAGCTCCAAAAGCCTAAAGGCTGAGGCTACCCAGTCCGGGGGCTCCCTAAGCCTAAGGGCTGGGGGGCCACAGGCCTGGGGCTCCCTAAGCCTAAAGGCTGTGGCGCCCCAGGCCTGGGGCTCCCTAAGCCTAAGGGCTGTGGCGCCACAGGCCAGGAATTACCTAAACCTAAGGGTTGGGGCGCCCCAGGCCGGGGGCTCCCTAAGCATAAGGGCTGGAGCTTCCCAGGCCTGGGTCTCCCTAAGACTAAGGGCTTGGGAGCCATAGGCCTGGGGCTCCCAAAGCCTAAGGGCTGGGGCGCCCCAGACCTAGGGCACCCGAAGCCTAAGTGCTGGGGCGCCCCAGGCCTGGGGATCCCAAAGCCTAAGGGCAGGGCGCCCTAGGCCTGGCGCGCCCTAAGCCGAAGTGCTGGGGCGTCCCAGGCCAGGGGCTCCTTAAGCCTAAGGGCTGGGGCGACCCAGGCTTGGGGCTCCCTAAGCCTAAAGCTGGGACGCCCATGGCCTAGGGCTTCCTAAGCCGAAGGGCTGGGTCCCCCCAGGCTGGGGCTCCCAAAGTCTAAGGGCTGAGGCGCCCCAGGCCTGGGGCACCCAAAGCCTAAGGGCTGGGGCGCCCCGGGCTGGGGCTCCCAAAGCCTAAGGCTGGGACGCCCCTGGCCAGGGGCTTCCTAAGCCGAAGAACTGGGGCGCCCCAGGCCAGGGGCTCCCTAAGCCTAAGGGCTGGGGCGACACAGGCTTGGGGCTCCCTAAGCGTAAAGCTGGGACGCCCATGGCCTGGGGCTCACTAAGCCGAAGGGCTGGGGTGTCCCAGGCTATGGGCTCCCTAAGCCTAAGGGCTGGGGCACCCCAGGCCTGGGGCTCCCTAACCCTAAATGCTAGCCTGAGGCGACCCAGGCATGGGGCTCCCTAAGTCTAAGGGCTGAGGCACCCCTGCCTGGAGGTACCAAAGCCTAAGGGCTGGGCGCCCCAGGCCTGGGACACCCAAAGCCTAAAGGCTAGGTCGCCCTAGGCCTGGCGCGCCCTAGCCGAAGGGCTGGGGCTTCCCAGGCCATGGGCTCCCTAACCCTAAATGCTAGCCTGAGGCGACCCAGGCATGGGGCTCCCTAACACGAAGTGCTGGGTCCCCCCTGGCCTGGGGCTCCCTAAGGCTAAGGGCTGGGGCGCCCCAGGCCTGGGACTCCCAAGTCTAAGGGCTGTGTCGCCCCAGGCCTGGGGCTCACTAAGCCGAAGGGCTGGAGTGTCCCAGGCTATGGGCTCCCTAAGCCTAAGGGCTGGGGCACCCCAGGCCTGGGGCTCCCTAAGTCTAAGGGTTGGGACGCCCCAGGCATGGGGCTCCCTAAGCCGAAACGCTGGGGCGTCCCAGGCTATGGGCTCCCTAAGCCTAAGGGCTGGGGCACCCCAGGCCTGGGGCTCCCTAAGCCTAAGGGCTGTGGCGCCCCAGGCTTGGGGCTCCCTAAGCCTAAGGGCTGGGGCGCATCAGGCCTGGGGCTCCCAAAGCCTAAGGGCAGGGTTGTCCCAGGCCATGGGCTCCCAAAGCCTAAGGTCTGGGGCGCCCCAGCCTGGGGCTCCCTAAGTCTAAGGGCTGGAGCGCCCCAGGCCTGGGGCTCCCAAAGCCTAAGGGCTGGGGCGCCCCAGGCCTGGGGCACACTAAGACTAAGAACTGGGGCTCCCCAGGTATAGGGCTCCCAAAGCCAAAGGGCTGGGCGTCCCATGCCATGGACTCCCTAAGTCTAAGGACTGGTGCGCCCCAGGACTGGGGCTCACTAAGCCTAAGAACTGGGGCGCCCTAGGCATGGGGCTCCCTAAGCCTAATGGCTGGAGCGCCCCAGGCCTGGGGCTCCCAAAGCCTAAGGGCTGGGGCGCCCCAGACCTGGGGAACCCTAAGCCTAAGGCCTGGGGCGCCCCAGAACTGGGGATCCCAAAGCCTAAGGGCTAGGGCACCCTAAGTCTGGTGCGCCCTAAGCCGAAGTGCTGGGGCGTCCCAGGCCATGGGCTCCCTAAGCCTAAGGGCTGCGGTGCCCCAGGCCTGGGGCTCCCTAAGCCTAAGTGCTGTGACGCCCCAGGCCTGGGGCTCCCTAAGCCGAAGGGCTGGGTCCCCCCAGGCCTGGGGCTCCCTAAGTCTAAGGGCTGAGGCACCCCTGCCTGGAGGTACCAAAGCCTAAGGGCTGGGCGCCCCAGGCCTGGGACACCCAAAGCCTAAGGGCTTGGGAGCCCTAGGCCTGGCGCGCCCTAAGCGGAAGGGCTGGGGCGTACCAGGCCATGGGCTCCCTAAGCCTAAGGGCTGGTGCGCCCCAGGCCTGGGGCTCCCAAATCCTAAGGGCTGGGGTGCCCCAGGCCTTGGTCTCCCAAAGCCAAAGGGTTGGGGCGCCCCAGGCATGGGGCTCCCAAAGCCTAAGGGCTGGGGCGCCCCGGCCTGGGGCTCCCAAAGCCTAAGGCTGGGACGCCCCTTGGGGACCCAGGCCTGGGGCTCCCAAAGCCTATGGGCTGGGGCGCCCAGGGCAAGGGCTTCCTGAGCCTAAGGCCTAGGGCGTACCATGCCTGGGGCTCCCAAAGCCTATGGGCTGGGGCGCCCCAGGCCTGGGGCTCCCAAAGCCTAATGGCTGGGGTGCCCCAGGGCTGGAGCTCCAAAAGCCTAAAGGCTGAGACGACCCAGTCCTGAGGCTCCCTAAGCCTAAGGGCTGGGGAGCCACAGGCCTGGGGCTCCCTAAGCCTAAAGGCTGGGGCGCCCCTGGCCTGGAGCTCCCAAAGCCTAAGGGCTGTGGCGCCCCAGGCCTGGGGCTCCCTAAGCCTAAGGGCTGTGGCGCCCCAGGCCAGGAGCTCCCTAAACCTAAGGGTTGGGGTGCCCCAGGCCGGGGGCTCCCTAAGCATAAGGGCTGGAGCTTCCCAGGCCTGGGTCTCCCTAAGAATAAGGGCTTGGGCGCCATAGGCCTGGGGCTCCCAAAGCCTAAGGGCTGGGGCGCCCCAGACCTGGGGCACCCTAAGCCTAAGTGCTGGGGCGCCCCAGGCCTGGGGATCCCAAAGCCTAAGGGCTAGGTCGCCCTAGGCCTGGCACGCCCTAAGCCGACGTGCTGGGGCGTCCCAGGCCAGGGGCTCCCTATGCCTAAGGGCTGGAGCGCCCCAGGCCTGGGGCTCCCAAATCCTAAGGGCTGGGGCGCCCCAGGCCTTGGTCTCCCAAAGCCAAAGGGCTGTGGCGCCCCAGGCCTGGGGCTCCCAAAGCCTAAGGGCTTGGGCGTCCCGGCCTGGGGCTCCCAAAGCCTTAGGCTGGGACGCCCCTGGCCAGTGGCTTCCTTAGCCGAAGAACTGGGGCACCCCAGGCTAGGGGCTCCCTAAGCCTAAGGGCTGGGGCGTACCATGCCTGGGGCTCCCAAAGCCTAAGAGCTGGGGTGCACCAAGCCTGGGGCTCCCAAAGACTAAGGGCTGTGGAGCCCCAGGCCTGGGACTCCCGAAGCCGAAGGGCTGGGGCGCCCCAGGCCATGGATTCCCTAAGCCTAAGGGCTGGGGCGTCCCAGGCCTGGGGCTCCCTAACCCTAAGGGATGGGACGCCCCAGGACTGGGGCTCACTAAACCGAAGGGCTGGGTCCCCCCAGGCCTGTGGCTCCCAAAGGCTAAGGGCAGGTGCGCCCCAGGCCTGGGGTTCCCAAAGCCTAAGGGCTGGGGCGCCCCAGGCCTGGAGCTCCCAAAGCCTAAGGGCTGGGGCACCACAGGCCTGGGGCTCCCTAAGCCTAAGGGCTGTGGCGCCCCAGGCCAGGAGCTCCCTAAACCTAAGGGTTGGGGCGCCCAAGGCCGGGGGCTCCCTAAGCCTAAGGGCAAGGGAATCCCAGGCCTGGGGCTCCCTAATCAGAAAGACGGGGGCGCCCCGGCCCGGGGGGTCCCAACGCCTAAGGGCTGGAGCAACCCCAGATGTAGCTCCCAAATCCTAAGTGCTGGGTGCCCCAGGGCTGGGGCTACATAAACCAAAGGGCTGGAGTGCCCCAGGCCTGGGGCTCCCAAATCATAAGGGCTGGGGCGCCCCAGGCCATGGGCTCCCTAAGCCAAAATGCTGGGGCGCCCCATGCCTGGGGCTCCCTAAGCCTAAGGGCTGGGGGGCCACAGGCCTGGGGCTCCCTAAGCCTAAAGGCTGCGGAGCCCCAGGGCTGGAGCTCCAAAAGCCTAAATGCTGGGGAGACCCAGTCCTGGGGCTCCCTAAGCCTAAGACCTGGGGGGCCACAGGCCTGGGGCTCCCTAAGCCTAAAGGCTGGGGCGACCCAGGCGTGGAGCTCCCTAAGTCTAAGGGCTGGGGCGTACCATGCCTGGGGCTCCCAAAGCCTAAGAGCTGGGGTGCACCAAGCCTGGGGCTCCCAAAGACTAAGGGCTGTGGAGCCCCAGGCCTGGGACTCCCGAAGCCGAAGGGCTGGGGCGCCCCAGGCCATGGATTCCCTAAGCCTAAGGGCTGGGGCGTCCCAGGCCTGGGGCTCCCTAACCCTAAGGGATGGGACGCCCCAGGACTGGGGCTCACTAAACCGAAGGGCTGGGTCCCCCCAGGCCTGTGGCTCCCAAAGGCTAAGGGCAGGTGCGCCCCAGGCCTGGGGTTCCCAAAGCCTAAGGGCTGGGGCGCCCCAGGCCTGGAGCTCCCAAAGCCTAAGGGCTGGGGCACCACAGGCCTGGGGCTCCCTAAGCCTAAGGGCTGTGGCGCCCCAGGCCAGGAGCTCCCTAAACCTAAGGGTTGGGGCGCCCAAGGCCGGGGGCTCCCTAAGCCTAAGGGCAAGGGAATCCCAGGCCTGGGGCTCCCTAATCAGAAAGACGGGGGCGCCCCGGCCCGGGGGGTCCCAACGCCTAAGGGCTGGAGCAACCCCAGATGTAGCTCCCAAATCCTAAGTGCTGGGTGCCCCAGGGCTGGGGCTACATAAACCAAAGGGCTGGAGTGCCCCAGGCCTGGGGCTCCCAAATCATAAGGGCTGGGGCGCCCCAGGCCATGGGCTCCCTAAGCCAAAATGCTGGGGCGCCCCATGCCTGGGGCTCCCTAAGCCTAAGGGCTGGGGGGCCACAGGCCTGGGGCTCCCTAAGCCTAAAGGCTGCGGAGCCCCAGGGCTGGAGCTCCAAAAGCCTAAATGCTGGGGAGACCCAGTCCTGGGGCTCCCTAAGCCTAAGACCTGGGGGGCCACAGGCCTGGGGCTCCCTAAGCCTAAAGGCTGGGGCGACCCAGGCGTGGAGCTCCCTAAGTCTAAGGGCTGGGGCGCCCCAGGCCTGGGGTTACCAAAGCCTAAGAGCTGGGGTGCACCAAGCCTGGGGCTCCCAAAGCCTAAGGGCTGTGGCGCCCCAGGCCTGGGACTCCCGAAGCCGAAGGGCTGGGGCGCCCCAGGCCATGGGCTCCCTAAGCCTAAGGGCTGGGGCGTCCCAGGCCTGGGGCTCCCTAACCCTAAGGGATGGGACGCCCCAGGCCTGGGGCTCACTAAACCGAAGGGCTGGGTTCCCCCAGGCCTGTGGCTCCCAAAGGCTAAGGGCAGGTGCGCCCCAGGCCTGAGGCTCCCAAAGCCTAAGGGCTGGGGCGCCCCAGGCCTGGAGCTCCCAAAGCCTAAGGGCTAGGGCACCACAGGCCAGGAGCTCCCTAAACCTAAGGGTTGGGGCGCCCCAGGCCGGGGGCTCCCTAAGCCTAAGGGCAGGGGCATCCCAGGCCTGGGGCTCCCTAATCAGAAAGGCGGGGGCGCCCCGGCCTGGGGGGTCCCAACGCCTAAGGGCTGGAGCACCCCCAGACTGTGGCTCCCAAATCCTAAGTGCTGGGTGCCCCAGGGCTGGGGCTACGTAAACCAAAGGGCTGGAGTGCCCCAGGCCTGGGGCTCCCAAAGCCTAAGGGTTAGGCGCCCCAGGCCATGGGCTCCCTAAGCCAAAATGCTGGGGCGCCCCATGCCTGGGTCTCCCTAAGCCTAAGGGCTGGGGCTCCCCAGGCCTTGGGTTCTCTCAGCCTAAGGGATGGGGCGCCCCTGGCCTGGGGCTCCAAAAGCCTAAGGGCTGGGGTGCCCTAGGCTGGGGCTCCCAAAGCCTAAGGGCTGGGGTGCCCCAGACCTGGGGCACCCTAAGCCTAAGGGCTAGGGCGCCCCAGGCCTGGGGATCCCAAAGCCTAAGGGCTTGGGCGCCCTAGGCCTTACGCGCCCTAATCCGAATGGCGGGGGCGCCCCAGGCCTGGGGCTCCCAACGCCTAAGGGCTGGGGTGCCGCAGACCTGGGCCTCCCAAAGTCTAAGGGCTGGGGCACCCCAAGACTGGGGCTCCCAAAGCCTAAGTGCTGGGTGCCCCAGGGCTGGGGCTACCTAAGCCAAAGGGCTGGAGTGCCCCAGGCCTGGGGCTCGCAAAGCCTAAGGGATGGGGCGCCCCAGGCCAGGACCTCCCAAACCCTAAGGCTGGGGCGCCACAGGTCTGGAGCTCCCAAAGCCTAAGGGCTGTGGTGCCCCAGCCTGGGGCTCCCTAACCTAAGGGCTGGGGGGTACCATGCCTGGGGCTCCCTAATTCTAAGGGCTGGGGCGCCCCAGGACTGGGGCTCCATAAGCCGAAGTGCTGGGGCGTCCCCAGCCATGGGCTACCTAAGCCTAAGGGCTGTGGCGCCCAGGGCCTGGGGCTCCCTAAGCCTAAGGACTGGGGCGCATTCAGGCCTGGGGCTCCCAAAGCCTAAGGGCAGGGGTGTCGCAGCCCTTGGGCTCCCTAAGCTTAAGGGCTGGGACGCCCAAGGTCTGGGGCTCCCAAAGCCTAAGGGATGGGGCGCCCCAGGCCTGGGGCTCCCTAAGCCTAAGGGCTGGAGTGCCCCAGGCCTGGGGCTCCCAAAGCCTAAGGGCTGGGGCGCCGCAGGCCTGGGGCACCCTAAGCCTAAGGGCTGGGGCGCCCCAGGCCTGGGGCTCCCTAAGCCTAAGGGCTGTGGCGCCCCAGGCCTGGGAGTCCCAAATCCTAAGGGCTGGGGCGCCCTAGGCCTGGGGCTCCCAAAGCCTAAGGGCTGGGGCGCCCAAGACCTGGGGCACCCTAAGCCTAAGGGCTAGGGCGCCCCAGGCCTGGGGATCCCAAAGCCTAAGGGCTAGGGCGCCCTATGCCTTACGCGCCCTAATCCGAAGGGCGGGGGCACCCCAGGCCTGGGGCTCCCAACGCCTAAGGGCTGGGGCGCCGCAGACCTGGGCCTCCCAAAGCCTAAGGGCTGGAGTGCCCCAGGCCTGGGGCTCCCAAAGCCTAAGGGATGGGGCGCCCCAGGCCAGGAGCTCCCAAAGCCTAAGGCTGGGGAGCCACAGGTCTGGGGCTCCCTAAGCCTAAGAGCTGTGGCGCCCCAGGCCTGGGGTTCTCTAAGCCTAAGGGATGGGGCGCCTCAGGACTGGAGCTCCCAAAGCCTAAGGGCTGTGGCGCCCCAGGCCTGGGGCTCCTTAAGCCTAAGGGCTGGAGCTTCACAGGCCTGGGTCTCCCTAAGCATAAGGGTTTGGGCGCCATAGGCCTGGGGCTCCAGAAGCCTAAGGGCTAGGGCGCCCTAGGTTTGGCGTGCCCTAATCCGAAGGGCGGGGGCGCCCCAGGCCTGGGGCTCACAACACCTAAGGGCTGGGGCGCCGCAGAACTGGGCCTCCCAAAGCCTAAGGGCTGGGCCCCCAGGCCGGGGATCCCAAAGCCTAAGGGCTGGGGCACCCCAGGCCTGGAGCTCCCAAAGCCTAAGGCTGTGGCTCCACAGGTCTGGGGCTCCCTAAGCCTAAGAGCTGGGGCGCCCCAGGCCTGGGGTTCTCTAAGCCTAAGGGATGGGGTGCCCCAACTGGAGCTCCCAGAGCCTAAGGGCTGGAGCTTCCCAGGCCTGGGTCTCCCTAAGCCTAAGGGCTTGGGCGCCATAGACCTGGGGCTCCAAAAGCCTAAAGGCTGGGGCTCCCAAGGCCTGCGGCTCCCAAATCCTAAGGGCTGGGGCGACCCAGGCCAGGGATCCCTAAGCCTACAGGCGGGGGCGCCCCAGGCCTGGGGCTCCCTAAGCCGAAGGGCTTGGGCGCCATAGGCCTGGGGCTCCAAAAGCCTAAGGGCTGGGACGCCTTAGCCCTGGCGCTCCCTAAGCCGAAGGGCTGGGTCCCCCCTGGCTTGGGGCTCCCTAAGCCTAAGGGCTGGGGCGACCCAGGCCTGGGGCTACCAAAGCCTAAGGGCTGGGGCGCCCCAAGCCTGGGACTCCCAAAGCCGAAGGGCTGGGGTGACACAGCCCTGTGGTCCCCAAAGCCTAAGGGCTGTGGCGCCCCAGGCCTGGGGTTCTCTAAGCCGAAGGACTGGGGCGTCCCAGGCCATGGGCTCCCTAAGCCTAAGGGCTGGGGCGCCCCAAGCCTGGTGCTCCCTAAGCCTAAGGGTTGGGACGCCCCAGAACTGGGGCTCCCAAAGCCGGAGGGCTGGGGCGTCCCAGGCCATGGGCTCCCTAAGCCTAAGGACTGTGGCGCCCTAGGCCTGGGGCCCCCTAAGCCTAAGGGCTGGGGCGCATCAGGCCTGGGGCTCCCAAAGCCTAAGGGCTGGGGCGTCGCAGCCCTTGGCCTCCCTAAGCCCAAGGGGCCTAAGAGCTGGGGCTCCCCAGGTATAGGGCTCCCAAAGCCAAAGGGCTGGTACGCCCCAGGCTTGGGGCTCACTAAACCGAAGGGCTGGGTCCCCCCAGGCCTGTGGCTCCCAAAGGCTAAGGCCGGGTGTGCCCCAGGCCTGGGGCTCCCAAAGCCTAAGAGCTGGGGCGCCCCAGGCCTGGAGCTCCCAAAGCATAAGGGCTGGGCACCACAGGCCTGGGGCTCCCAAAGCCTAAGGGCTGGGACGCCTTAGCCCTGGGGCTCCCTAAGCCGAAGGGCTGGGTCCCCCCTGGCTTGTGGCTCCCTAAGCCTAAGGGCTGGGGCGACCCAGGAATGGGGCTACCAAAGCCTAAGGGCTGGGGCGCCCCAAGCCTGGGACTCCCAAAGCCGAAGGGCTGGGGCGACACAGCCCTGTGGTCCCCAAAGCCTAAGGGCTGTGGCGCCCCAGGCCTGGGGCTCCCTAAGCCGAAGGGCTGGGGCGTCCCAGGCCATGGGCTCCCTAAGCCTAAGGGCTGGGGCGCCCCAGGCCTGGTGCTCCCTAAGCCTAAGGGTTATGACGCCCCAGAACTGGGGCTCCCAAAGCCGGAGGGCTGGGGCGTCCCAGGCCATGGGCTCCCTAAGCCTAAGGACTGTGGCGCCCTAGGCCTGGGGCCCCCTAAGCCTAAGGGTTGGGGCGCATCAGGCCTGGGGCTCCCAAAGCCTAAGGGCTGGGGCGTCGCAGCCCTTGGCCTCCCTAAGCCCAAGGGGCCTAAGAGCTGGGGCTCCCCAGGTATAGGGCTCCCAAAGCCAAAGGGCTGGGACGCCCCAGGCTTGGGGCTCACTAAACCGAAGGGCTGGGTCCCCCCAGGCCTGTGGCTCCCAAAGGCTAAGGGCGGGTGTGCCCCAGGCCAGGGGCTCCCAAAGCCTAAGAGCTGGGGCGCCCCAGGCCTGGAGCTCCCAAAGCATAAGAGCTGGGGCACCACAGGCCTGGGGCTCCCTAAGCCTAAGGGCTGTGGCGCCCCAGGCCAGGAGCTCCCTAAACCTAAGGGTTGGGGCGCCCCAGGCCGGGGGCTCCCTAAGCCTAAGGGCAGGGGCATTCCAGGCCTGGGGCTCCCTAATCCGAAGGGCGGGGGCGTCCCGTCCCTGGGGCTCCCAACGCCTAAGGGTTGGAGCACCCCAAGACTGTGGCTCCCAAAGCCTAAGTGCTGGGTTCCCCAGGGCTGGGGCTACGTAAACCAAAGGGCTGGAGTGCCCCAGGCCTGGGGCTCCCAAAGTCTAAGGTCTGGGGCACCCCAGGCCTTGGGCTCCCAAAACCTAAGGACTGGGGCGCCCTAGGCCTGGCGCGCCCTTGCCGAAGGGCTGGGGCGTCCCAGGCCATGGGCTCCCTAAGCCAAAAGGCTGGGGCGCCCCATGCCTGGGGCTCCTTAAGCCTAAGGGCTGGGACACCCCAGCCCTGGGGATCCCTAAGCTGAAGGGCTGTGTCCCCCCTGGCCTGGGGCTCCAAAAGCCTAAGGGCTGGGGCGCCCCTGGCCTGGGACTACCATGCCTAAGAGATGGGGGGCCCCAGGCCTGGGACTCCCAAAGCCGAAGGGCTGGGGCACACCAGCCCTGGGGCGCCCAAAACCTAAGGGCTGTGGCGCCCCAGGCTTGGGGCTCCCTAAGCCGAAGGGCTGGGACGTCCCTGGCCATGGGCTCCCTAAGCCTAAGGGTCGGGACGCCCCAGGTTTGGGGCTCCCTATGCCGAAGGACTGGGGCATCCCAGGCCATGGTCTCCCTAAGCCTAAGGGCTGTGGCGCCCCAGGCCTGGGGCTCCCTAAGCCTAAGGGCTAGGGAGCATCAGGCCTGGGGCTCTCAAAGCTAAGGACAGGGGCGTCGCAGCGCTTGGGCTCCCTAAGCCTAAGGGCTGGGGTGCCCCAGGTCTGGGGCTCCCAAAGACTAAGGCTGGGGCGCCCCAGGCCTGGGGCTCTCTAAGCCTAAGGGCTGAAGCGCCCCAGGTCTAGGGCTCCCAAAGCCTAAGGGCTGGGGCTCCCAAGTCCTGGGGCACCCTAAGCCTAAGGGCTGGGGCGCCCCAGGTCTAGGGCTCCCAAAGCCTAAGTGTTGGTGCGCCCTAGGCCTAGCGCGCCCTAAGCCAAATGGCTGGGGCGTCCCAGGTCATGGTCTCCCTAAGCCTAAGGGCTGTGGCGCCCCAGGAATGGGGTTCCCTAAGCCTAATGGCTGGGGCGCATCAGGCCTGGGGCTCCCAAAGCCTAAAGGCTGGGTCGCCCTAGGCCTGTTGTGCCCAAAGCCTAAAGGCTAGGGCGCCCTAGGCCTGGCGCGCCCTAGCCGAAGGGCTGGGGCTTCCCAGGCCATGGGCTCCCTAAGCCTAAAGGGTGGGCTGGGGCGACCCAGGCATGGGGCTCCCTAACACGAAGTGCTGGGTCCCCCTTGGCCTGGGGCTCCCTAAGCCTAAGGGCTGGGACGCCCTAGGCCTAGGGCTACCAAAGCCTAACGGCTGGGGCGCCCCAGGCCTGGGACTCCCAAGTCTAAGGGCTGTGGCGCCCCAGGCCTGGGGCTCACTAAGCCGAAGGGCTGGGACGTCCCATGCCATGGGCTCCCTAAGCCTAAGGGCTGGGCACCCCAGGCCTGGGGCTCCCTAAGCCGAAGGGCTGGGACGCCCCAGGCATGGGGCTCCCTTAGCCGAAACGCTGGGGCGTCCCAGGCCATGGGCTCCCTAAGCCTAAGGGCTGTGGCGCCCCAGGCTTGGGGCTCCCTAAGACTAAGGGCTGGGGCGCATCAGGCATGGGCTCCCAAAGCTTAAGGGCAGGGTTGTCCCAGGCCATGGGCTCCCTAAGCCTAAGGGCTGGGGCGCCCCAGTTCTGGGGCTCCCAAAGCCTAAGGTCTGGGGGGCCCCAGGCCTGGGGCTCCCTAAGCCTAAGGGCTGGAGCGCCCCAAGCCTGGGGCTCCCAAATCCTAAGGGCTGGGGTGCCCCAGGCCTTGGTCTCCCAAAGCCAAAGGCCTGGGGCGCCCCAGGCCTGGGGCTCCCAAAGCCTAAGGGCTGGGGCGCCCCGGCCTGGGACTCCCAAAGCCTATGGGCTGGGGCGCCCAGGGCAAGGGCTTCCTAAGCCTAAGGACTGGGGCGTACCATGCCTGGGGCTCCCAAAGCCTATGGGCTGGGGCGCCCCAGGCCTGGGGCTCCCAAAGCCTAAGAGCTGGGGCGTACCATGCCTGGGGCTCCCTAAGCCTAAGGGCTGGAGTGCCCCAGGCCTGGGTCTCCCAAAGCCTAAGGGCTGGGGCGCCGCAGGCCTGGGGCACCCTAAGCCTAAGGGATGGGGCGCCCCAGGCCTGGGGCTCCCTAAGCCTAAGAGCTGGGGCGCCCCAGGCCTGGGGTTCTCTAAGCCTAAGGGATGGGGCGCCCCAGGACTGGACCTCCCAAAGCCTAAGGGCTGTGGCGCCCCAGGCCTGGGGCTCCCTAAGCCTAAGGGCTGGAGCTTCCCAGGCCTGGGGCTCCCAAAGCCTAAGGGCTGGGGCACCCTAGGCCTGGGGCTCCCAAAGCCTAAGGGCTGGGACGCCCCAGACCCGGGGCACCCTAAGCCTAAAGGCTAGGGCGCCCCAGGCCTGGGGATCCCAAAGCCTAAGGGCTAGGGCGCCCTAGGCCTTACGCGCCCTAATTCGAAGGGCGGGGGCACCCCAGGCCTGGGGCTCCCAACGCCTAAGGGCTGGGGGGCCGCAGACCCGGGTCTCCCAAAGCCTAAGTGCTGGGGCACCCCAAGACTGGGGCTCCCAAAACCTATGTGCTGGGTGCCCCAGGGCTGGGGCTACCTAAGCCAAAGCGCTGGAGTTCCCCAGGCCTGGGGCTCCCAAACCTAAGGGATGGTGCGCCCCAGGCCAGCAGCTCCCAAAGACTAAGGCTGGGGCGCCACAGGTCTGGGGCGACCTAAGCCTAAGAGGTGTGGCGCCCCAGGCCTGGGGTTCTCTAAGCCTAAGTGATGGGGCGCCCCAGGACTGGAGCTACCAAAGCCTAAGGGCTGTGGCACCCCAGGCATGGGGCTCCTTAGGCCTAAGGGCTGGAGCTTCACAGGCCTGGGTCTCCCTAAGCCTAAGGGTTTGGGCGCCATAGGCCTGGGGCTCCAAAAGTCTAAGGGCTAGGGCGCCCTAGGTTTGGCACGTCCTAATCCGAAGGGCGGGGGCGCCCCAGGCCTGGGGCTCACAACACCTAAGGGCTGGGGCGCCGCAGACCTGGGCCTCCCAAAGCCTAAGGGCTGGGCCCCCCAGGCCTGGGGATCACAAAGCCTAAGGGCTGGGGCGCCCCAGGCCTGGAGCTCCCAAAGCCTAAGGCTGGGGGTCCCGGGTCTGGGGCTCCCTAAGCCTAAGAGCTGGGGTGCCCCAGGCCTGGGGTTCTCTAAGCCTAAGGGATGGGGTGCCCCAACTGGAGCTCCCAGAGCCTAAGGGTTGTGGCGCCCCAGGTCTGGGGATCCCTAAGCCTAAGGACTGGAGCTTCACAGGCCTGGGTCTCCCTAAGCCTAAGGGCTTGGGCGCCATAGACCTGGGGCTCCAAAAGCCTAAAGGCTGGGGCGCCCAAGGCCTGGGGCTAACAAATCCTAAGGGCTGGGGCGACCCAGGCCAGGGATCCCTAAGCCTACGGGCTGGAGCGCCCCAGACCTGGGGCTCCCAAATCTTAGGTCTGGGGCGTCCCAGGCCTTGTGCTCCCAAATCCTAAAGGCGGGGGCGCCCTAGGCCTGGCGCGCCCTAACCGAAGGGCTGGGGCTTCCCAGTCCATGGGCTCCCTAAGCCTAAAGGCTGGTCTGGGGCGCCCCAGGCATGGAGCTCCCTAACCCGAAGGGCTGGGTCCCACCAGGCCTGTGGCTCCCAAAGCCTAAGGTCTGGGGCGCCCCAGGGTTGGGGCTGCTAAAGCCTAATGGCTGGGCCCCCCAGGCCTCGGGCTCCCAAAGTCTAAGGGCTCGGGCGCCCCAGGCCTGGGGCTCCCAAAGCCTAAGGCCTGGCGCGCCCCAGGCTTGGGGCACCCTAAGACTAAGAGCTGGGGCTCCCCAGGTAGAGGACTCCCAAAGCCAAAGGGCTGGGGCGTCCCAGGCCATGGACTCCCTAAGTCTAAGGACTGGTGCGCCCCAGGCCTGGGGCTCACTAAGCCTAAGAACTGGGGCACCCTAGGCCTGGGGCTCCCTAAGCCTAATTGCTGGAGCGCCCCAGGCCTGGGGCTCCCAAAGCCTAAGGGCTGGGGCGCCCCAGACCTGGGGCACCCGAAGCCAAAGGACTGGGTCGCCCCACAATTGGGGATCCCAAAGCCTAAGGGCTAGGGCGCCCTAGGTCTGGTGCGCCCTAAGCCGAAGTGCTGGGGCGTCCCAGGCCATGGGCTCCCTAAGCCTAAGGGCTGGGGTGCCCCAGGCCTGGGGCTCCCTAAGCCTAAGGGCTGTGACGCCCCAGGCCTGGGGCTCCCTAAGCCGAAGGGCTGGGTTCCCCCAGGCCTGGGGCTCCCTAAGTCTAAGGACTGAGGCACCCCAGGCCTGGAGCTACGAAAGCCTAAGGGCTAGGCGCCCCAGGCCTGGGACACCCAAAGCCTAAGGGCTTGGGAGCCCTAGGCCTGGCGCGCCCTAAGCCGAAGGGCTGGGGCGTCCCAGGCCATGGGATCCCTAAGCCTAAGGGCTGGTGCGCCCCAGGCCTGGTGCTCCCTAAGCCTAAGGGCTGGAGCGCCCCATGCCTGGGGCTCCCAAATCCTAAGGGATGGGGTGCCCCAGGCCTTGGTCTCCCAAAGCCAAAGGCCTGGGGCGCCCCAGGCCTGGGACTCCCAAAGCCTAAGGCTGGAACGCCCCTGGCCAGGGGCTCCCTAAGCCGAAGGGCTGGGGGGCCCCAGGCCTGGGGCTCCCAAAGCCTATGGGCTGGGGAGCCCAGGGCAAGGGCTTCCTAAGCCTAAGGGCTGGGGCGTACCATGCCTGGGGCTCCCAAAGCCTATGGGCTGGGGCACCCCAGGCCTGGGGCTCCCAAAGCCTAAGGGCTGGGGTGCCCCAGGGCTGGAGCTCCAAAAGCCTAAAGGCTGAGGCGACCCAGTCCTGGGGCTCCCTAAGCCTAAGGGCTGGGGGGCCACAGGCCTGGGGCTCCCTAAGCCTAAAGGCTGGGGCACCCCAGGCCTGGAGCTCCCAAAGCCTATGGGCTGTGGTGCCCCAGGCCTGGGGCTCCCTAAGCCTAAGGGCTGTGGCGCCCCAGGCCAGGAGCTCCCTAAACCTAAGGGTTGGGGCGCCCCAGGCCTGGGGCTCCCAAAGCATAAGGGCTGGAGCTTCCCAGGACTGGGTCTCCCTAAGAATAAGGGCTTGGGCACCATAGGCCTGGGGCTCCAAAAGCATAAGGGCTGGGACGCCTTAGCCCTGGGCCTCCCTAAGCCGAAGGGCTGGGTCCCCCCTGGCTTGGGGCTCCCTAATCCTAAGGGCTGGGGCGACCCAGGCCTGGGGCTACCAAAGCCTAAGGGCTGGGGCGCCCCAGGCCTGGGACTCCCAAAGCCGAAGGGCTGGGGTGCCCAGCCCTGTGGCCCCCAAAGCCTAAGGGCTGTGGCGCCCCAGGCCTGGGGCTCCCTAAGCCGAAGGGCTGGGGCGTCCCAGGCCATGGGCTCCCTAAGCCTAAGGGCTGGGGCGCCCCAGGCCTGGTGCTCCCTAAGCCTAAGGGTTGGGACGCCCCAGAACCGGGGCTCCCAAAGCCGGAGGGCTGGGGCGTCCCAGGCCATGGGCTCCCTAAGCCTAAGGACTGTGGCGCCCTAGGCCTGGGGCCCCCTAAGCCTAAGGGCTGGGGCGCATCAGGCCTGGGGCTCCCAAAGCCTAAGGGCAGGGGCGTCGCAGCCCTTGGGCTCCCTAAGCCTAAGGGCTGGAGCGCCCCAGGCCTGGGGCTCCCAAAACCTAAGGGATGGGGCGCCCCAGGCCTGGGGCACCCTAAGCCCAAGGGCTGGGGCGCCCCAGGTTCAGGGCTCCCAAAGCCTAAGGGCAGGGGCGCCCCAGGCCTGGGGCTCACTAAGCCTAAGGGCTGGGACGCCCCAGGCCTGGGGCACCCAAAGCCGAAGGGCTGGGGCGTCCCAAGCCATGGTCTCTATAAGCCAAAGGGCTGTGGCTCCCCGGGCCTGGGGCTCCCAAAGCCTAAGGGCTGGGGCGCCCCGGCCTGGGGTTCCCAAAGCCTTAGGCTGGGACGCCCCTGGCCAGGGGCTTCCTTAGCCGAAGAACTGGGGCTCCCCAGGCTAGGGGCTCCCTAAGCCTAAGGGCTGCGGAGCCCCAGGGCTGGAGCTCCAAAAGCCTAACTGCTGGGGAGACACAGTCCTGGGGCTCCCTAAGCCTAAGGCCTGGGGGGCCACAGGCCTGGGGCTCCCTAAGCCTAAAAGCTGGGGCTCCCCAGGCGTGGAGCTCTCTAAGTCTAAGAGCTGGGGCGCCCCAGGTCTGGGGCTACCAAAGCCTAAGGGCTGGGGCGCCCCAGGCCTGGAGCTCCCAAAGCCTAAGGGCTGGGGCACCACAGGCCTGGGGCTCTCTAAGCCTAAGGGATGTGGCGCCCCAGGCCAGGAGCTCCCTAAACCTAAGGGTTGGGGCACCCCAGGCCAGGGGCTCCCTAATCAGAAGGGCGGGGGCGCCCCGGCCCAGGGGGTCCCAACGCCTAAGGGCTGGAGCACTCCCAGACTGTGGCTCCCAAATCCTAAGTGCTGGGTGCCCCAGGGCTGGGGCTACGAAAACCAAAGGGGTGGAGTGCCCCAGGCCTGGGCCTCCCAAAGCCTAAGGGCTCGGGCGCCCCAGGCCTGGAGCTCCCAAAGCCTAAGGCTGGGGCGCCACAGGTCTGGGGCTCCCTAAGCCTAAGAGCTGGGGCGCCCCAGGCCTGGGGTTCTCTAAGCCTAAGGGATGGGGCGCCCCTGGACTGGAGCTCCCTAACCTAAGGGCTGGGGCGTACCATGCCTGGGGCTCCCTAATCCTAAGGGCTGGGGTGCCCCAGGACTGGGGCTCCCTAAGCCGAAGGGATGGGGCGTCCCCAACCATGGGCTACCTAAGCCTAAGGGCTGTGGCGCCCAGGGCCTGGGGCTCCCTAAGCCTAAGGGTTGGGGCGCATTCAGGCCAGGGGCTCCCAAAGCCTAAGGGCAGGGGCGTCGCAGCCCTTGGGCTCCCTAAGCTTAAGGGCAGGGGCCCCCAAGGTCTGGGGCTCCCAAAGGCTAAGGGCTGAGGCGCCCCAGGCCTGGGGCTCCCTAACCTAAGGGCTGGGGTGCCCCAGGCCTGGGTCTCCCAAAGCCTAAGGGCTGGGGCGCCGCAGGCCTGGGGCACCCTAAGCCTAAGGGATTGGGGGCCCCAGGCCTGGGGCTCCCTAAGCCTAAGAGCTGGGGCGCCCCAGGCCTGGGGTCCTCTAAGCCTAAGGGATGGGGCGCCCCAGGACTGGAGCTCCCAAAGCCTAAGGGCTGTGGCGCCCCAGGCCTGGGGCTCCCAAAGCCTAAGGGCTAGGGCGCCCCAGGCCTGGGGATCCCAAAGCCTAAGGGCTAGGGCGCCCTAGGCCTTACGCGCCATAATTCGAAGGGCGGGGGCACCATGGCCTGGGGCTCCCAACGCCTAAGGGCTGGGGCGCCGCAGACCTGGGCCTACCAAAGCCTAAGGGCTGGGGCACCCCAAGACTGGGGCTCCCAAAGCCTAAGTGCTGGGTGCCCCAGGGCTGGGGCTACCTAAGCCAAAGGGCTGGAGTGCCCCAGGCCTGGGGCTCCCAAAGCCTAAGGGATGGGGCGCCGCAGGCCAGGATCTCCCAAAGCCTAAGGCTGGGGCGCCACAGGTCTGGGGCTCCCTAAGCCTAAGATCTGTGGCGCCCCAGGCCTGGGATTCTCTAAGCCTAAGTGATGGGGCGACCCAGGACTGGAGCTCCCAAAGCCTAAGGGCTGTGGCGCCCCAGGCCTGGGGCTCCTTAAGCCTAAGGGCTGGAGCTTCACAGGCCTGGGTCTCCCTAAGCCTAAGGCTTTGGGCGCCATAGGCCTGGGGCTCCAAAAGCCTAAGGGCTAGGGCGCCCTAGGTTTGGCACGTCCTAATCCGAAGGGCGGGGGCGCCCCAGGCCTGGGGCTCACAACACCTAAGGGCTGGGGAGCCGCAGACCTGGGCATCCCAAATCCTAAGGCCTGGGCCCCCCAGGCCTGGGGATCACAAAGCCTAAGGGCTGGGGCGCCCCAGGCCTGGAGCTCCCAAAGCCTAAGGCTGGGGCTCCACAGGTCTTGGGCTCCCTAAGCCTAAGAGCTGGGGCGCCCCAGGCCTGGGGTTCTCTAAGCCTAAGGGATGGGGTGCCCCAACTGGAGCTCCCAGAGCCTAAGGGTTGTGGCGCCCCAGGCCTGGGGATCCCTAAGCCTAAGGGCTGGAGCTTCCCAGGCCTGGGTCTCCCTAAGCCTAAGGGCTTGGGCGCCATAGACCTGGGGCTCCAAAAGCCTAAAGGCTGGGTCGCCCAAGGCCTGGGGCTCCCAAATCATAAGGGCTGGGGCGACCCAGGCCAGGGATCCCAAAGCCTACGGGAGGGGGCGCCCCAGGCCTGGGGCTCCCTAAGCCGAAGGGCTTGGGCGCCATAGTCCTGGGGCTCCAAAAGCCTAAGGGCTGGGACGCCTTAGCCCTGGGGCTCCCTAAGCCGAAGGGCTGGGTCCCCCCTGGCCTGGGGCTCCCTAAGCCTAAGGGCTGGGGCGCCCCAAGCCTGGGGCTACCAAAGCCTAAGGGCTGGGGCGCCCCAGGCCTGGGACTCCCAAAGCCTAAGGGCTGGGGCGCCCCAGCCCTGTGGCCCCCAAAGCCTAAGGGCTGTTGCGCCCCAGGCCTGGGGCTCCCTAAGCCGAAGGGCTGGGGCGTCCCAGGCCATGGGCTCCCTAAGCCTAAGGGCTGTGGAGCCCCAAGCTTGGGGCTCGCTAAGCCTAAGGGCTGGGGCGTCGCAGCCCTTGGCCTCCCTAAGCCCAAGGGCTGAGGCGACCCAGGTCTGGGGCTCCCAAAGTCTAAAGGCTGGGGCGCCCCAGGCCTGGGGCTCCCTAAGCCTAAGGGCAGGGGCGCCCCAGGTCTAGGGCTCCCAAAGCCTAAGGGCTGGGGCGCCCTAGGCCTGGCGCGCCCTAAGCCAAAGGGCTGGGAACCCCCAGGCCTGGGGCTCACTAAACCGAAGGGCTGGGTCCCCCCAGGCCTGTGGCTCCCAAAGTCCAAGGGCGGCCGCGCCCCAGGACTGGAGCTCCCAAAGGCTAAGGGCTGGGGCGCCCTAGGCCTGGGGCTCACAAATCTTAAAGGCTGGGGCGCCCCAGGACTGGTCTCCCAAATATTAAGTGCTGGGGCGCCCCAGTCCTGGGGCTCCCAAAGCCTAAGGGCTGGCGTACCCCTGGCCTGGGGCTTCCAAAGCCTAAGGCCTGGGGCGCCTCAGGCCTGGGGCTCCCAATGCCTAAGGGCTGGGGCGCCCCAGGCGTGGAGCTCCCAAAGCCTGAGGGCATTCGCGCCCCAGGACTGGGGCTCCCAAAGCTTAAGGTATGGGCCGCCCCAGGACTGGAGTTCCCAAAGGCTAAGGGCTGGGGCGCCCTAGGCCTGGGGCTCCCAAATCCTAAAGGCTGGGGCGCCCCCGCCTTGGTCTCCAAAATATAAAGGGCTGGGGCGCCCCAGGCATGGGGCTTCCAAGCCTAAGGGCTGGGGCACCTGAGGCCTGGGACTACCTAAGCCTAAGGGTTGGGGCGCCCCAGGCCAGGGATCCCTAAACCTAAGGGCTGATGCGCCCCAGGCCTGGGGCTCCCTAAGCATAAGGGCTGGGGCACCCCAGGCCTGTTGCTCCCTAAGCCTAAGGGCAGGGACGCCCCAGAACTGGGGCTCCCTAAGCCGAAGGACTGTGGTGCCCTAGGCCTGGGGCTCCCTAAGCCTAAGGGCTGGGGCGCATCAGGCCTGGGGCTCCCAAAGCCTAAGGGCAGGGGCGTCGCAGCCCTTGGGCTCCCTAAGCCTAAGGGCTGGGGCGACAGGTCTGGGGCTCCCTAAGACTAAGGGCTGGGGCGCCCTAGGCCTGGCGCGCCCTAAGCCGAAGGGTGGGGTCGTCCCAGGCCTGGGGCTCCCTAAGCCTAAGGGATGTGGCGCCCCAGGCCTGGGGCTCCCTAAGCCTAAGGGCTAGGGAGCATCTGGCCTGGGGCTCCCAAACCCGAAGGGCTGGGGCGTCGTAGCCCTTGGGCTCCCTAAGCCTAAGGGCTGGGGCGCCCCAGGCCTGGGGCTCCCAAAGCCTAAGGGCTTGGGCGCCCCAGGCCTGAGGCTCCCTAAGCCTAATGGCTGGAGCGCCCCATGCTTGGGGCTCCCAAAGCCTAAGGTCTGGGTCGCCCCAGGTCTAGGGCTCCCAAAGCCTAAGGGCTGGGGCTCCCTAGGCCTGGCGCTCCCTAAGCCGAATGGCGGGGGCGTCACAGGCTGGGGTTCCCTAAGCCTAAGGGCTGGGGCATCCCAGGCCATGGGCTCCCTAAGCCTAAGGGCTGGGGCGCCCCAGGCCTGAAGCTCACTAAGCCTAAGACTGGGACGCCCCAGGCTTGGGGATCCCAAAGCCCAAGGGCTGGGGCGCCCCAGGCCTGGAGCTCCCAAAGCCTAAGTGTTGTGGCGCCCCAGGCCTGGGGATCCCTAAGCCGAAGGATTTGGGCCACATAGGCCTGGGGCTCCAAAAGCCTAAGGGCTGGGGCGCCCCAGGCCTGGGGCACCCTAAGCCCAAGGCCTGGGGCGCCCCAGGTTCAGGGCTCCCAAAGCCTAAGGGCTGGGGCGCCCCAAGCCTGGGGCGCGCTAAGCCGAAGGGCGGGGGCGTCCCAGGCCTGGAGCTCCTAAGCCTAAGGGCTGGGGCGTCCCAGGCCATGGGCTCCCTAAGCCTAAGGGATGGGGTGCCCCAGGCCTGGGGCTCCCTAAGCCTAAGGGCTGGGACGCCCCAGGCCTGGGGCTCCCTAAGCCGAAGGGTTGGGGCGTCCCAGGCCATGGGCTCCCTAAGCCTAAGGGCTGTGGCGCACCAGGCTTGGGGCTCCCTAAGCCTAAGGGCAGGGGCGTCGCAGCCCTTGGCCTCCTTAAGCCTAAGGACTGGGGTGACCCAGGACTGGGGCTCCCAAAGTCTAAAGGCGGGGGCGCCCCAGGCCTGGGGCTCACTAAGCCTAAGAACTGGGGCACCCTAGGCCTGGGGCTCCCTAAGCCTAATTGCAGGAGCGCCCCAGGCCTGGGGCTCCCAAAGCCTAAGGGCTGGGGCGCCCCAGACCTGGGGCACCCGAAGCCAAAGGACTGGGTCGCCCCACAATTGGGGATCCCAAAGCCTAAGGGCTAGGGCGCCCTAGGTCTGGTGCGCCCTAAGCCGAAGTGCTGGGGCGTCCCAGGCCATGGGTTCCCTAAGCCGAAGGGCTGGGTTCCCCCAGGCCTGGGGCTCCCTAAGTCTAAGGACTGAGGCACCCCAGGCCTGGACCTACGAAAGCCTAAGGGCTAGGCGCCCCAGGCCTGGGACACCCAAAGCCTAAGGGCTTGGGAGCCCTAGGCCTGGCGCGCCCTAAGCCGAAGGGCTGGGGCGTCCCAGGCCATGGGATCCCTAAGCCTAAGGGCTGGTGCGCCCCAGGCCTGGTGCTCCCTAAGCCTAAGGGCTGGAGCGCCCCGTGCCTGGGGCTCCCAAATCCTAAGGGATGGGGTGCCCCAGGCCTTGGTCTCCCAAAGCCAAAGGCCTGGGGCGCCCCAGGCCTGGGACTCCCAAAGCCTAAGGCTGGAACGCCCCTGGCCAGGGGCTCCCTAAGCCGAAGGGCTGGGGGGCCCCAGGCCTGGGGCTCCCAAAGCCTATGGGCT
Source organism: Tenrec ecaudatus (assembly GCF_050624435.1). Lineage (NCBI taxonomy): Eukaryota > Metazoa > Chordata > Mammalia > Afrosoricida > Tenrecidae > Tenrec > Tenrec ecaudatus. The sequence goes on along the minus strand of NW_027457631.1, from coordinate 1,140,931 downwards.
GGGGAGCCCAGGGCAAGGGCTTCCTAAGCCTAAGGGCTGGGGCGTACCATGCCTGGGGCTCCCAAAGCCTATGGGCTGGGGCACCCCAGGCCTGGGGCTCCCAAAGCCTAAGGGCTGGGGTGCCCCAGGGCTGGAGCTCCAAAAGCCTAAAGGCTGAGGCGACCCAGTCCTGGGGCTCCCTAAGCCTAAGGGCTGGGGGGCCACAGGCCTGGGGCTCCCTAAGCCTAAAGGCTGGGGCGCCCCAGGCCTGGAGCTCCCAAAGCCTATGGGCTGTGGTGCCCCAGGCCTGGGGCTCCCTAAGCCTAAGGGCTGTGGCGCCCCAGGCCAGGAGCTCCCTAAACCTAAGGGTTGGGGCGCCCCAGGCCTGGGGCTCCCAAAGCATAAGGGCTGGAGCTTCCCAGGACTGGGTCTCCCTAAGAATAAGGGCTTGGGCACCATAGGCCTGGGGCTCCAAAAGCATAAGGGCTGGGACGCCTTAGCCCTGGGCCTCCCTAAGCCGAAGGGCTGGGTCCCCCCTGGCTTGGGGCTCCCTAATCCTAAGGGCTGGGGCGACCCAGGCCTGGGGCTACCAAAGCCTAAGGGCTGGGGCGCCCCAGGCCTGGGACTCCCAAAGCCGAAGGGCTGGGGTGCCCAGCCCTGTGGCCCCCAAAGCCTAAGGGCTGTGGCGCCCCAGGCCTGGGGCTCCCTAAGCCGAAGGGCTGGGGCGTCCCAGGCCATGGGCTCCCTAAGCCTAAGGGCTGGGGCGCCCCAGGCCTGGTGCTCCCTAAGCCTAAGGGTTGGGACGCCCCAGAACTGGGGCTCCCAAAGCCGGAAAGCTGGGGCGTCCCAGGCCATGGGCTCCCTAAGCCTAAGGACTGTGGCGCCCTAGGCCTGGGGCCCCCTAAGCCTAAGGGCTGGGGCTCATCAGGCCTGGGGCTCCCAAAGCCTAAGGGCAGGGGCGTCGCAGCCCTTGGGCTCCCTAAGCCTAAGGGCTGGAGCGCCCCAGGCCTGGGGCTCCCAAAACCTAAGGGATGGGGCGCCCCAGGCCTGAGGCACCCTAAGCCCAAGGACTGGGGCGCCCCAGGTTCAGGGCTCCCAAAGCCTAAGGGCAGGGGCGCCCCAGGCCTGGGGCTCACTAAGCCTAAGGGCTGGGACGCCCCAGGCCTGGGGCACCCTAAGCCGAAGGGCTGGGGCGTCCCAAGCCATGGTCTCTATAAGCCAAAGGGCTGTGGCTCCCCGGGCCTGGGGCTCCCAAAGCCTAAGGGCTGGGGCGCCCCGGCCTGGGGTTCCCAAAGCCTTAGGCTGGGACGCCCCTGGCCAGGGGCTTCCTTAGCCGAAGAACTGGGGCTCCCCAGGCTAGGGGCTCCCTAAGCCTAAGGGCTGCGGAGCCCCAGGGCTGGAGCTCCAAAAGCCTAAATGCTGGGGAGACACAGTCCTGGGGCTCCCTAAGCCTAAGGCCTGGGGGGCCACAGGCCTGGGGCTCCCTAAGCCTAAAGGCTGGGGCTCCCCAGGCGTGGAGCTCCCTAAGTCTAAGAGCTGGGGCGCCCCAGGTCTGGGGCTACCAAAGCCTAAGGGCTGGGGCGCCCCAGGCCTGGAGCTCCCAAAGCCTAAGGGCTGGGGCACCACAGGCCTGGGGCTCTCTAAGCCTAAGGGATGTGGCGCCCCAGGCCAGGAGCTCCCTAAACCTAAGGGTTGGGGCACCCCAGGCCAGGGGCTCCCTAATCAGAAGGGCGGGGGCGCCCCGGCCCAGGGGGTCCCAACGCCTAAGGGCTGGAGCACTCCCAGACTGTGGCTCCCAAATCCTAAGTGCTGGGTGCCCCAGGGCTGGGGCTACGAAAACCAAAGGGGTGGAGTGCCCCAGGCCTGGGGCTCCCAAAGCCTAAGGGCTGGGGCGCCCCAGGCCTGGAGCTCCCAAAGCCTAAGGCTGGGGCGCCACAGGTCTGGGGCTCCCTAAGCCTATGAGCTGGGGCGCCCCAGGCCTGGGGTTCTCTAAGCCTAAGGGATGGGGCGCCCCTGGACTGGAGCTCCCTAACCTAAGGGCTGGGGCGTACCATGCCTGGGGCTCCCTAATCCTAAGGGCTGGGGTGCCCCAGGACTGGGGCTCCCTAAGCCGAAGGGATGGGGCGTCCCCAACCATGGGCTACCTAAGCCTAAGGGCTGTGGCGCCCAGGGCCTGGGGCTCCCTAAGCCTAAGGGTTGGGGCGCATTCAGGCCAGGGGCTCCCAAAGCCTAAGGGCAGGGGCGTCGCAGCCCTTGGGCTCCCTAAGCTTAAGGGCTGGGGCTCCCAAGGTCTGGGGCTCCCAAAGCCTAAGGGCTGAGGCGCCTCAGGCCTGGGGCTCCCTAACCTAAGGGCTGGGGTGCCCCAGGCCTGGGTCTCCCAAAGCCTAAGGGCTGGGGCGCCGCAGGCCTGGGGCACCCTAAGCCTAAGGGATTGGGGGCCCCAGGCCTGGGGCTCCCTAAGCCTAAGAGCTGGGGCGCCCCAGGCCTGGGGTCCTCTAAGCCTAAGGGATGGGGCGCCCCAGGACTGGAGCTCCCAAAGCCTAAGGGCTGTGGCGCCCCAGGCCTGGGGCTCCCAAAGCCTAAGGGCTAGGGCGCCCCAGGCCTGGGGATCCCAAAGCCTAAGGGCTAGGGCGCCCTAGGCCTTACGCGCCCTAATTCGAAGGGCGGGGGCACCATGGCCTGGGGCTCCCAACGCCTAAGGGCTGGGGCGCCGCAGACCTGGGCCTACCAAAGCCTAAGGGCTGGGGCACCCCAAGACTGGGGCTCCCAAAGCCTAAGTGCTGGGTGCCCCAGGGCTGGGGCTACCTAAGCCAAAGGGCTGGAGTGCCCCAGGCCTGGGGCTCCCAAAGCCTAAGGGATGGGGCGCCGCAGGCCAGGATCTCCCAAAGCCTAAGGCTGGGGCGCCACAGGTCTGGGGCTCCCTAAGCCTAAGATCTGTGGCGCCCCAGGCCTGGGATTCTCTAAGCCTAAGTGATGGGGCGACCCAGGACTGGAGCTCCCAAAGCCTAAGGGCTGTGGCGCCCCAGGCCTGGGGCTCCTTAAGCCTAAGGGCTGGAGCTTCACAGGCCTGGGTCTCCCTAAGCCTAAGGCTTTGGGCGCCATAGGCCTGGGGCTCCAAAAGCCTAAGGGCTAGGGCGCCCTAGGTTTGGCACGTCCTAATCCGAAGGGCGGGGGCGCCCCAGGCCTGGGGCTCACAACACCTAAGGGCTGGGGAGCCGCAGACCTGGGCATCCCAAATCCTAAGGCCTGGGCCCCCCAGGCCTGGGGATCACAAAGCCTAAGTGCTGGGGCGCCCCAGGCCTGGAGCTCCCAAAGCCTAAGGCTGGGGCTCCACAGGTCTTGGGCTCCCTAAGCCTAAGAGCTGGGGCGCCCCAGGCCTGGGGTTCTCTAAGCCTAAGGGATGGGGTGCCCCAACTGGAGCTCCCAGAGCCTAAGGGTTGTGGCGCCCCAGGCCTGGGGATCCCTAAGCCTAAGGGCTGGAGCTTCCCAGGCCTGGGTCTCCCTAAGCCTAAGGGCTTGGGCGCCATAGACCTGGGGCTCCAAAAGCCTAAAGGCTGGGTCGCCCAAGGCCTGGGGCTCCCAAATCATAAGGGCTGGGGCGACCCAGGCCAGGGATCCCAAAGCCTACGGGAGGGGGCGCCCCAGGCCTGGGGCTCCCTAAGCCGAAGGGCTTGGGCGCCATAGTCCTGGGGCTCCAAAAGCCTAAGGGCTGGGACGCCTTAGCCCTGGGGCTCCCTAAGCCGAAGGGCTGGGTCCCCCCTGGCCTGGGGCTCCCTAAGCCTAAGGGCTGGGGAGCCCCAAGCCTGGGGCTACCAAAGCCTAAGGGCTGGGGCGCCCCAGGCCTGGGACTCCCAAAGCCTAAGGGCTGGGGCGCCCCAGCCCTGTGGCCCCCAAAGCCTAAGGGCTGTTGCGCCCCAGGCCTGGGGCTCCCTAAGCCGAAGGGCTGGGGCGTCCCAGGCCATGGGCTCCCTAAGCCTAAGGGCTGTGGAGCCCCAAGCTTGGGGCTCGCTAAGCCTAAGGGCTGGGGCGTCGCAGCCCTTGGCCTCCCTAAGCCCAAGGGCTGAGGCGACCCAGGTCTGGGGCTCCCAAAGTCTAAAGGCTGGGGCGCCCCAGGCCTGGGGCTCCCTAAGCCTAAGGGCAGGGGCGCCCCAGGTCTAGGGCTCCCAAAGCCTAAGGGCTGGGGCGCCCTAGGCCTGGCGCGCCCTAAGCCAAAGGGCTGGAAACCCCCAGGCCTGGGGCTCACTAAACCGAAGGGCTGGGTCCCCCCAGGCCTGTGGCTCCCAAAGTCCAAGGGCGGCCGCGCCCCAGGACTGGAGCTCCCAAAGGCTAAGGGCTGGGGCGCCCTAGGCCTGGGGCTCACAAATCTTAAAGGCTGGGGCGCCCCAGGACTGGTCTCCCAAATATTAAGTGCTGGGGCGCCCCAGTCCTGGGGCTCCCAAAGCCTAAGGGCTGGCGTACCCCTGGCCTGGGGCTTCCAAAGCCTAAGGCCTGGGGCGCCTCAGGCCTGGGGCTCCCAATGCCTAAGGGCTGGGGCGCCCCAGGCGTGGAGCTCCCAAAGCCTGAGGGCATTCGCGCCCCAGGACTGGGGCTCCCAAAGCTTAAGGTATGGGCCGCCCCAGGACTGGAGTTCCCAAAGGCTAAGGGCTGGGGCGCCCTAGGCCTGGGGCTCCCAAATCCTAAAGGCTGGGGCGCCCCCACCTTGGTCTCCAAAATATAAAGGGCTGGGGCGCCCCAGGCATGGGGCTTCCAAAGCCTAAGGGCTGGGGCACCTGAGGCCTGGGACTACCTAAGCCTAAGGGTTGGGGCGCCCCAGGCCAGGGATCCCTAAACCTAAGGGCTGATGCGCCCCAGGCCTGGGGCTCCCTAAGCATAAGGGCTGGGGCACCCCAGGCCTGTTGCTCCCTAAGCCTAAGGGCAGGGACGCCCCAGAACTGGGGCTCCCTAAGCCGAAGGACTGTGGTGCCCTAGGCCTGGGGCTCCCTAAGCCTAAGGGCTGGGGCGCATCAGGCCTGGGGCTCCCAAAGCCTAAGGGCAGGGGCGTCGCAGCCCTTGGGCTCCCTAAGCCTAAGGGCTGGGGCGACAGGTCTGGGGCTCCCTAAGACTAAGGGCTGGGGCGCCCTAGGCCTGGCGCGCCCTAAGCCGAAGGGTGGGGTCGTCCCAGGCCTGGGGCTCCCTAAGCCTAAGGGATGTGGCGCCCCAGGCCTGGGGCTCCCTAAGCCTAAGGGCTAGGGAGCATCTGGCCTGGGGCTCCCAAACCCGAAGGGCTGGGGCGTCGTAGCCCTTGGGCTCCCTAAGCCTAAGGGCTGGGGCGCCCCAGGCCTGGGGCTCCCAAAGCCTAAGGGCTTGGGCGCCCCAGGCCTGAGGCTCCCTAAGCCTAATGGCTGGAGCGCCCCATGCTTGGGGCTCCCAAAGCCTAAGGTCTGGGTCGCCCCAGGTCTAGGGCTCCCAAAGCCTAAGGGCTGGGGCTCCCTAGGCCTGGCGCTCCCTAAGCCGAATGGCGGGGGCGTCACAGGCTGGGGTTCCCTAAGCCTAAGGGCTGGGGCGTCCCAGGCCATGGGCTCCCTAAGCCTAAGGGCTGGGGCGCCCCAGGCCTGAAGCTCACTAAGCCTAAGACTGGGACGCCCCAGGCTTGGGGATCCCAAAGCCCAAGGGCTGGGGCGCCCCAGGCCTGGAGCTCCCAAAGCCTAAGGGATGGGGTGCCCCAGGACTGGAGCTACCAAAGCCTAAGTGTTGTGGCGCCCCAGGCCTGGGGATCCCTAAGCCGAAGGATTTGGGCCACATAGGCCTGGGGCTCCAAAAGCCTAAGGGCTGGGGCGCCCCAGGCCTGGGGCACCCTAAGCCCAAGGCCTGGGGCGCCCCAGGTTCAGGGCCCCCAAAGCCTAAGGGCTGGGGCGCCCCAAGCCTGGGGCGCGCTAAGCCGAAGGGCGGGGGCGTCCCAGGCCTGGAGCTCCTAAGCCTAAGGGCTGGGGCGTCCCAGGCCATGGGCTCCCTAAGCCTAAGGGATGGGACGCCCCAGGCCTGGGGCTCCCTAAGCCGAAGGGTTGGGGCGTCTCAGGCCATGGGCTCCCTAAGCCTAAGGGCTGTGGCGCACCAGGCTTGGGGCTCCCTAAGCCTAAGGGCAGGGGCGTCGCAGCCCTTGGCCTCCTTAAGCCTAAGGACTGGGGTGAACCAGGACTGGGGCTCCCAAAGTCTAAAGGCGGGGGCGCCCCAGGCCTGGGGCTCCCTAAGCCTAAGGGCTGGAGCGCCCCAGATGTTGGGCTCCCAAAGCCTAAAGGCTGGGACGCCCCAGGCCTGTTGATTACTAAATCTATGTGCTGGGGCGCCCCAGGCCTGGCGCTCCCTAAGCCTAAGGGCTGGGGCGCTCCAGGCCTTCGGCTCTCAAAACCTAAGGGCTGGGGGCCCCAGGCCTGGGGCTCCCAAAGCCTAAGGGCTGGGGCGTCCCAGGCCATGGGCTCCCGAAACCTAAGGGATGGGGCGCCCCAGGCCTTGTGCTCCCTAAGCCTAAGGGCTGGGACGCCCCAGGCCTGGGGCTCCCTAAGACGAAGGGTTGGGGCGTCCCAGGACATGGGCTCCCTAAGACTAAGGGCTGTGGCGCCCCAAGCTTGGGGCTCCCTAAGCCTAAGGGCAGGGGCGTCGCAGCCGTTGGCCTCCCTAAGCCTAAGGGCTGGAGCGCCCCAGATGTTGGGCTCCCTATGCCTAAGGGCTGGGGCGCCCCAGACCTTCGGCTCTCAAAACCTAAGGGCTGGGGCGCCCCAGGCCTGGGGCTCCCAAAGCCTAAGGGCTGGGGCGCCCCAGCCCTGTGGCTCCCAAAACCTAGGGGCTGCGACGCCCAGGCCTGGGGCTCCCAAAGCCTAAGGGCTGGTACGCCTAAGTCCTGGGGCTCCCAAAGCCTAAGGGCTGGCATGCCCCAGGCCTGGGGCTCCCAAAGCCTAAGAGTTGGGGCGCCTCAGGCCTGGGGCTCCCAATGCCTAAGGGCTGGGACGCCCCACGCCTGGGCCTCCAAATGCTAAGGACTGGTGCGCCACAGGCCTGGTGCTCCCAAAGCCTAAGGGCATTCGCGCCACAGGCCTGGCGATCCCAAAGCCTAAGGGCATTTGCGCCCCAGGCCTGGGGCTCCCAAAGCCTAAGGGATGGGCCGCCCGAGGACTGGAGCTCCCAAAGGCTAAGGGCTGGGGCGCCCTAGGCCTGGGTCTCCCAAATCCTAAAGGCTGGGGCGCTCCAGGCCTTGGTCTCCCAAATATTAAGAGCTGGGGCGCCCCTGGCCTGGGGCTCCCAAAGCCTAAGGGCAGGGGCACTTCAGGCCTGGGGCTACCTAACCCTAAGGGCTGGGGCACCCCAGGCCAGGGATCCCTAAACCTAAGGGCTGGTACGCCCCAGGTCTGGGGCTCCCTAAGCCTAAGGGCTGGGGCGCCCCAGGCCTGTGGCTCCCAAAACCTAAGGGCTGCGGCGCCCCAGTCCTGGGGCTCCCAAAGCCTAAGGGCTGGCGTGCCCCAGGCCTGGGGCTCCAAAAGCCTGAGGGCTGGGGCGCCTCAGGCCTGGGGCTCCCAATGCCTAAGGGCTGGGGTGCTCCAGGCGTGGAGCTCCCAAAGCCTAAGGGCATTCGCGCCCCAGGCCTGGGGCTCCCAAAGCTTAAGGTATGGGCCGCCCCAGGACTAGAGCTCCCAAAGGCTAAGGGCTGGGGCGCCCAAGGCCTGGGGCTCCCAAATCCTAAAGCCTGGGGCGCCCCAGGCCTTGGTCTCCCAAATATTAAGGGCTGGGGTGCCCATGGCCTGGGGCTCCCAAAGCCTAAGCGCTGGGGCGCCTGAGGCCTGGGACTACCTAAACCTAAGGGCTGGTGCGCCCCAGGTTGGGGCTCCCTAAGCCTAAGGGCTGGAGCGCCCCAGGCCTGGGGCTCCCAAAGCCTAAGGGCTGGTGCGCCCTAGGCCTGGCGCGCCCTATGCCGAAGGGCGGGGGCGTCCCAGGCCTGGGGCTCCCAAAGCCTAAGGGCTGGGGTGCCCCAGGCCTAGGGCTCCCTAAGCTTAAGGGCTGTGATGCCCCAGGCTTGGTGCTCCCTTAGCCTAAGGGCTGGGGCGCCACAGTCATGGGGCTCCCAAAGCCTAAGGGCTGGGGCGCCCCAGGCCTGGGGCTCCCTAAGCCTAATGGCTGGAGCGCCCCAGGCCTGCGGCTCCCAAAGCCTAAGGGCTGGGGCGCCCCAGCCCTGTGGCTCCCAATACCTAAGGGCTGCGGCCCCCCAGGCCTGGGGCTCCCAAAGCCTAAGGGCTGGGACGCCTAAGTCCTGGGGCTCCCAAAGCCTAAGGGCTGGCGTTCCCCAGGCCTGGTGCTCCCAAAGCCTAAGGGCTTGGGCGCCTCAGTCCTGGGGCTCCCAAAGCCTAAGGGCTGGGGCGCCCCAGGCCTGGGCCTCCAAATGCTAAGGACTGGTGCGCCACAGGTCTGGAGCTCCCAAAGCCTAAGGGCATTCACGACCCAGGCTTGGGGCTCCCAAAGCCTAAGGGATGGGACGCCCCAGGACTGGAGCTCCCAAAGCCTAAGGGCTGGGGCGCCCCAGGCCTGGGGCTCCCAAAGCCTAAGGGCTGGTGCGCCCTAGGGCTGGCGCGCCCTATGCCGAAGGGCGGGGGCGTCCCAGGCCTGGGGCTCCCAAAGCCTAAGGGCTGGGGTGCCCCAGGCCTAGGGCTCCCTAAGCTTAAGGGCTGTGATGCCCCAGGCTTGGTGCTCCCTTAGCCTAAGGGCTGGGGCGCCACAGTCATGGGGCTCCCAAAGCCTAAGGGCTGGGGCGCCCCAGGCCTGGGGCTCCCTAAGCCTAATGGCTGGAGCGCCCCAGGCCTGCGGCTCCCAAAGCCTAAGGGCTGGGGCGCCCCAGCCCTGTGGCTCCCAATACCTAAGGGCTGCGGCCCCCCAGGCCTGGGGCTCCCAAAGCCTAAGGGCTGGGACGCCTAAGTCCTGGGGCTCCCAAAGCCTAAGGGCTGGCGTTCCCCAGGCCTGGTGCTCCCAAAGCCTAAGGGCTTGGGCGCCTCAGTCCTGGGGCTCCCAAAGCCTAAGGGCTGGGGCGCCCCAGGCCTGGGCCTCCAAATGCTAAGGACTGGTGCGCCACAGGTCTGGAGCTCCCAAAGCCTAAGGGCATTCACGACCCAGGCTTGGGGCTCCCAAAGCCTAAGGGATGGGACGCCCCAGGACTGGAGCTCCCAAAGCCTAAGGGCTGGGGCGCCCCAGGGCTGGGATCCCTAAACCTAAGGGCAGGTGCTCCCGAGGCCTGGAGCTCCCTAAGCCGACGCGTTGTGACCCCCTAGGCCTGGGGCGCCCAAAGCCTAAGTGCTGTGGCGCCCCAGGCCTGGGGCTCCCTAAGGCTAAGGGTTGGGGCTTTTCAGGCCTGGGGCTCCCAAAGCCTAAGGGCTGGGGCCTCACAAGCCTTGGGCTCCCGAAGCCTAAGGGCTTGGGCGCCCCAGGCCTGGGTATTCCAAAGCCTAAGGGCTGGGGGGCCACAGACTTGGGGCTCCCTAAGCCTAAGGCCTGGGGCTACCAAAGCCTAATAGCTGGGGCGCAACAAGCCTGGGGCTCCCAAAGCCTAAGGGCTGGGGCGCCCCAGGCCATGGGCTCCCTAAGCCTAAGGGCTGGGGCACCCCAGGCCTGGGACTCCCTAAGCCTAAGGGCTGGGACGCCACAGGCCTGGGGCTCCCTAAGCCGAAAGGCTGGGGCCCCCTAGGCCTGGGGCTCCCAAAGCCTGTGGCGCCCCAGGCCTGGAGCTCCCTAAGCCTAAGGGCTGGGGCGTCGTAGCCCTTGGGCTCCCTAAGCCTAAGGGTTGGGGTGCCCCAGGATTGGGGCTCCCTAAACCTAAGGGCTGGGGCGCCCTAGGCCTGGGGCCCCCAAAGCCTAAGGGCTGTGGCACCCTAGGCCTGGCGCGCCCGATACCGTAGGGGTGGGGCGTCCCAGGCCATGGGCACCCTAAGCCAAAGGGCTGGGTCCCCCCACGCCTGGGGCTCCCAAAGCCTAAGGGCTGGGGCGCCCCAGGCCTGGGGCTTCCTAAGCCTAAGGGCTGGGTCCTCCCAGGCCTGGGGTTCCCTAAGCCAAAGAGCTGGGGCGCATCAGGCCTGGGGCTCCCAAAGCCTAAGGGCTGGGGCGCACCAGGCTTGGGGCACCCTAAGCCAAAGGGCTGGGGCGTCCCAGGTCTGGGGCTCCCTAAGCCTAAGGGCTGGAGCGACCCAGGCCTGGGGCTCCATAAGCCTTAGGGCTGAGGCGCCCCAGACCTGGGCTCCCTAAGCCTAAGGATTGGGACGCCCCAGGCCCGTGGCTCCCTAAGTCTAAGGGCTGGGGCGCCCCAGGCCTGGGCCTCCAAGTGCTAAGGACTGGTGCGCCACTGGCCTGGAGCTCCCAAAGCCTAATGTATGGCCCTCCCCAGGACTGGAGCTCCCACAGGCTAAGGGCTGGGCCGCCCTAGGCCTGGGGCTCCGAAATCCTAAGGGCTGGGGTGCCCCAGGCCTTGGTCTCCCATGCCTAAGGGCTGGAGCGCCCCAGGCCTGGGACTACCTAAGCCTAAGGGATGGGGCGCCCCAGGCCATGGATCCCTAAACCTAAGGGCTGGTGTGCCCCAGGCCTGGGGCTCCCTAAGCCTAAGGGCTGGGGCGCCCCAGACCTGAGGCTCCCTAAGCATAATGGCTGGAGCGCCCCATGCTTGGGGCTCCCAAAGTCTAAGGGCTGGGTCGCCCAAAGTTTAGGGCTCCCAAAGCCTAAGGGCGGGGGCGCCCTAGGCCTGGGGCGCCCTAATCCGAAGGGCGGGGGCGTCCCAGGCCTGGGGCTCCCTAAGTCAAAGGGCTGGGGCGTCCCAGGCCATGGGCTCCCTAAGCCTAAGGGCTGGGGCGCCCCAGGCCTGGGGCTCCCTAAGACTAAGGGCTGGGACGCCCCAGGCTTGGGGCTCCCTAAGCCTAAGGGCAGGGGCGTCACAGCCCTTGGTCTCCCTAAGCCTAAGGGCTGGGGCGCCCCAGGTCTGGGGCTCCCAAAGCCTAAGGGCTGTGGCGCCCCAGCCTGGGGCACCCTAAGCCTAAGGGCAGGGGCTCCCCAGGTCTAGGGCTCCCAAAGCCTAAGGGTCTAGCGCCCTACGCCTGGCGCGCCCTAAGCCAAAGGGCTGGGGCGTCCCAGGCCATGGGCTCCCTAATCCTAAGGGCTGGTGCGCCCCAGGCTTGGGGCTCCCTATGCCTAAGGGCTGGAGCGCCCCACGCCTGGGGCTCCCAAAGCCTAAGGGCTGGTGCGCCCTAGGCCTGGCGCGCCCTATGCCGAAGGGCGGGGGCCCCCTAGGCCTGGGGCGCCCAAAGCCTAAGGGCTGTGGCGCCCCAGGCCTGGTGCTCCCTAAGCCTAAGGGCTGGGGCGGCCCAGTCATGGGGCTCCCAAAGCCTAATGGCTTGAGCGCCCCAGGACTGCGGTTCCCAAAGCCTAAGGACTGGGGCGCCCCAGACATGGGGATCCCAAAGCCTGAGGCATAGGGCGCCCTAGGCCTGGCGCGCCCTAAACCAAAGTGCTAGGGCGTCCCAGGCCATGGGCTCCCTAAGCCTAAGGGTTGGGGCGCCCCAGGCCTGGGGCTCCCTAAGCCGAAGAGCTGGGTCTCCCCAGGCCTGGGGCTCCCTAAGTCTAAGGGCTTAGGCGCCCCAGGCCTGGGGCTACCAAAGCCTAAGAGCTGGGGTGCACCAAGCCTGGGGCTCCCAAAGCCTAAGGGCTGTGATGCCCCAGTCCTGGGACATCCAAAGCCTAAGGGCTGGGACGCCCCAGACCTGGGGCTCACTAAACCGATGGGCTGGGTCCCCCCAGGCCTGTGGTTCCCAAAGCCTAAGGGCTGGGGCTCCATAGGCCTGGTGCCCCCTAAGCCGAAGGGCTGGGGCGCCCCAGCCCTGGGGCTCCCAAAGCCTAAGGGCTGGTGCGCCCTAGGCCTGGCGCGCCCTATGCCGAAGGGCGGGGGCCCCCTAGGCCTGGGGCGCCCAAAGCCTAAGGGCTGTGGTGCCCCAGGCCTGGTGCTCCCTAAGCCTAAGTGCTGGGGCGCCCCAGTCATGGGGCTCCCAAAACCTAATGGCTTGAGCGCCCCAGGGCTGCGGTTCCCAAAGCCTAAGGACTGGGGCGCCCCAGACATGGGGATCCCAAAGCCTGAGGCATAGGGCGCCCTAGGCCTGGCGCGCCCTAAGCCAAAGTGCTAGGGCGTCCCAGGCCATGGGCTCCCTAAGCCTAAGGGTTGGGGCGCCCCAGGCCTGGGGCTCCCTAAGCCGAAGAGCTGGGTCTCCCCAGGCCTGGGGCTCCCTAAGTCTAAGGGCTTAGGCGCCCCAGTCCTGGGGCTACCAAAGCCTAAGAGCTGGGGTGCACCAAGCCTGGGGCTCCCAAAGCCTAAGGGCTGTGATGCCCCAGTCCTGGGACATCCAAAGCCTAAGGGCTGGGACGCCCCAGACCTGGGGCTCACTAAACCGATGGGCTGGGTCCCCCCAGGCCTGTGGTTCCCAAAGCCTAAGGGCTGGGGCGCCATAGGCCTGGTGCCCCCTAAGCCGAAGGGCTGGGGCGCCCCAGCCCTGGGGCTCCCAAAGCCTAAGGGCTGCGGCGCCATAGGCCTGGCGCCCCCGAGCCAAATTGCTGGGGCGCCCCAGGTCTGGGGCTCCCAAAGCCTAAGGGCTGGGGCGCCCCAGCCCTGTGGCTCCCAATACCTAAGGGCTGCGGCGCCCCAGGCCTGGGGCACCCAAAGCCTAAGGGCTGGGCCGCCTAAGTCCTGGGGCTCCCAAAGCCTAAGGGCTGGCGTTACCCAGGCCTGGGGCTCCCAAAGCCTAAGGGCTGGGGAGCCTCAGGCCTGGGGCTTCCAAAGCCTAAGGGCAGGTGCGCCCCAGGCCTGGGCCTCTAAATGCTAAGGACTGGAGCGCCACAGATCTGGAGCTCCCACAGCCTAAGGGCATTCGCGCCCCAGGCCTGGGGCTCCCAAAGCCTAAGGGATGGGGCGCCCCAGGACTGGAGCTCGCAAAGCCTAAGGGCTGGGACGCCCTAGGCCTGGCGCGCACTAAGCCGAAGGGTTGGGGCGCCCCAGGCCTGGGGCTCCGAAAGCTTAAGGGCTTGGGCGCCCTAGGCCTGGGGCTCCAAAAGCCTAAGGTCTGGGGCGCCCCAGGGCAGGGATCCCTAAACCTAAGGGCAGGTGCTCCCGAGGCCTGGAGCTCCCTAAGCCGACGCGCTGTTACCCCCTAGGCCTGGGTGCCCAAAGCCTAAGTGCTGTGGCGCCCCAGGCCTGGGGCTCCCTAAGCCTAAGGGTTGGGGCTTTTCAGGCCTGGGGCTCCCTAAGCCTAAGGGATAGGGCGCCACATGCCTGGGTATTCCAAAGCCTAAGGGCTGGGGCGCCCCAGACCTGGGGCTCCCTAAGCCTAAGCCTGGGGCTACCAAAGCCTAATAGCTGGGGCGCGACAAGCCTGGGGCTCCCAAAGCCTAAGGGCTGGGGCGCCCCAGGCCATGGGCTCCCTAAGCCTAAGGGCTGGGGCTCCCCAGGCCTGGGACTCCCTAAGCCTAAGGGCTGGGACGCCTCAGGCCTGGAGCTCCCAAACCTAAGGGCATTCGCGCCCCAGGCCTGGGGCTCCCAAAGCCTAAGGGATGGGGCGCCCCAGGACTGGAGCTCCCAAAGCCTAAGGGCTTGGGCGCCCTAGGCCTGGGGCTCCAAAAGCCTAAGGGCTGGGGCGGCCCAGGGCAGGGATCCCTAAACCTAAGGGCTGGTGCGCCCGAGGCCTGGGGCTCCCTAAGCCGATGCGCTGTGACCCCCTAGGGCTGGGGCGCCCAATGCCTAAGTGCTGTGGCGCCCCAGGCCTTGGGCTCCCTAAGCCTAAGGGCTGGGGATTTTCAGGCCTGGGGCTCCCAAAGCCTAAGATCTGGGGCCTCGCAAGCCTTGGGCTCCCTAAGCCTAAGTGCTGGGGCGCTCCAGACCTGGGTCTCCCTAAGCCTAAGGCCTGTGGCTACCAAAGCCTAATAGCTGGGGCGCAACACGCCTGGACCTCCCAAAGCTTAAGGGCTGGGGCGACCCAGGCCATGGGCTCCCTAAGCCTAAGGGCTGGGTCGCCCCATAACTGGGGCTCCCTATGCCGAAGGGATGGGGCGTCCCAGGCCATGGGTTCCCTAAGCCTAAGGACTGTGGCACCCTAGGTCTGGGGCTCTCTAAGCCTAAGGGCTGGGGCTTCGCAGCCCTTGGGCTCCCTAAGCATAAGGGATGGGGCGCCCCAGGGCTGGGGCTCCCAAAGCCTAAGGGTAGGGGAGCCCCTGGCCTGGGCCTCCCTAAGCCTAAGGGCTGGAGCGCTCCAGGCCTGGGGCTCCCAAAGCCTAAGGGCTGAGGCGCCCCAGGCTGGGGCTCCCTAAGCCTAAGGGCTGGGGAGCTTCAGACCTTGGGCTCCCTAAGCCTAAGGGCTGGGGCACCCCAGTCCTGGGTTTACCAAAGCCAAAGGGCTGGGGTGCCCCAGACCTGGGGCTCCCTAAGCCTAAGGGCTGGAGTGACCCAGGCCTGCGGCTCCCAAAGCCTAATGGTAGGGCCGCACCAGGCCTGGGCCTCCCTAAGCCTAAGGGCTGGAGCGCCCCGGCCTGGGGCTCCCAAAGGCTAAGGGCTGGGGCGCCCCAGGCTGGGGCTCCCTAAGCCTAAGGGCTGGGGCGCTTCAGGCCTGGGGCTCCCAAAGCCTAAGGGCTGGGGTGTCGCAAGCTTTGGGATCCATATGCCTAAGGGCTGGGGCGCCCCAGACCTGGGGCTCCCTAAGCCTAATGGCTGGAGTGACACAGGCCTGGGGCTCCTAAAGCCTAAGGGCAGGGTCCTCCCAGGCCTGGGGCTACCAAAGCCTAATAGCTGGGGCGCACCAAGCCTGGGGGTCCCAAAGCCTAAGGGCTGGGGCGCCCCAGGCCATGGGCTCCCTAAGCCTAAGGGCTAGGGCGCCCCAGGCCTGGGGCTCCCAAAGCCTAAGGGTAGGGGCTCCCCAAGCCTGGGCCTCCCTAAGCCTAAGGGCTGGAGCGCCCCAGGCCTGGGGCTCCCAAAGCCTAAGGGCTGGGGCGCCCCAGGCCTGGGGGTCCCTATGCCTAAGGGCTGGGGAGCCCCAGGCCTGGGGCCCCCAAAGCCAAAGGGCTGTGGCGCCCTAGTCCTGGCGCGCCCTACACCGAAGGGTTGGGACGTCCCAGGCCATGGGCACCCTAAGCCTAAGGGCTGGGGCGCCCCAGTCCTGGGGCTCCCTAAGACTACGGGCTGGGTCCTCCCAGGCCTTGGGCTCCCTAAGCCTAACTGCTGGGGCGCCCCAGCCTTGGGCTACCAAAGCCTATTAGCTGGGGCACACCAAGGCTCCGGCTCCCAAAGCCTAAGAGCTGTGGCGCCCCAGGCCTGGGGCTCCCTAAGCCGAAGGGCTGGGGTCCCCTAAGCTTGGGGCTCCCTAAGCCTAAGGGCTGGGGCGCTTCAGGCCTGGGGCTCCCAAAGCCTAAGGGCTGGGGCGTCGCAAGCTTTGGGATCCATATGCCTAAGGGCTGGGGCGCATCAGGCCTGGGGCTCCAAAGCCTAAGGGCTGGGGTTTCGCAGCCCTTGGGCTCCCTAAGCCTAAGGACTGGGGCTCCACAGGCCTGGGGATCCCAAAACCTAAGGGTAGGGGCCCCCCAGGCCTGGGCCTCCCTAAGCCTAAGGGCTGGAGCGCCCCAGGCCTGGGGCTCCCAAAGCCTAAGGGCTGGGGCGCCCCAGGCCTGGGGCTCCCTAAGCCTAAGGGTTTTGTCCTCCCAGGCCTGGGGCTGTCTAAGTCTAAGGGCTGGGTTGCCCCAGGCCTGGGGCTACCAAAGCCTAATAGCTGGGGTGCACCAGGGCTGGGGCTCCCAAAGACTAAGGGCTGGGGCTTCGCAGCTCTTGGGCTCCCTAAGCCTAAGGGCTGCGGCGCCCCAGGCCTGGGTCTCCCAAAGCCTAAGAGTAGGGGAGCCCCAGGACTGGGCCTCCTTAAGCCTAAGGGATAGAGTGCCCCAGGCCAGGGGCTCCCTAAGCCAAAGTGCTGTGACCCCCTAGGCCTGTGGCGCCAAAAGCCTAAGGGCTGTGGCGCCCCATGCCTGGGGCTCCCTAAGCCTAAGGGCTTGGGCTTTTCAGGACTGGGGCTCCCAAAGCCTAAGGGCTGGGGCGACGAAAGCCTTGGTCTCCCTAAGCCTAAGGGCTGGGGCGCCCCAGGCCTGGGCCTCCCAAAGCCTAAGAGCTGGGGCGTCCCAGACCTTGGGCTCCCTAAGCCTAAGGGCTGGGGCGCCCCAGGCCTGGGGCTCCCTAAGCCTAAGGGCTGGGGCGCCCCAGGACTGGGGCTTCAAAAGCCTAAGGGTAGGGGCGCCCCAGTCCTGAGCCTCCCTAAGCTTAAGGGCTGAAGCGCCCCAGGTTGGGGCTCCCAAAGCCTAAAGGCTGGGGCGCCCCAGACCAGGGGCTCTCTAAGCCTAAGGCTGGGGCGCCCTAGGCCTGGGGCCCGCAAAACCTAAGGGCTGTGGCGCTTAGGCCTGGCTCGCCCTAAACCGAAGGGGTGGGGGGTCCCAGACAATGGGCACCCTAAGCCTAAGGGCTGGGGCGCCCCAGGCCTGGGGCTACCAAAGCCTAAGGGCTTGGACTCCCCAGGCCTGGGGCTCCCTAAGCCGAAGGGCTGGGGCCCCCTAGGCCTGGGGCTCCCAAAGCCTAAGGGCTGTGGTGCCCCAGGCCTGGAGCTCCCTAAGCCTAAGGGCTGGGGCTTCGCAGCCCTTGGGCTCCCTAAGCCTAATGGCTGGGGCGCCCCAGGCGTGGGGTTCCCAAAGCCTAAGAGTAGAGGCGCCCCAGACCTGGGCCTCCCTAAGCCTAAGGGCTGGATCGCCCCAGGCCTGGGGCTTCCTAAGCCAAAGGGCTGTGGCGCCCCAGGCCGCCAAAGCCTAAGTGCTGTGGTGCCCTAGGCCTGGCGTGCCCTAAACCGAAGGGCTGGGGCATCCCAGGCCATGGGCACCCTAAGCCTAAGGGCTGGGGCGCCCCAGGCCTGGGGCTCCATATGTCTAAGGGCTGGGACGCCCCAGGCTGGGGCTCCTTAAGCGGAAGGTCTGGGTCCCCCAGGCCTGGGGCTCCCAAAGCCTAAGGACTGGGGCGCGCCAGGCCTTGGGCTCCCTAAGCCTAAGTGCTGGGGCGCCCCAGGCCTGGGGCTACCAACGCCTAATGGCAGGGCCGCACCAAGCCTGGGGCTCCCAAAGCCTAAGGGCTGGGGCGCCCCAGGCCATGGGCTCCCTAAGCCTAAGGGCTGGGGCGCCCCGGCCTGGGGCTCCCAAAGCCTAAGGGCTGGGGCGCCCCAGGCTGGGGCTCCCTAAGCATAAGGGCTGGTGCGCTTCAGGCCTGGGGCTCCCAAAGCCTAAGGACTGGGGTGTCGCAAGCTTTGGGATCCATATGCCTAAGGGCTGGGGCGCCCCAGACCTGGGGCTCCCTAAGCCTAAGGGCTGGAGTGACCCAGGCCTGGGGCTCCCAAAGCCTAAGGGCTGGGGCCCCCCAGGCCTGGGGCTCCCTAAGCCTAAGGGCAGGGTCCTCCCAGGCCTGGGGCTCCCTAAGCCTAAGGGCTGGGGCGCCCCAGGCCTGGGGCTACCAAAGCCTAATAGCTGGGGCCGACCAAGCCTGGGGGTCCCAAAGCCTAAGGGCTGGGGCGCCCCAGGCCATGGGCTCCCTAAGCCTAAGGACTAGGGCGCCCCAGGCCCTGGGCTCCCAAAGCCTAAGTTTAGGGGCTCACAAGCCTGGGCCTCCCTAAGCCTAAGGGCTGGAGCGCCCCAGGCCTGGGGCTCCCAAAGCCTAAGGGCTGGGGCGCCCCAGGCCTGGGGGTCCCTAAGCCTAAGGGCTGGGGAGCCCCAGGCCTGGGGCCCCCAAAGCCAAAGGGCTGTGGCGCCCTAGTCCTGGCGCGCCCTACACCGAAGGGTTGGGGCGTCCCAGGCCATGGGCACCCTAAGCCTAAGGGCTGGGGTGCCCCAGTCCTGGGGCTCCCTAAGACTACGGGCTGGGTCCTCCCAGGCCTTGGGCTCCCTAAGCCTAACTGCTGGGGCGCCCCAGCCTTGGGCTACCAAAGCCTATTAGCTGGGGCACACCAAGCCTCCGGCTCCCAAAGCTTAAAAGCTGTGGAGCCCCAGACCTGGGGCTCCCTAAGCCGAAGGGCTGGGGCCCCCTAGGCTTGGGGCTCCCTAAGCCTTAGGGCTGGGGCGCTTCAGGCCTGCGGCTCCCAAAGCCTAAGGGCTGGGGCGTCGCAAGCTTTGGGATCCATATGCCTAAGGGCTGGGGCGCATCAGGACTGGGGCTCCAAAGCCTAAGGGCTGGGGTTTCGCAGCCCTTGGGCTCCCTAAGCCTAAGGACTGGGGCTCCACAGGCCTGGGGATCCCAAAACCTAAGGGTAGGGGCCCCCCAGGCCTGGGCCTCCCTAAGCCTAAGGGCTGGAGCGCCCCAGGCCTGGGGCTCCCAAAGCCTAAGGGCTGGGGCGCCCCAGGCCTGGGGCTCCCTAAGCCTAAGGGTTTTGTCCTCCCAGGCCTGGGGCTGTCTAAGTCTAAGGGCTGGGTTGCCCCAGGACTGGGGCTACCAAAGCCTAATAGCTGGGGTGCACCAGGGCTGGGGCTCCCAAAGACTAAGGGCTGGGGCTTCGCAGCTCTTGGGCTCCCTAAGCATAAGGGATGGGGCGCCCCAGGGCTGGGGCTCCCAAAGCCTAAGGGTAGGGGAGCCCCTGGCCTGGGCCTCCCTAAGCCTAAGGGCTGGAGCGCTCCAGGCCTGGGGCTCCCAAAGCCTAAGGGCTGAGGCGCCCCAGGCTGGGGCTCCCTAAGCCTAAGGGCTGGGGAGCTTCAGACCTTGGGCTCCCTAAGCCTAAGGGCTGGGGCGCCCCAGTCCTGGGTTTACCAAAGCCAAAGGGCTGGGGTGCCCCAGACCTGGGGCTCCCTAAGCCTAAGGGCTGGAGTGACCCAGGCCTGCGGCTCCCAAAGCCTAATGGTAGGGCCGCACCAGGCCTGGGCCTCCCTAAGCCTAAGGGCTGGAGCGCCCCGGCCTGGGGCTCCCAAAGCCTAAGGGCTGGGGCGCCCCAGGCTGGGGCTCCCTAAGCCTAAGGGCTGGGGCGCTTCAGGCCTGGGGCTCCCAAAGCCTAAGGGCTGGGGTGTCGCAAGCTTTGGGATCCATATGCCTAAGGGCTGGGGCGCCCCAGACCTGGGGCTCCCTAAGCCTAATGGCTGGAGTGACACAGGCCTGGGGCTCCTAAAGCCTAAGGGCAGGGTCCTCCCAGGCCTGGGGCTACCAAAGCCTAATAGCTGGGGCGCACCAAGCCTGGGGGTCCCAAAGCCTAAGGGCTGGGGCGCCCCAGGCCATGGGCTCCCTAAGCCTAAAGGCTAGGGCGCCCCAGGCCTGGGGCTCCCAAAGCCTAAGGGTAGGGGCTCCCCAAGCCTGGGCCTCCCTAAGCCTAAGGGCTGGAGCGCCCCAGGCCTGGGGCTCCCAAAGCCTAAGGGCTGGGGCGCCCCAGGCCTGGGGGTCCCTATGCCTAAGGGCTGGGGAGCCCCAGGCCTGGGGCCCCCAAAGCCAAAGGGCTGTGGCGCCCTAGTCCTGGCGCGCCCTACACCAAAGGGTTGGGACGTCCCAGGCCATGGGCACCCTAAGCCTAAGGGCTGGGGCGCCCCAGTCCTGGGGCTCCCTAAGACTACGGGCTGGGTCCTCCCAGGCCTTGGGCTCCCTAAGCCTAACTGCTGGGGCGCCCCAGCCTTGGGCTACCAAAGCCTATTAGCTGGGGCACACCAAAGCTCCGGCTCCCAAAGCCTAAGAGCTGTGGCGCCCCAGGCCTGGGGCTCCCAAAGCCTAAGGGCTGGGGCGTCCCAGGACATGGGCTCCCTAAGACTAAGGGCTGTGGCGCCCCAAGCTTGGGGCTCCCTAAGCCTAAGGGCAGGGGCGTCGCAGCCGTTGGCCTCCCTAAGCCTAAGGGCTGGAGCGCCCCAGATGTTGGGCTCCCTATGCCTAAGGGCTGGGGCGCCCCAGACCTTCGGCTCTCAAAACCTAAGGGCTGGGGCGCCCCAGGCCTGGGGCTCCCAAAGCCTAAGGGCTGGGGCGCCCCAGCCCTGTGGCTCCCAAAACCTAGGGGCTGCGACGCCCAGGCCTGGGGCTCCCAAAGCCTAAGGGCTGGTACGCCTAAGTCCTGGGGCTCCCAAAGCCTAAGGGCTGGCATGCCCCAGGCCTGGGGCTCCCAAAGCCTAAGAGTTGGGGCGCCTCAGGCCTGGGGCTCCCAATGCCTAAGGGCTGGGACGCCCCACGCCTGGGCCTCCAAATGCTAAGGACTGGTGCGCCACAGGCCTGGTGCTCCCAAAGCCTAAGGGCATTCGCGCCACAGGCCTGGCGATCCCAAAGCCTAAGGGCATTTGCGCCCCAGGCCTGGGGCTCCCAAAGCCTAAGGGATGGGCCGCCCGAGGACTGGAGCTCCCAAAGGCTAAGGGCTGGGGCGCCCTAGGCCTGGGTCTCCCAAATCCTAAAGGCTGGGGCGCTCCAGGCCTTGGTCTCCCAAATATTAAGAGCTGGGGCGCCCCTGGCCTGGGGCTCCCAAAGCCTAAGGGCAGGGGCACTTCAGGCCTGGGGCTACCTAACCCTAAGGGCTGGGGCACCCCAGGCCAGGGATCCCTAAACCTAAGGGCTGGTACGCCCCAGGTCTGGGGCTCCCTAAGCCTAAGGGCTGGGGCGCCCCAGGCCTGTGGCTCCCAAAACCTAAGGGCTGCGGCGCCCCAGTCCTGGGGCTCCCAAAGCCTAAGGGCTGGCGTGCCCCAGGCCTGGGGCTCCAAAAGCCTGAGGGCTGGGGCGCCTCAGGCCTGGGGCTCCCAATGCCTAAGGGCTGGGGTGCTCCAGGCGTGGAGCTCCCAAAGCCTAAGGGCATTCGCGCCCCAGGCCTGGGGCTCCCAAAGCTTAAGGTATGGGCCGCCCCAGGACTAGAGCTCCCAAAGGCTAAGGGCTGGGGCGCCCAAGGCCTGGGGCTCCCAAATCCTAAAGCCTGGGGCGCCCCAGGCCTTGGTCTCCCAAATATTAAGGGCTGGGGTGCCCATGGCCTGGGGCTCCCAAAGCCTAAGCGCTGGGGCGCCTGAGGCCTGGGACTACCTAAACCTAAGGGCTGGTGCGCCCCAGGTTGGGGCTCCCTAAGCCTAAGGGCTGGAGCGCCCCAGGCCTGGGGCTCCCAAAGCCTAAGGGCTGGTGCGCCCTAGGCCTGGCGCGCCCTATGCCGAAGGGCGGGGGCGTCCCAGGCCTGGGGCTCCCAAAGCCTAAGGGCTGGGGTGCCCCAGGCCTAGGGCTCCCTAAGCTTAAGGGCTGTGATGCCCCAGGCTTGGTGCTCCCTTAGCCTAAGGGCTGGGGCGCCACAGTCATGGGGCTCCCAAAGCCTAAGGGCTGGGGCGCCCCAGGCCTGGGGCTCCCTAAGCCTAATGGCTGGAGCGCCCCAGGCCTGCGGCTCCCAAAGCCTAAGGGCTGGGGCGCCCCAGCCCTGTGGCTCCCAATACCTAAGGGCTGCGGCCCCCCAGGCCTGGGGCTCCCAAAGCCTAAGGGCTGGGACGCCTAAGTCCTGGGGCTCCCAAAGCCTAAGGGCTGGCGTTCCCCAGGCCTGGTGCTCCCAAAGCCTAAGGGCTTGGGCGCCTCAGTCCTGGGGCTCCCAAAGCCTAAGGGCTGGGGCGCCCCAGGCCTGGGCCTCCAAATGCTAAGGACTGGTGCGCCACAGGTCTGGAGCTCCCAAAGCCTAAGGGCATTCACGACCCAGGCTTGGGGCTCCCAAAGCCTAAGGGATGGGACGCCCCAGGACTGGAGCTCCCAAAGCCTAAGGGCTGGGGCGCCCCAGGCCTGGGGCTCCCAAAGCCTAAGGGCTGGTGCGCCCTAGGGCTGGCGCGCCCTATGCCGAAGGGCGGGGGCGTCCCAGGCCTGGGGCTCCCAAAGCCTAAGGGCTGGGGTGCCCCAGGCCTAGGGCTCCCTAAGCTTAAGGGCTGTGATGCCCCAGGCTTGGTGCTCCCTTAGCCTAAGGGCTGGGGCGCCACAGTCATGGGGCTCCCAAAGCCTAAGGGCTGGGGCGCCCCAGGCCTGGGGCTCCCTAAGCCTAATGGCTGGAGCGCCCCAGGCCTGCGGCTCCCAAAGCCTAAGGGCTGGGGCGCCCCAGCCCTGTGGCTCCCAATACCTAAGGGCTGCGGCCCCCCAGGCCTGGGGCTCCCAAAGCCTAAGGGCTGGGACGCCTAAGTCCTGGGGCTCCCAAAGCCTAAGGGCTGGCGTTCCCCAGGCCTGGTGCTCCCAAAGCCTAAGGGCTTGGGCGCCTCAGTCCTGGGGCTCCCAAAGCCTAAGGGCTGGGGCGCCCCAGGCCTGGGCCTCCAAATGCTAAGGACTGGTGCGCCACAGGTCTGGAGCTCCCAAAGCCTAAGGGCATTCACGACCCAGGCTTGGGGCTCCCAAAGCCTAAGGGATGGGACGCCCCAGGACTGGAGCTCCCAAAGCCTAAGGGCTGGGGCGCCCCAGGGCTGGGATCCCTAAACCTAAGGGCAGGTGCTCCCGAGGCCTGGAGCTCCCTAAGCCGACGCGTTGTGACCCCCTAGGCCTGGGGCGCCCAAAGCCTAAGTGCTGTGGCGCCCCAGGCCTGGGGCTCCCTAAGGCTAAGGGTTGGGGCTTTTCAGGCCTGGGGCTCCCAAAGCCTAAGGGCTGGGGCCTCACAAGCCTTGGGCTACCGAAGCCTAAGGGCTTGGGCGCCCCAGGCCTGGGTATTCCAAAGCCTAAGGGCTGGGGGGCCCCAGACTTGGGGCTCCCTAAGCCTAAGGCCTGGGGCTACCAAAGCCTAATAGCTGGGGCGCAACAAGCCTGGGGCTCCCAAAGCCTAAGGGCTGGGGCGCCCCAGGCCATGGGCTCCCTAAGCCTAAGGGCTGGGGCACCCCAGGCCTGGGACTCCCTAAGCCTAAGGGCTGGGACGCCACAGGCCTGGGGCTCCCTAAGCCGAAAGGCTGGGGCCCCCTAGGCCTGGGGCTCCCAAAGCCTGTGGCGCCCCAGGCCTGGAGCTCCCTAAGCCTAAGGGCTGGGGCGTCGTAGCCCTTGGGCTCCCTAAGCCTAAGGGTTGGGGTGCCCCAGGATTGGGGCTCCCTAAACCTAAGGGCTGGGGCGCCCTAGGCCTGGGGCCCCCAAAGCCTAAGGGCTGTGGCACCCTAGGCCTGGCGCGCCCGATACCGTAGGGGTGGGGCGTCCCAGGCCATGGGCACCCTAAGCCAAAGGGCTGGGTCCCCCCACGCCTGGGGCTCCCAAAGCCTAAGGGCTGGGGCGCCCCAGGCCTGGGGCTTCCTAAGCCTAAGGGCTGGGTCCTCCCAGGCCTGGGGTTCCCTAAGCCTAAGGGCTGGGGCGCATCAGGCCTGGGGCTCCCAAAGCCTAAGGGCTGGGGCGCACCAGGCTTGGGGCACCCTAAGCCAAAGGGCTGGGGCGTCCCAGGTCTGGGGCTCCCTAAGCCTAAGGGCTGGAGCGACCCAGGCCTGGGGCTCCATAAGCCTTAGGGCTGAGGCGCCCCAGACCTGGGCTCCCTAAGCCTAAGGATTGGGACGCCCCAGGCCCGTGGCTCCCTAAGTCTAAGGGCTGGGGCGCCCCAGGCCTGGGCCTCCAAGTGCTAAGGACTGGTGCGCCACTGGCCTGGAGCTCCCAAAGCCTAATGTATGGCCCTCCCCAGGACTGGAGCTCCCACAGGCTAAGGGCTGGGCCGCCCTAGGCCTGGGGCTCCGAAATCCTAAGGGCTGGGGTGCCCCAGGCCTTGGTCTCCCAAAGCCTAAGGGCTGGAGCGCCCCAGGCCTGGGACTACCTAAGCCTAAGGGATGGGGCGCCCCAGGCCATGGATCCCTAAACCTAAGGGCTGGTGTGTCCCAGGCCTGGGGCTCCCTAAGCCTAAGGGCTGGGGCGCCCCAGACCTGAGGCTCCCTAAGCATAATGGCTGGAGCGCCCCATGCTTGGGGCTCCCAAAGCCTAAGGGCTGGGTCGCCCAAAGTTTAGGGCTCCCAAAGCCTAAGGGCGGGGGCGCCCTAGGCCTGGGGCGCCCTAATCCGAAGGGCGGGGGCGTCCCAGGCCTGGGGCTCCCTAAGTCAAAGGGCTGGGGCGTCCCAGGCCATGGGCTCCCTAAGCCTAAGGGCTGGGGCGCCCCAGGCCTGGGGCTCCCTAAGACTAAGGGCTGGGACGCCCCAGGCTTGGGGCTCCCTAAGCCTAAGGGCAGGGGCGTCACAGCCCTTGGTCTCCCTAAGCCTAAGGGCTGGGGCGCCCCAGGTCTGGGGCTCCCAAAGCCTAAGGGCTGTGGCGCCCCAGCCTGGGGCACCCTAAGCCTAAGGGCAGGGGCTCCCCAGGTCTAGGGCTCCCAAAGCCTAAGGGTCTAGCGCCCTACGCCTGGCGCGCCCTAAGCCAAAGGGCTGGGGCGTCCCAGGCCATGGGCTCCCTAATCCTAAGGGCTGGTGCGCCCCAGGCTTGGGGCTCCCTAAGCCTAAGGGCTGGAGCGCCCCAGGCCTGGGGCTCCCAAAGCCTAAGGGCTGGTGCGCCCTAGGCCTGGCGCGCCCTATGCCGAAGGGCGGGGGCCCCCTAGGCCTGGGGCGCCCAAAGCCTAAGGGCTGTGGCGCCCCAGGCCTGGTGCTCCCTAAGCCTAAGGGCTGGGGCGGCCCAGTCATGGGGCTCCCAAAGCCTAATGGCTTGAGCGCCCCAGGACTGCGGTTCCCAAAGCCTAAGGACTGGGGCGCCCCAGACATGGGGATCCCAAAGCCTGAGGCATAGGGCGCCCTAGGCCTGGCGCGCCCTAAACCAAAGTGCTAGGGCGTCCCAGGCCATGGGCTCCCTAAGCCTAAGGGTTGGGGCGCCCCAGGCCTGGGGCTCCCTAAGCCAAAGAGCTGGGTCTCCCCAGGCCTGGGGCTCCCTAAGTCTAAGGGCTTAGGCGCCCCAGGCCTGGGGCTACCAAAGCCTAAGAGCTGGGGTGCACCAAGCCTGGGGCTCCCAAAGCCTAAGGGCTGTGATGCCCCAGTCTTGGGACATCCAAAGCCTAAGGGCTGGGACGCCCCAGACCTGGGGCTCACTAAACCGATGGGCTGGGTCCCCCCAGGCCTGTGGTTCCCAAAGCCTAAGGGCTGGGGCTCCATAGGCCTGGTGCCCCCTAAGCCGAAGGGCTGGGGCGCCCCAGCCCTGGGGCTCCCAAAGCCTAAGGGCTGGTGCGCCCTAGGCCTGGCGCGCCCTATGCCGAAGGGCGGGGGCCCCCTAGGCCTGGGGCGCCCAAAGCCTAAGGGCTGTGGCGCCCCAGGCCTGGTGCTCCCTAAGCCTAAGTGCTGGGGCGCCCCAGTCATGGGGCTCCCAAAACCTAATGGCTTGAGCGCCCCAGGGCTGCGGTACCCAAAGCCTAAGGACTGGGGCGCCCCAGACATGGGGATCCCAAAGCCTGAGGCATAGGGCGCCCTAGGCCTGGCGCGCCCTAAGCCAAAGTGCTAGGGCGTCCCAGGCCATGGGCTCCCTAAGCCTAAGGGTTGGGGCGCCCCAGGCCTGGGGCTCCCTAAGCCGAAGAGCTGGGGTGCACCAAGCCTGGGGCTCCCAAAGCCTAAGGGCTGTGATGCCCCAGTCCTGGGACATCCAAAGCCTAAGGGCTGGGACGCCCCAGACCTGGGGCTCACTAAACCGATGGGCTGGGTCCCCCCAGCCTGTGGTTCCCAAAGCCTAAGGGCTGGGGCGCCATAGGCCTGGTGCCCCCTAAGCCGAAGGGCTGGGGCGCCCCAGCCCTGGGGCTCCCAAAGCCTAAGGGCTGCGGCGCCATAGGCCTGGCGCCCCCGAGCCAAATTGCTGGGGCGCCCCAGGTCTGGGGCTCCCAAAGCCTAAGGGCTGGGGCGCCCCAGCCCTGTGGCTCCCAATACCTAAGGGCTGCGGCGCCCCAGGCCTGGGGCACCCAAAGCCTAAGGGCTGGGCCGCCTAAGTCCTGGGGCTCCCAAAGCCTAAGGGCTGGCGTTACCCAGACCTGGGGCTCCCAAAGCCTAAGGGCTGGGGAGCCTCAGGCCTGGGGCTTCCAAAGCCTAAGGGCTGGTGCGCCCCAGGCCTGGGCCTCTAAATGCTAAGGACTGGAGCGCCACAGATCTGGAGCTCCCAAAGCCTAAGGGCATTCGCGCCCCAGGCCTGGGGCTCCCAAAGCCTAAGGGATGGGGCGCCCCAGGACTGGAGCTCCCAAAGCCTAAGGGCTGGGACGCCCTAGGCCTGGCGCGCACTAAGCCGAAGGGTTGGGGCGCCCCAGGCCTGGGGCTCCGAAAGCTTAAGGGCTTGGGCGCCCTAGGCCTGGGGCTCCAAAAGCCTAAGGTCTGGGGCGCCCCAGGGCAGGGATCCCTAAACCTAAGGGCAGGTGCTCCCGAGGCCTGGAGCTCCCTAAGCCGACGCGCTGTTACCCCCTAGGCCTGGGGCGCCCAAAGCCTAAGTGCTGTGGCGCCCCAGGCCTGGGGCTCCCTAAGCCTAAGGGTTGGGGCTTTTCAGGCCTGGGGCTCCCTAAGCCTAAGGGCTAGGGCGCCACAGGCCTGGGTATTCCAAAGCCTAAGGGCTGGGGCGCCCCAGACCTGGGGCTCCCTAAGCCTAAGCCTGGGGCTACCAAAGCCTAATAGCTGGGGCGCGACAAGCCTGGGGCTCCCAAAGCCTAAGGGCTGGGGCCCCCCAGGCCATGGGCTCCCTAAGCCTAAGGGCTGGGGCGCCCCAGGCCTGGGACTCCCTAAGCCTAAGGGCTGGGACGCCTCAGGCCTGGAGCTCCCAAACCTAAGGGCATTCGCGCCCCAGGCCTGGGGCTCCCAAAGCCTAAGGGATGGGGCGCCCCAGGACTGGAGCTCCCAAAGCCTAAGGGCTTGGGCGCCCTAGGCCTGGGGCTCCAAAAGCCTAAGGGCTGGGGCGCCCCAGGGCAGGGATCCCTAAACCTAAGGGCTGGTGCGCCCGAGGCCTGGGGCTCCCTAAGCCGATGCGCTGTGACCCCCTAGGGCTGGGGCGCCCAATGCCTAAGTGCTGTGGCGCCCCAGGCCTTGGGCTCCCTAAGCCTAAGGGCTGGGGATTTTCAGGCCTGGGGCTCCCAAAGCCTAAGATCTGGGGCCTCGCAAGCCTTGGGCTCCCTAAGCCTAAGTGCTGGGGCGCTCCAGACCTGGGTCTCCCTAAGCCTAAGGCCTGTGGCTACCAAAGCCTAATAGCTGGGGCGCAACACGCCTGGACCTCCCAAAGCTTAAGGGCTGGGGCGACCCAGGCCATGGGCTCCCTAAGCCTAAGGGCTGGGTCGCCCCATAACTGGGGCTCCCTATGCCGAAGGGATGGGGCGTCCCAGGCCATGGGTTCCCTAAGCCTAAGGACTGTGGCACCCTAGGTCTGGGGCTCTCTAAGCCTAAGGGCTGGGGCTTCGCAGCCCTTGGGCTCCCTAAGCATAAGGGATGGGGCGCCCCAGGGCTGGGGCTCCCAAAGCCTAAGGGTAGGGGAGCCCCTGGCCTGGGCCTCCCTAAGCCTAAGGGCTGGAGCGCTCCAGGCCTGGGGCTCCCAAAGCCTAAGGGCTGAGGCGCCCCAGGCTGGGGCTCCCTAAGCCTAAGGGCTGGGGAGCTTCAGACCTTGGGCTCCCTAAGCCTAAGGGCTGGGGCGCCCCAGTCCTGGGTTTACCAAAGCCAAAGGGCTGGGGTGCCCCAGACCTGGGGCTCCCTAAGCCTAAGGGCTGGAGTGACCCAGGCCTGCGGCTCCCAAAGCCTAATGGTAGGGCCGCACCAGGCCTGGGCCTCCCTAAGCCTAAGGGCTGGAGCGCCCCGGCCTGGGGCTCCCAAAGCCTAAGGGCTGGGGCGCCCCAGGCTGGGGCTCCCTAAGCCTAAGGGCTGGGGCGCTTCAGGCCTGGGGCTCCCAAAGCCTAAGGGCTGGGGTGTCGCAAGCTTTGGGATCCATATGCCTAAGGGCTGGGGCGCCCCAGACCTGGGGCTCCCTAAGCCTAATGGCTGGAGTGACACAGGCCTGGGGCTCCTAAAGCCTAAGGGCAGGGTCCTCCCAGGCCTGGGGCTACCAAAGCCTAATAGCTGGGGCGCACCAAGCCTGGGGGTCCCAAAGCCTAAGGGCTGGGGCGCCCCAGGCCATGGGCTCCCTAAGCCTAAGGGCTAGGGCGCCCCAGGCCTGGGGCTCCCAAAGCCTAAGGGTAGGGGCTCCCCAAGCCTGGGCCTCCCTAAGCCTAAGGGCTGGAGCGCCCCAGGCCTGGGGCTCCCAAAGCCTAAGGGCTGGGGCGCCCCAGGCCTGGGGGTCCCTATGCCTAAGGGCTGGGGAGCCCCAGGCCTGGGGCCCCCAAAGCCAAAGGGCTGTGGCGCCCTAGTCCTGGCGCGCCCTACACCGAAGGGTTGGGACGTCCCAGGCCATGGGCACCCTAAGCCTAAGGGCTGGGGCGCCCCAGTCCTGGGGCTCCCTAAGACTACGGGCTGGGTCCTCCCAGGCCTTGGGCTCCCTAAGCCTAACTGCTGGGGCGCCCCAGCCTTGGGCTACCAAAGCCTATTAGCTGGGGCACACCAAGGCTCCGGCTCCCAAAGCCTAAGAGCTGTGGCGCCCCAGGCCTGGGGCTCCCTAAGCCGAAGGGCTGGGGCCCCCTAAGCTTGGGGCTCCCTAAGCCTAAGGGCTGGGGCGCTTCAGGCCTGGGGCTCCCAAAGCCTAAGGGCTGGGGCGTCGCAAGCTTTGGGATCCATATGCCTAAGGGCTGGGGAGCATCAGGCCT
This sequence comes from Tenrec ecaudatus, assembly GCF_050624435.1. Taxonomy (NCBI): domain Eukaryota; kingdom Metazoa; phylum Chordata; class Mammalia; order Afrosoricida; family Tenrecidae; genus Tenrec; species Tenrec ecaudatus. The sequence goes on along the minus strand of NW_027457631.1, from coordinate 1,112,297 downwards.
GGGGCTCCAAAGCCTAAGGGCTGGGGTTTCGCAGCCCTTGGGCTCCCTAAGCCTAAGGACTGGGGCTCCACAGGCCTGGGGATCCCAAAACCTAAGGGTAGGGGCCCCCCAGGCCTGGGCCTCCCTAAGCCTAAGGGCTGGAGCGCCCCAGGCCTGGGGCTCCCAAAGCCTAAGGGCTGGGGCGCCCCAGGCCTGGGGCTCCCTAAGCCTAAGGGTTTTGTCCTCCCAGGCCTGGGGCTGTCTAAGTCTAAGGGCTGGGTTGCCCCAGGCCTGGGGCTACCAAAGCCTAATAGCTGGGGTGCACCAGGGCTGGGGCTCCCAAAGACTAAGGGCTGGGGCTTCGCAGCTCTTGGGCTCCCTAAGCCTAAGGGCTGCGGCGCCCCAGGCCTGGGTCTCCCAAAGCCTAAGAGTAGGGGAGCCCCAGGACTGGGCCTCCTTAAGCCTAAGGGATAGAGTGCCCCAGGCCAGGGGCTCCCTAAGCCAAAGTGCTGTGACCCCCTAGGCCTGTGGCGCCAAAAGCCTAAGGGCTGTGGCGCCCCATGCCTGGGGCTCCCTAAGCCTAAGGGCTTGGGCTTTTCAGGACTGGGGCTCCCAAAGCCTAAGGGCTGGGGCGACGAAAGCCTTGGTCTCCCTAAGCCTAAGGGCTGGGGCGCCCCAGGCCTGGGCCTCCCAAAGCCTAAGAGCTGGGGCGTCCCAGACCTTGGGCTCCCTAAGCCTAAGGGCTGGGGCGCCCCAGGCCTGGGGCTCCCTAAGCCTAAGGGCTGGGGCGCCCCAGGACTGGGGCTTCAAAAGCCTAAGGGTAGGGGCGCCCCAGTCCTGAGCCTCCCTAAGCTTAAGGGCTGAAGCGCCCCAGGTTGGGGCTCCCAAAGCCTAAAGGCTGGGGCGCCCCAGACCAGGGGCTCTCTAAGCCTAAGGCTGGGGCGCCCTAGGCCTGGGGCCCGCAAAACCTAAGGGCTGTGGCGCTTAGGCCTGGCTCGCCCTAAACCGAAGGGGTGGGGGGTCCCAGACAATGGGCACCCTAAGCCTAAGGGCTGGGGCGCCCCAGGCCTGGGGCTACCAAAGCCTAAGGGCTTGGACTCCCCAGGCCTGGGGCTCCCTAAGCCGAAGGGCTGGGGCCCCCTAGGCCTGGGGCTCCCAAAGCCTAAGGGCTGTGGTGCCCCAGGCCTGGAGCTCCCTAAGCCTAAGGGCTGGGGCTTCGCAGCCCTTGGGCTCCCTAAGCCTAATGGCTGGGGCGCCCCAGGCGTGGGGTTCCCAAAGCCTAAGAGTAGAGGCGCCCCAGACCTGGGCCTCCCTAAGCCTAAGGGCTGGATCGCCCCAGGCCTGGGGCTTCCTAAGCCAAAGGGCTGTGGCGCCCCAGGCCCCCAAAGCCTAAGTGCTGTGGTGCCCTAGGCCTGGCGTGCCCTAAACCGAAGGGCTGGGGCATCCCAGGCCATGGGCACCCTAAGCCTAAGGGCTGGGGCGCCCCAGGCCTGGGGCTCCATAAGTCTAAGGGCTGGGACGCCCCAGGCTGGGGCTCCTTAAGCGGAAGGGCTGGGTCCCCCAGGCCTGGGGCTCCCAAAGCCTAAGGACTGGGGCGCGCCAGGCCTTGGGCTCCCTAAGCCTAAGTGCTGGGGCGCCCCAGGCCTGGGGCTACCAACGCCTAATGGCAGGGCCGCACCAAGCCTGGGGCTCCCAAAGCCTAAGGGCTGGGGCGCTCCAGGCCATGGGCTCCCTAAGCCTAAGGGCTGGGGCGCCCCGGCCTGGGGCTCCCAAAGCCTAAGGGCTGGGGCGCCCCAGGCTGGGGCTCCCTAAGCCTAAGGGCTGGTGCGCTTCAGGCCTGGGGCTCCCAAAGCCTAAGGACTGGGGTGTCGCAAGCTTTGGGATCCATATGCCTAAGGGCTGGGGCGCCCCAGACCTGGGGCTCCCTAAGCCTAAGGGCTGGAGTGACCCAGGCCTGGGGCTCCCAAAGCCTAAGGGCTGGGGCCCCCCAGGCCTGGGGCTCCCTAAGCCTAAGGGCAGGGTCCTCCCAGGCCTGGGGCTCCCTAAGCCTAAGGGCTGGGGCGCCCCAGGCCTGGGGCTACCAAAGCCTAATAGCTGGGGCGCACCAAGCCTGGGGGTCCCAAAGCCTAAGGGCTGGGGCGCCCCAGGCCATGGGCTCCCTAAGCCTAAGGACTAGGGCGCCCCAGGCCCTGGGCTCCCAAAGCCTAAGTTTAGGGGCTCACAAGCCTGGGCCTCCCTAAGCCTAAGGGCTGGAGCGCCCCAGGCCTGGGGCTCCCAAAGCCTAAGGGCTGGGGCGCCCCAGGCCTGGGGGTCCCTAAGCCTAAGGGCTGGGGAGCCCCAGGCCTGGGGCCCCCAAAGCCAAAGGGCTGTGGCGCCCTAGTCCTGGCGCGCCCTACACCGAAGGGTTGGGGCGTCCCAGGCCATGGGCACCCTAAGCCTAAGGGCTGGGGTGCCCCAGTCCTGGGGCTCCCTAAGACTACGGGCTGGGTCCTCCCAGGCCTTGGGCTCCCTAAGCCTAACTGCTGGGGCGCCCCAGCCTTGGGCTACCAAAGCCTATTAGCTGGGGCACACCAAGCCTCCGGCTCCCAAAGCTTAAAAGCTGTGGAGCCCCAGACCTGGGGCTCCCTAAGCCGAAGGGCTGGGGCCCCCTAGGCTTAGGGCTCCCTAAGCCTAAGGGCTGGGGCGCTTCAGGCCTGCGGCTCCCAAAGCCTAAGGGCTGGGGCGTCGCAAGCTTTGGGATCCATATGCCTAAGGGCTGGGGCGCATCAGGCCTGGGGCTCCAAAGCCTAAGGGCTGGGGTTTCGCAGCCCTTGGGCTCCCTAAGCCTAAGGACTGGGGCTCCACAGGCCTGGGGATCCCAAAACCTAAGGGTAGGGGCCCCCCAGGCCTGGACCTCCCTAAGCCTAAGGGCTGGAGCGCCCCAGGCCTGGGGCTCCCAAAGCCTAAGGGCTGGGGCGCCCCAGGCCTGGGGCTCCCTAAGCCTAAGGGTTTTGTCCTCCCAGGCCTGGGGCTGTGTAAGTCTAAGGGCTGGGTTGCCCCAGGCCTGGGGCTACCAAAGCCTAATAGCTGGGGTGCACCAAGGCTGGGGCTCCCAAAGACTAAGGGCTGGGGCTTCGCAGCTCTTGGGCTCCCTAAGCATAAGGGATGGGGCGCCCCAGGGCTGGGGCTCCCAAAGCCTAAGGGTAGGGGAGCCCCTGGCCTGGGCCTCCCTAAGCCTAAGGGCTGGAGCGCTCCAGGCCTGGGGCTCCCAAAGCCTAAGGGCTGAGGCGCCCCAGGCTGGGGCTCCCTAAGCCTAAGGGCTGGGGAGCTTCAGACCTTGGGCTCCCTAAGCCTAAGGGCTGGGGCGCCCCAGTCCTGGGTTTACCAAAGCCAAAGGGCTGGGGTGCCCCAGACCTGGGGCTCCCTAAGCCTAAGGGCTGGAGTGACCCAGGCCTGCGGCTCCCAAAGCCTAATGGTAGGGCCGCACCAGGCCTGGGCCTCCCTAAGCCTAAGGGCTGGAGCGCCCCGGCCTGGGGCTCCCAAAGCCTAAGGGCTGGGGCGCCCCAGGCTGGGGCTCCCTAAGCCTAAGGGCTGGGGCGCTTCAGGCCTGGGGCTCCCAAAGCCTAAGGGCTGGGGTGTCGCAAGCTTTGGGATCCATATGCCTAAGGGCTGGGGCGCCCCAGACCTGGGGCTCCCTAAGCCTAATGGCTGGAGTGACACAGGCCTGGGGCTCCTAAAGCCTAAGGGCAGGGTCCTCCCAGGCCTGGGGCTACCAAAGCCTAATAGCTGGGGCGCACCAAGCCTGGGGGTCCCAAAGCCTAAGGGCTGGGGCGCCCCAGGCCATGGGCTCCCTAAGCCTAAGGGCTAGGGCGCCCCAGGCCTGGGGCTCCCAAAGCCTAAGGGTAGGGGCTCCCCAAGCCTGGGCCTCCCTAAGCCTAAGGGCTGGAGCGCCCCAGGCCTGGGGCTCCCAAAGCCTAAGGGCTGGGGCGCCCCAGGCCTGGGGGTCCCTATGCCTAAGGGCTGGGGAGCCCCAGGCCTGGGGCCCCCAAAGCCAAAGGGCTGTGGCGCCCTAGTCCTGGCGCGCCCTACACCGAAGGGTTGGGACGTCCCAGGCCATGGGCACCCTAAGCCTAAGGGCTGGGGCGCCCCAGTCCTGGGGCTCCCTAAGACTACGGGCTGGGTCCTCCCAGGCCTTGGGCTCCCTAAGCCTAACTGCTGGGGCGCCCCAGCCTTGGGCTACCAAAGCCTATTAGCTGGGGCACACCAAGGCTCCGGCTCCCAAAGCCTAAGAGCTGTGGCGCCCCAGGCCTGGGGCTCCCTAAGCCGAAGGGCTGGGGCCCCCTAAGCTTGGGGCTCCCTAAGCCTAAGGGCTGGGGCGCTTCAGGCCTGGGGCTCCCAAAGCCTAAGGGCTGGGGCGTCGCAAGCTTTGGGATCCATATGCCTAAGGGCTGGGGCGCATCAGGCCTGGGGCTCCAAAGCCTAAGGGCTGGGGTTTCGCAGCCCTTGGGCTCCCTAAGCCTAAGGACTGGGGCTCCACAGGCCTGGGGATCCCAAAACCTAAGGGTAGGGGCCCCCCAGGCCTGGGCCTCCCTAAGCCTAAGGGCTGTGGTGCCCCAGGCCTGGAGCTCCCTAAGCCTAAGGGCTGGGGCTTCGCAGCCCTTGGGCTCCCTAAGCCTAATGGCTGGGGCGCCCCAGGCGTGGGGTTCCCAAAGCCTAAGAGTAGAGGCGCCCCAGACCTGGGCCTCCCTAAGCCTAAGGGCTGGATCGCCCCAGGCCTGGGGCTTCCTAAGCCAAAGGGCTGTGGCGCCCCAGGCCCCCAAAGCCTAAGTGCTGTGGTGCCCTAGGCCTGGCGTGCCCTAAACCGAAGGGCTGGGGCATCCCAGGCCATGGGCACCCTAAGCCTAAGGGCTGGGGCGCCCCAGGCCTGGGGCTCCATAAGTCTAAGGGCTGGGACGCCCCAGGCTGGGGCTCCTTAAGCGGAAGGGCTGGGTCCCCCAGGCCTGGGGCTCCCAAAGCCTAAGGACTGGGGCGCGCCAGGCCTTGGGCTCCCTAAGCCTAAGTGCTGGGGCGCCCCAGGCCTGGGGCTACCAACGCCTAATGGCAGGGCCGCACCAAGCCTGGGGCTCCCAAAGCCTAAGGGCTGGGGCTCCCCAGGCCAAGGGCTCCCTAAGCCTAAGGGCTGGGGCGCCCCGGCCTGGGGCTCCCAAAGCCTAAGGGCTGGGGCGCCCCAGGCTGGGGCTCCCTAAGCCTAAGGGCTGGTGCGCTTCAGGCCTGGGGCTCCCAAACCTAAGGACTGGGGTGTCGCAAGCTTTGGGATCCATATGCCTAAGGGCTGGGGCGCCCCAGACCTGGGGCTCCCTAAGCCTAAGGGCTGGAGTGACCCAGGCCTGGGGCTCCCAAAGCCTAAGGGCTGGGGCCCCCCAGGACTGGGGCTCCCTAAGCCTAAGGGCAGGGTCCTCCCAGGCCTGGGGCTCCCTAAGCCTAAGGGCTGGGGCGCCCCAGGCCTGGGGCTACCAAAGCCTAATAGCTGGGGCGCACCAAGCCTGGGGGTCCCAAAGCCTAAGGGCTGGGGCGCCCCAGGCCATGGGTTCCCTAAGCCTAAGGACTAGGGCGCCCCAGGCCCTGGGCTCCCAAAGCCTAAGTTTAGGGGCTCACAAGCCTGGGCCTCCCTAAGCCTAAGGGCTGGAGCGCCCCAGGCCTGGGGCTCCCAAAGCCTAAGGGCTGGGGCGCCCCAGGCCTGGGGGTCCCTAAGCCTAAGGGCTGGGGAGCCCCAGGCCTGGGGCCCCCAAAGCCAAAGGGCTGTGGCGCCCTAGTCCTGGCGCGCCCTACACCGAAGGGTTGGGGCGTCCCAGGCCATGGGCACCCTAAGCCTAAGGGCTGGGGTGCCCCAGTCCTGGGGCTCCCTAAGACTACGGGCTGGGTCCTCCCAGGCCTTGGGCTCCCTAAGCCTAACTGCTGGGGCGCCCCAGCCTTGGGCTACCAAAGCCTATTAGCTGGGGCACACCAAGCCTCCGGCTCCCAAAGCTTAAAAGCTGTGGAGCCCCAGACCTGGGGCTCCCTAAGCCGAAGGGCTGGGGCCCCCTAGGCTTGGGGCTCCCTAAGCCTAAGGGCTGGGGCGCTTCAGGCCTGCGGCTCCCAAAGCCTAAGGGCTGGGGCGTCGCAAGCTTTGGGATCCATATGCCTAAGGGCTGGGGCGCATCAGGCCTGGGGCTCCAAAGCCTAAGGGCTGGGGTTTCGCAGCCCTTGGGCTCCCTAAGCCTAAGGACTGGGGCTCCACAGGCCTGGGGATCCCAAAACCTAAGGGTAGGGGCCCCCCAGGCCTGGGCCTCCCTAAGCCTAAGGGCTGGAGCGCCCCAGGCCTGGGGCTCCCAAAGCCTAAGGGCTGGGGCGCCCCAGGCCTGGGGCTCCCTAAGCCTAAGGGTTTTGTCCTCCCAGGCCTGGGGCTGTCTAAGTCTAAGGGCTGGGTTGCCCCAGGCCTGGGGCTACCAAAGCCTAATAGCTGGGGTGCACCAAGGCTGGGGCTCCCAAAGACTAAGGGCTGGGGCTTCGCAGCTCTTGGGCTCCCTAAGCCTAAGGGCTGCGGCGCGCCAGGCCTGGGTCTCCCAAATCCTAAGAGTAGGGGAGCCCCAGGCCTGGGCCTCCTTAAGCCTAAGGGATAGAGTGCCCCAGGCCAGGGGCTCCCTAAGCCAAAGTGCTGTGACCCCCTAGGCCTGGGGCGCCAAAAGCCTAAGGGCTGTGGCGCCCCATGCCTGGGGCTCCCTAAGCCTAAGGGCTTGGGCTTTTCAGGACTGGGGCTCCCAAAGCCTAAGGGCTGGGGCGACGAAAGCCTTGGTCTCCCTAAGCCTAAGGGCTGGGGCGCCCCAGGCCTGGGCCTCCCAAAGCCTAAGAGCTGGGGTGTCCCAGACCTTGGGCTCCCTAAGCCTAAGGGCTGGGGCGCCCCAGGCCTGGGGCTCCCTAAGCCTAAGGGCTGGGCGCCCCAGGACTGGGGCTTCAAAAGCCTAAGGGTAGGGGCGCCCCAGTCCTGAGCCTCCCTAAGCTTAAGGGCTGAAGCGCCCCAGGTTGGGTCTCCCAAAGCCTAAAGGCTGGGGCGCCCCAGACCTGGGGCTATCTAAGCCTAAGGCTGGGGCGCCCTAGGCCTGGGACCCGCAAAACCTAAGGGCTGTGGCGCTTAGGCCTGGCGCGCCCTAAACCGAAGGGGTGGGGGGTCCCAGACAATGGGCACCCTAAGCCTCAGGGCTGGGGCGCCCCAGGCCTGGGGCTACCAAAACCTAATAGCTGGGGCGCACGAAGCCTGGGGCTCCCAAAGCCTAAGTTCTGGGGCGCCCCAGGCCATGCGCTCCCTAAGCCTAAGGGATGGGGCGCCCCAGGCCTGGGGCTCCCTAAGCCTAAGGGCTTGAACTCCCCAGGCCTGGGGCTCCCTAAGCCGAAGGGCTGGGGCCCCCTAGGCCTGGGGCTCCCTAAGCCTATTGGCTGGGGCGCCCCAGGCATGGGCCTACCAAAGCCTAAGAGCTGGGGCGCACCATGCCTGGGTCTCCCAAAGCCGAAGGGCTGTGGCGCCCCAGGCCATGGGCTCCATAAGTCTAATTGCTGGGGTGTCCCAGGCCTAGGGCTCCCTAAGCCTAAGGGCTGGGGAGTCCCAGGCCTGGGGCTCCCTAAGCCGAAGGGCTGGGACGCAGCTGGTCTGGGGCGCCCAACGCCGAAGGGCAAGGGCGCCCCAGGCCTGGGGCTCCCTAAGCCGAAGGGCTGGGGCCCCCTAGGCCTCATGCGCCCAAAGCCTAAGGGCTGTGGCGCCCCACCTGGGGCTCCCTAAGCTAAGGGCTGGGGCTTCGCAGCCTTTTGGCTCCCTAAGCCTAAGGACTGGGGCGCCAAGGCCTGGGGCTCCCAAAACCTAAGGGTTGGAGCGCCCCAGGCGTGGACCTCCCTAAGCCTAAAGGCTGGAGCGCCTCAGGCCTGGGGCTCCCAAAGCCTAAGGGCTGGGGCGCCCCAGGCCTTCGGCTCTCAAAGCCTAAGGGCTGGGGCGCCCCAGTCATGGGTCTCCCAAAGCCTAAGGACTGGGGCGCCCGAGGCCTGGCGCGCCCTAAGCCGAAAGGCTGGGGCGCCCCAGGCCTGTGGCTCCCAAAACCTAAGGGCTGTGGGGCCCCAGGCCTGGGGCTCCCAAAGCCTAAGCGCTGGGGAGCCCCATGCCTGGGGCTACCAAAGCCTAAGGACTGGGGCGCCCGAGGCCTGGCACGCCCTAAGCCGAAGGGCTGGGGCACCCCAGCCCAGTGGCTCCCAAAACCTAAGGGCTGTGGCGCCCCATCCTGGGGCTCCCAAAGCCTAAGGACTGGGCCGCCTAAGTCCTGGGGCTCCCAATGCCTAAGGGCTGGGGCGCCCCAGGTTGGGGCTCCAAAAGCCTAAGGGCTGGGGCGCCCCAGGCCTGGGACTACCTAAGCCTTAGGGCTGGGGCGCCCCAGGCCTGGGGCTCTCAAATTCTAAGGGCTGGGGCGCCCCAGCCTGGTGCTCCCAAAGCCTAAGGGCTGGGGCGCCCCAGGCCAGGTATCCCTAAACCTAAGGGCTGGTGCGCCCCAGAGCTGGGGCTCCCTAAGCCAAAGTGCTGTGACCCACTAGGCCTGGGGCGCCAAAAGCCTAAGGGCTGTGGCGCCCCATGCCTGGGGCTCCCGAAGCCTAAGGGCTTGGGCTTTTCAGGACTGGGGCTCCCAAAGCCTAAGGGCTGGGGCAACGAAAGCCTTGGTCTCCCAAAGCCTAAGGGCTGGGGTGCCCCAGGCCTGGGCCTCCCAAAGCCTAAGAGCTGGGGCGTCCCAGACCTTGGGCTCCCTAAGCCTAAGGGCTGGGGCGCCCCAGGCCTGGGGCTACCAAAGCCTAAGGGTAGGGGGTGCCCCAGTCCTGAGCCTCCCTAAGCTTAAGGGCTGAAGCGCCCCCGGTTCAGGCTCCCAAAGCCTAAAGGCTGGGGCGCCCCAGACCTGGGGCTCTCTACGCCTAAGGCTGGGGCCCCCTAGGCCTGGGGCTCCCAAAGCCTAAGGGCTGTGGTGCCCCAGGCCTGGAGCTCCCTAAGCCTAAGGGCTGGGGCTTCGCAGCCCTTGGGCTCCCTAAGCCTAATTTCTGGGGCGCCCCAGGCCTGGGGTTCCCAAAGCCTAAGAGTAGAGGCTCCCCAGTCCTGGGCCTCCCTAAGCCTAAGGGCTGGATCGCCCCAGGCCTGGGGCTTCCTAAGCCAAAGGGCTGTGGCGCCCCAGGCCCCCAAAGCCTAAGGGCTGTGGCGCCCTAGGCTTGGCGTGCCCTAAACCGAAGGGCTGGGGCATCCCAGGCCATGGGCACCCTAAGCCTAATGGCTGGGGCGCCCCAGGCCTGGGGCTCCATAAGTCTAAGGGCTGGGACGCCCCAGGCCTGGGGCTCCTTAAGCGGAAGGGCTGGGTCCCCCAGGCCTGGGGCTCCCAAAGCCTAAGGACTGGGGCGCCCCAGGCCTTGGGCTCCCTAAGCCTAAGTGCTGGGGCACCCCAGGCCTGGGGCTACCAACGCCTAATGGCTGGGCCGCACCAAGCCTGGGGCTCCCAAAGCCTAAGGGCTGGTGCGCCCCAGGCCATGGGCTCCCTAAGCCTAAGGGCTGGGGCGCCCCAGACCTGGGGCTCCCTAAGCCGAAGGGCTGGGGCCCCTTAGGCCTGGGGCTCCCAAAGACTAAGGGCTGTGGCGCCTCAGGCCTGAAGCTCCCAAAGCCTAAGGGCTGGGGCGCATCAGTCCTGGAGCTCCCAAAGCCTAAGGGTAGGGGTGCCCCAGGCCAGGGCTTCCCTAAGCCTAAGGGCTGGAGAGCCCCAGGCCTGGGGCTCCCAAAGCCTAAGGGCTGGGTGCTCCAGGCTGGGGCTCCCTAAGCCTAAGGGCTGGGGCTCTTCAGGCCTGGGGCTCCCAAAGCCGAAGGGCTGGGGCGCCCCAGACTGGAGCTCCCTAAGCCTAAGGGCTGGAGTGACCCAGGCCTGGGGCTCCCAAAGCCTAAGGGCTGGGGCGCACCAGGCCTGGGGCTACCAAAGCCTAATAGATGGTGTGCACCAAGCCTGGGGCTCCCAAAGCCTAAAGGCTATGGCGCCCCAGGCCATGGGCTCCCTAAGCCTAAGGGTTGGGCCGCCTCAGGCTGGGGCTCCCAAAGCCTAAGTATAGGGGCGCCCCAGGCATGTGCCTCCTTATGCCTAAGGGCTGGAGCGTCCCAGGCCTGGGGCTCCCAAAACCTAAGGGCTGGGGCGCCCCAGGCCTGGGGCTCTCTAACCTAAGGGCTGGGGCGCCCCAGGTCTGGGGCTCCCAAAGCCTAAGGGCTGGGGCGCGCTAGGCCTGGCGCGCCCTAAGCCGAAGGGCTGGGACGCCCCAGGCCTCGGGCTCCCTAAGCCGAAGACTGGGTCCCCCCAGGCCTGGGGCTCCCTAAGCCTATTGGCTGGGGCGCCCCAGGCATGGGCCTTCCAAAGCCTAAGAGCTGGGGCTCACCATGCCTGGGTCTCCCAAAGCCGAAGGGCTGTGGCGCCCCAGGCCATGGGCTCCCTAAGTCTAATTGCTGGGGCGTCCCAGGCCTGGGGCTCCCTAAGCCGAAGGGCTGGGGAGTCCCAGGCCTGGGGCTCCCTAAGCCGAAGGGCTGGGACGCAGCTGGCCTGGGGCGCCCAAAGCCGAAGGGCAGGGGCGCCCCATGCCTGGGTCTCCCAAAGCCGAAGGGTTGTGGCGCCCCAGGCCATGGGCTCCCTAAGTCTAATTGCTGGGGTGTCCCAGGCCTGGGGCTCCCTAAGCCTAAGGGCTGGGGAGTCCCAGGCCTGGGGCTCCCTAAGCCTAAGGGCTGGAGCGCCCCAGGCCTGGGGCTCCCAAAGCCTAAGGGCTGGTGCGCCCTAGGCCTGGCGCGCCCTATGCCGAAGGGCGGGGGCCCCCTAGGCCTGGGGCGCCCAAAGCCTAAGGGCTGGGGCGCCCCAGTCATGGGGCTCCCAAATCCTAAGGGCAGGGGTGCCCAAGGCCTGGGGCTCCCTAAGCCTAATGGCTTGAGCGCCCCAGGGCTGCGGTTCCCAAAGCCTAAGGACTGGGGCGCCCCAGACATGGGGATCCCAATGCCTGAGGCATAGGGCGCCCTAGGCCTGGCGCGCCCTAAGCCAAAGTGCTAGGGCGTCCCAGGCCATGGGCTCCCTAAGCCTAAGGGTTGGGGCGCCCCAGGCCTGGGGCTCCCTAAGCCGAAGAGCTGGATCTCCCCAGGCCTGGGGCTCCCTAAATCTAAGGGCTTAGGCGCCCCAGGCCTGGGGCGACCAAAGCCTAAGAGCTGGGGTGCACCAAGCCTGGGGCTCCCAAAGCCTAAGGGCTGTGATGCCCCAGTCCTGGGATATCCAAAGCCTAAGGGCTGGGACGCCCCAGACCTGGGGCTCACTAAACCGATGGGCTGGGTCCCCCCAGGCCTGTGGCTCCCAAAGCCTAAGGGCTGGGGCGCCATAGGCCTGGTGCCCCCTAAGCCGATGGGCTGGGGCGCCCCAGGCCTGGGGCTCCCAAAGCCTAAGGGCTGCGGCGCCATAGGCCTGGCGCCCCGAGCCGAAGGGCTGGGGCGCCCCAGGCCTGGGGCTCCCAAAGCCTAACGGCTGGGGCGCCCCAGCCCTGTGGCTCCCAATACCTAAGGGCTGCGGCGCCCCAGGCCTGGGGCACCCAAGCATAAGGGCTGGGCCGCCTAAGTCCTGGGGCTCCCAAAGCCTAAGGGCTGGAGTGACCCAGGCCTGGGGCTCCCAAAGCCTAAGGGCTGGGGCGCACCAGGCCTGGGGCTACCAAAGCCTAATAGATGGTGTGCACCAAGCCTGGGGCTCCCAAAGCCTAAAGGCTATGGCGCCCCAGGCCATGGGCTCCCTAAGCCTAAGGGTTGGGCCGCCTCAGGCTGGGGCTCCCAAAGCCTAAGTATAGGGGCGCCCCAGGCATGTGCCTCCTTATGCCTAAGGGCTGGAGCGTCCCAGGCCTGGGGCTCCCAAAACCTAAGGGCTGGGGCGCCCCAGGCCTGGGGCTCTCTAACCTAAGGGCTGGGGCGCCCCAGGTCTGGGGCTCCCAAAGCCTAAGGGCTGGGGCGCGCTAGGCCTGGCGCGCCCTAAGCCGAAGGGCTGGGACGCCCCAGGCCTCGGGCTCCCTAAGCCGAAGACTGGGTCCCCCCAGGCCTGGGGCTCCCTAAGCCTATTGGCTGGGGCGCCCCAGGCATGGGCCTTCCAAAGCCTAAGAGCTGGGGCTCACCATGCCTGGGTCTCCCAAAGCCGAAGGGCTGTGGCGCCCCAGGCCATGGGCTCCCTAAGTCTAATTGCTGGGGCGTCCCAGGCCTGGGGCTCCCTAAGCCGAAGGGCTGGGGAGTCCCAGGCCTGGGGCTCCCTAAGCCGAAGGGCTGGGACGCAGCTGGCCTGGGGCGCCCAAAGCCGAAGGGCAGGGGCGCCCCATGCCTGGGTCTCCCAAAGCCGAAGGGTTGTGGCGCCCCAGGCCATGGGCTCCCTAAGTCTAATTGCTGGGGTGTCCCAGGCCTGGGGCTCCCTAAGCCTAAGGGCTGGGGAGTCCCAGGCCTGGGGCTCCCTAAGCCTAAGGGCTGGAGCGCCCCAGGCCTGGGGCTCCCAAAGCCTAAGGGCTGGTGCGCCCTAGGCCTGGCGCGCCCTATGCCGAAGGGCGGGGGCCCCCTAGGCCTGGGGCGCCCAAAGCCTAAGGGCTGGGGCGCCCCAGTCATGGGGCTCCCAAATCCTAAGGGCAGGGGTGCCCAAGGCCTGGGGCTCCCTAAGCCTAATGGCTTGAGCGCCCCAGGGCTGCGGTTCCCAAAGCCTAAGGACTGGGGCGCCCCAGACATGGGGATCCCAATGCCTGAGGCATAGGGCGCCCTAGGCCTGGCGCGCCCTAAGCCAAAGTGCTAGGGCGTCCCAGGCCATGGGCTCCCTAAGCCTAAGGGTTGGGGCGCCCCAGGCCTGGGGCTCCCTAAGCCGAAGAGCTGGATCTCCCCAGGCCTGGGGCTCCCTAAATCTAAGGGCTTAGGCGCCCCAGGCCTGGGGCGACCAAAGCCTAAGAGCTGGGGTGCACCAAGCCTGGGGCTCCCAAAGCCTAAGGGCTGTGATGCCCCAGTCCTGGGATATCCAAAGCCTAAGGGCTGGGACGCCCCAGACCTGGGGCTCACTAAACCGATGGGCTGGGTCCCCCCAGGCCTGTGGCTCCCAAAGCCTAAGGGCTGGGGCGCCATAGGCCTGGTGCCCCCTAAGCCGATGGGCTGGGGCGCCCCAGGCCTGGGGCTCCCAAAGCCTAAGGGCTGCGGCGCCATAGGCCTGGCGCCCCGAGCCGAAGGGCTGGGGCGCCCCAGGCCTGGGGCTCCCAAAGCCTAACGGCTGGGGCGCCCCAGCCCTGTGGCTCCCAATACCTAAGGGCTGCGGCGCCCCAGGCCTGGGGCACCCAAGCCTAAGGGCTGGGCCGCCTAAGTCCTGGGGCTCCCAAAGCCTAAGGGCTGGCGTTACCCAGGCCTGGGGCTCCCAAAGCCTAAGGGCTAGGGCGCCACAGGCCTGGGTATTCCAAAGCCTAAGGGCTGTGGCGCCCCAGGCCTGGGACTCCAAATGCTAAGGACTGGAGCGCCACAGGTCTGGAGCTCCCAAAGCCTAAGGGCATTCGCGCCCCAGGCCTGGGGCTCCCAAAGCCTAAGGGATGGGGCGCCCCAGGCTGGAGCTCCCAGAGCCTAAGGGCTGGGACGCCCTAGGCCTGGCGCGCACTAAGCCGAAGGTTTGGGGCGCCCCAGGCCTGGGGCTCCGAAAGCTTAAGGGCTTGGGCGCCCTAGGCCTGGGGCTCCAAAAGCCTAAGGGCTGGGGCGCCCCAGGGCAGGGATCCCTAAACCTAAGGGCAGGTGCTCCCGAGGCCTGGAGCTCCCTAAGCAGACGCGCTGTGACCCCCTAGGCCTGGGGCGCCCAAAGCCGAAGTGCTGTGGCGCCCCAGGCCTGGGGCTCCCTAAGCCTAAGGGTTGGGGCTTTTCAGGCCTGGGGCTCCCTAAGCCTAAGGGCTAGGGCGCCACAGGCCTGGGTATTCCAAAGCCTAAGGGCTGGGGTGCCCCAGACCTGGGGCTCCCTAAGCCTAAGGCCTGGGGCTACCAAAGCCTAATAGCTGGGGCGCGACAAGCCTGGGGCTCCCAAAGCCTAAGGGCTGGGGCGCCCCAGGACATGGGCTACCTAAGCCTAAGGGCTGGGGCGCCCCTGGCCTGGGACTCCCTAAGCCTAAGGGCTGGGGCGCCACAGGCCTGGGACTCCCTAAGCCGAAAGGCTGGGGCCCCCTAGGCCTGGGGCTCCCAAAGCCTAAGGCCTGTGGCGCCCAGGCCTGGAGCTCCCTAAGACTAAGGGCTGGGGCTTTTCAGGCCTGGGGCTCCCAAAGCCTAAGGGCTGGGGCGCCACAGGCCTGGGGCTCTCTAAACCTAAGGGCTGAGCCACAGGCCTGGGGCCCCCAAAGCCTAAGGGCTGTGGCGCCCTAGGCCTGGCGCGCCCTATACCGAAGGGGTGGGGCGTCCCAGGCCATGGGCACCCTAAGCCTAAGGGCTGGGGCGCCCCAGGCCTGGGACACCCTAAGCCTAAGGGCTGGGACGCCCCAGGCCTGGGGCTCCCTAAGCCAAAGGGCTGGGTCCCCCCACGCCTGGGGCTCCCAAAGCCTAAGGGCTGGGGTGCCCCAGGCCTGGGGCTCCCTAAGCCTAAGGGCTGGGTCCTCCCTGGCCTGGGGTTCCCTAAGCCTAAGGGCTGGGGCGCATCAGGCCTGGGGCTCCCAAAGCCTAAGGGCGGGGGCTTCGCAGCCCTTGGGCTCCGTAAGCCTAAGGGATGGGGCGTCTCAGGGCTGAGGCTCCCAAAGCCTAAGGGTAGTGGCGCCCCAGGTCTGGGCCTCCCAAAGCCTAAGGGCTGGAGCGCCCCAGGCTGGGCTCCCTACCTAAGGGCTGGGGCGCTCCAGGCCAGGGACTCCCTAAGCCTAAGGGCTGGGACGCCATAGGCCTGGGACTCCATAAGCCGAAAGGCTGGGGCCCCCTAGGCCTGGGGCTCCCAAAGCCTAAGGGCTGGGGCTTTTCAGGCCTGGGGCTCCCAAAGCCTAATGGTAGGGGCGCCCCAGGCCTGGGCCTCCCTAAGCCTAAGGTTTGGAGCGCCCCAGGCATGGGGCTCCCAAAGCCTAAGGGATGGGGCGCCTCAGGTCTGTGGCTTCCAAAGCCTATGGGCTGGGCCGCCCTAGGCCTGGCGCACCCTAAGCCGAAGGGCTTGGGCATCCCAGGCCATGGGCACCCTAAGCCTAAGGGCTGTGGCGCCCCAGGCCTGGGGCTCCCTAAGCCTAAGGGCTGGGGCTTTTCAGGCCTGGGGCTCCCAAAGCCTAAGAGCTGGGGCCTCGCAAGCCTTGGGCTCCCTAAGGCTAAGGGCTGGGGCGCCCCAGGCCTGGGTATTCCAAAGCCTAAGGGCTGGGGCGCCGAAGACCTGGGGCTCCCTAATCCTAAGGCCTGGAGCTACCAAAGCCTAATAGCTCAGGAGCAACAAGCCTGGGGCTCCCAAAGCCTAAGGGCTGGGGCGCCCCAGGCCATCAGCTCCCTAAGCCTAAGGGCTGGGGCGCCCCAGGCCTGGGACTCCCTAAGCCTAAATGCTGGGACGCCACAGGCATGGAGCTCCCTAAGCCTAAGGGCTGGGGCTTTTCAGGCCTGGGGCTCCCAAAGCCTAAGGGCTGGAGCGCCCCAGGCCTGGGGCTCCCAAAGCCTAAGGGATGGAGCGCCTCAGGTCTGGGGCTTCCAAAGCCTCGGGCTGGGCCGCCCTAGGCCTGGCGCACCCTAAGCCGAAGGGCTTGGGCATCCCAGGCCATGGGCAGCCTAAGGGCTGTGGCGCCCTAGGCCTGGCGCGCCCTATACCGAAGGGGTGGGGCGTCCCAGGCCATGGGCGCCCAAAGCCGAAGGGCAGGGGCGCCCCAGGCCTGGGATTCCCTAAGCCTAAGGGCTGGGTCCCCCCACGCCTGGGGCTCCCAAAGCCTAAGGGCTGGGGCGCCCCAGGCCTGGGGCTCCCTAAGCCTAAGGGCTGGGGCTTCGCAGCCCTTGGGCTCCCTAAGCCTAAGGGATGGGGCGCCCAGGGCTGGGGCTCACAAAGCCTAAGGGTAGGGGCGCCCATGGCCTGGGCCTCCCTAAGCCTAAGGGCTGGAGCGCTCCAGGCCTGGGGCTCCCAAAGCCTAAGGGCTGAGGCGCCCCAGGCTGGGGCTCCCTAAGCCTAAGGGCTGGGGAGCTTCAGGCCTGGGGCTCCCAAAGCCTAATGGCTGGGGCGTCGCAAGCCTTGGGCTCCCTAAGCCTAAGGGCTGGGGCGCCCCAGTCCTGGGTTTACCAAAGCCAAAAGGCTGGGGTGCCCCAGACCTGGGGCTCCCTAAGCCTAAGGGCTGGAGTGACCCAGGCCTGCGGCTCCCAAAGCCTAATGGTAGGGCCGCCCCAGGCCTGGGCCTCCCTAAGCCTAAGGGCTGGAGCGCCCCGGCCTGGGGCTCCCAAAGCCTAAGGGCTGGGGCGCCCCAGGCTGGGGCTCCCTAAGCCTAAGGGCTGCGGCGCTTCAGGCCTGGGGCTCCCAAAGCCTAAGGGCTGGGGCGTCGCAAGATTTGGGATCCATATGCCTAAGGGCTTGGGCGCCCCAGGCCTGGGTTTCCCAAAGCCTAAGGGCTGGGGCGCCCCAGACCTGGGGCTCCCTAAGCCTAAGGGCTGGAGTGACCCAGGCCTGGGGCTCCGAAGCCTAAGGGCAGGGTCCTCCCAGGCCTGGGGCTCCCTAAGCCTAAGGGCTGGGGCGCCCCAGGCCTGGGGCTACCAAAGCCTAATAGCTGGGGCGCACCAAGCCTGGGGGTCCCAAAGCCTAAGGGCTGGGGCGCCCCAGGCCATGGGCTCCCTAAGCCTTAGGCTAGGGCGCCCCAGGCCTGGGGCTCCCAAAGCCTAAGTGTAGGGGCTCCCCAAGCCTGGGCCTCCCTAAGCCTAAGGGCTGGAGCGCCCCAGGCCTGGGGCTCCCAAAGCCTAAGGGCTGGGGCGCCCCAGGCCAGGGGGTCCCTAAGCCTAAGGGCTGGGGAGCCCCAGGCCTGGGGCCCCCAAAGCCAAAGGGCTGTGGCGCCCTAGGCCTGGCTCGCCCTACACCGAAAGGTTGGGGCGTCCCAGGTCATGGGCACCCTAAGCCTAAGGGCTGGGGCTCCCCAGGCCTGGGGCTCCCTAAGACTACTGGCTGGGTCCTCCCAGGCCTGGGGCTCCCTAAGCCTAACTGCTGGGGCGCCCCAGCCTTGGGCTACCAAAGCCTAATAGCTGGGGCACACCAAGCCTCCGGCTCCCACAGCCTAAGAGCTGTGGCGCCCCAGGCCTGGGGCTCCCTAAGCCGAAGGGCTGGGGCCCCCTAGGCTTGGGGCTCCCAAAACCTAATGGCTGTGGCGCCCCAGGCCTGGAGCTCCCTAAGCCTAAGGGCTGGGGCGCATCAGGCCTGGGGCTCCAAAGCTTAAGGGCTGGGGTTTCGCAGCCCTTGGGCTCCCTAAGCCTAAGGACTGGGGCTCCCCAGGTCTGGGGATCCCAGAACCTAAGGGCTGGGGCGCCCCAGGCCTGGGGCTCCCTAAGCCTAAGGGCTGGGGCTTCGCAGCCCTTGGGCTCCCTAAGCCTAAGGGATGGGGCGCCCCAGGTCTGGGCCTCCCTAAGCCTAAGGGCTGGAGCGCTCCAGGCCTGGGGCTCCCAAAGCCTAAGGGCTGAGGCGCCCAGGCTGGGGCTCCCTAAGCCTAAGGGCTGGGGCGCTTCAGGCCTGGGGCTCCCAAAGCCGAAGGGCTGGGGCGTCGCAAGCCTTGGGCTCCCTAAGCCTAAGGGCTGGAGCGCTCCAGGCCTGGGGCTCCCAAAGCCTAAGGGCTGAGGCGCCCCAGGCTGGGGCTCCCAAAGCCTAAGGGCTGGGGCGCCCCAGTCCTGGGTTTACCAAAGCCAAAGGGCTGGGGTGCCCCAGACCTGGGGCTCACTAAGCCTAAGGGCTGGAGTGACCCAGGCCTGGGGCTCCCAAAGCCTAATGGTAGGGCCGCCCCAGGCCTGGGCCTCCCTAAGCCTAAGGGCTGGAGTTCCCCGGCCTGGGCTCCCAAAGCCTAAGGGCTGGGGCGCCCCAGGCTGGGGCTCCCTAAGCCTAAGGGCTGGGGCGCTTCAGGCCTGGGGCTCCCAAAGCCTAAGGGCTGGGGCGTCGCAAGCTTTGGTATCCATATGCCTAAGGGCTTGGGCGCCCCAGGCCTGGGTTCCCCAAAGCCTAAGGGCTGGGGCGCCACAGACCTGAGGCTCCCTAAGCTTAAGGGCTGGAGTGACCCAGGCCTGGGGCTCCCTAAGCCTAAGGGCAGGGTCCTCCTAGGCCTGGGGCTCCCTAAGCCTAAGGGATGGGGCTCCCCAGGCCTGGGGCTACCAAAGCCTAATAGCTGGGGCGCACCAAGCCTGGGGGTCCCAAAGCCTAAGGGCTGGGGCGCCGCAGGCCATGGGCTCCCTAAGCCTAAGGGCTAGGGCGCCCCAGGCCTGGGGCTCCCAAAGCCTAAGGGTAGGGGCTCCCCAAGCCTGGGCCTCCCTAAGCCTAAGGGCTGGGGAGCCCCAGGCCTGGGGCCCCCAAAGCCAAAGGGCTGTGGCGCCCTAGGCCTGGCTCGCCCTACACCGAAGGGTTGGGGCGTCCCAGGCCATGGGCACCCTAAGCCTAAGGGCTGGGGAGCCCCATTCCTGGGGCTCCCTAAGACTACGGGCTGGGTCCTCCCAGGCCTGGGGCTCCCTAAGCCTAACTGCTGGGGCGCCCCAGCCTTGGGCTACCAAAGCCAAATTGCTGGGGCACAACAAGCCTCCGGCTCCCAAAGCCTAAGGGCTGGGTCGCCCCAGGCCTGGGGCTCCCTAAGCCCAAGGGCTGGGGCCCCCTAGGCTTGGGGCTCCCAAAGCCTAATGGCTGTGGCGCCCCAGGCCTGGAGCTCCCTAAGCCTAAGGGCTGGGGCGCATCAGGCCTGGGGCTCCAAAGCCTAAGGGCTGGGGTTTCGCAGCCCTTGGGCTCCCTAAGCCTAAGGACTGGGGCTCCCCAGGTCTGGGGATCCCAAAAGCTAAGGGTAGGGGCCCCCCAGGCCTGGGCCTCCCTAAGCCTAAGGGCTGGAGCGCCCCAGGCCTGGGGCTCCCAAAGCCTAAGGGATGGGGCGCCTCAGGTCTGGGGCTTCCAAAGCCTACGGGCTGGGCCGCCCTAGGCCTGGCGCACCCTAAGCCGAAGGGCTTGGGCATCCCAGGCCATGGGCACCCTAAGCCTAAGGGCTGGTGCGCCCCAGGCCTGGGGCTCCCTAAGCCTAAGGGCTGGGGCTTTTCAGGCCTGGGGCTCCCAAAGCCTAAGGGCTGGGGCCTCGCAAGCCTTGGGCTCCCTAAGGCTAAGGGCTGGGGCGCCCCAGGCCTGTTTATTCCAAAGCCTAAGGGCTGGGGCGCCGAAGACCTGGGGCTCCCTAATCCTAAGGCCTGGAGCTACCAAAGCCTAATAGCTCAGGAGCAACAAGCCTGGGGCTCCCAAAGCCTAAGGGCTGGGGCGCCCCAGGCCATCAGCTCCCTAAGCCTAAGGGCTGGGGCGCCCCAGGCCTGGGACTCCCTAAGCCTAAATGCTGGGACGCCACAGGCATGGAGCTCCCTAAGCCTAAGGGCTGGGGCTTTTCAGGCCTGGGGCTCCCAAAGCCTAAGGGCTGGAGCACCCCAGGCCTGGGGCTCCCAAAGCCTAAGGGATGGGGCGCCTCAGGTCTGGGGCTTCCAAAGCCTACGGGCTGGGCCGCCCTAGGCCTGGCGCACCCTAAGCCGAAGGGCTTGGGCATCCCAGGCCATGGGCAGCCTAAGGGCTTTGGCGCCCTAGGCCTGGCGCGCCCTATACCGAAGGGGTGGGGCGTCCCAGGCCATGGGCGCCCAAAGCCGAAGGGCAGGGGCGCCCCAGGCCTGGGATTCCCTAAGCCTAAGGGCTGGGTCCCCCCACGCCTGGGGCTCCCAAAGCCTAAGGGCTGGGGCGCCCCAGGCCTGGGGCTCCCTAAGCCAAAGGGCTGGGGCTTCGCAGCCCTTGGGCTCCCTAAGCCTAAGGGATGGGGCGCCCCAGGGCTGGGGCTCACAAAGCCTAAGGGTAGGGGCGCCCTGGCCTGGGCCTCCCTAAGCCTAAGGGCTGGAGCGCTCCAGGCCTGGGGCTCCCAAAGCCTAAGGGCTGAGGCGCCCCAGGCTGGGGCTCCCTAAGCCTAAGGGCTGGGGAGCTTCAGGCCTGGGGCTCCCAAAGCCTAATGGCTGGGGCGTCGCAAGCCTTGGGCTCCCTAAGCCTAAGGGCTGGGGCGCCCCAGTCCTGGGTTTACCAAAGCCAAAAGGCTGGGGTGGCCCAGACCTGGGGCTCCCTAAGCCTAAGGGCTGGAGTGACCCAGGCCTGCGGCTCCCAAAGCCTAATGGTAGGGCCGCCCCAGGCCTGGGCCTCCCTAAGCCTAAGGGCTGGAGCGCCCCGGCCTGGGGCTCCCAAAGCCTAAGGGCTGGGGCGCCCCAGGCTGGGGCTCCCTAAGCCTAAGGGCTGGGGCGCTTCAGGCCTGGGGCTCCCAAAGCCTAAGGGCTGGGGCGTCGCAAGATTTGGGATCCATATGCCTAAGGGCTTGGGCGCCCCAGGCCTGGGTTTCCCAAAGCCTAAGGGCTGGGGTGCCCCAGACCTGGGGCTCCCTAAGCCTAAGGGCTGGAGTGACCCAGGCCTGGGGCTCCCAAAGCCTAAGGGCTGGGGCCCCCCAGGCCTGGGGCTCCGAAGCCTAAGGGCAGGGTCCTCCCAGGCCTGGGGCTCCCTAAGCCTAAGGGTTGGGGCGCCCCAGGCCTGGGGCTACCAAAGCCTAATAGCTGGGGCGCACCAAGCTTGGGGGTCCCAAAGCCTAAAGGCTGGGGCACCCCACGCCATGGGCTCCCTAAGCCTTAGGCTAGGGCGCCCCAGGCCTGGGGCTCCCAAAGCCTAAGTGTAGGGGCTCCCAAAGCCTGGGCCTCCCTAAGCCTAAGGGCTGGAGCGCCCCAGGCCTGGGGCTCCCAAAGCCTAAGGGCTGGGGCGCCCCAGGCCAGGGGGTCCCTAAGCCTAAGGGCTGGGGAGCCCCAGGCCTGGGGCCCCCAAAGCCAAAGGGCTGTGGCGCCCTAGGCCTGGCTCGCCCTACACCGAAAGGTTGGGGCGTCCCAGGTCATGGGCACCCTAAGCCTAAGGGCTGGGGCTCCCCAGTCCTGGGGCTCCCTAAGACTACGGGCTGGGTCTTCCCAGGCCTGGGGCTCCCTAAGCCTAACTGCTGGGGCGCCCCAGCCTTAGGCTACCAAAGCCTAATAGCTGGGGCACACCAAGCCTCCGGCTCCCACAGCCTAAGAGCTGTGGCGCCCCAGGCCTGGGGCTCCCTAAGCCGAAGGGCTGGGGCCCCCTATTCTTGGGGCTCCCAAAACCTAATGGCTGTGGCGCCCCAGGCCTGGAGCTCCCTAAGCCTAAGGGCTGGGGCGCATCAGGCCTGGGGCTCCAAAGCTTAAGGGCTGGGGTTTCGCAGCCCTTGGGCTCCCTAAGCCTAAGGACTGGGACTCCCCAGGTCTGGGGATCCCAGAACCTAAGGGCTGGGGCGCCCCAGGCCTGGGGCTCCCTAAGCCTAAGGGCTGGGGCTTCGCAGCCCTTGGGCTCCCTAAGCCTAAGGGATGGGGCGCCCCAGGGCTGGGCCTCCCTAAGCCTAAGGGCTGGAGCGCTCCAGGCCTGGGGCTCCCAAAGCCTAAGGGCTGAGGCGCCCCAGGCTGGGGCTCCCTAAGCCTAAGGGCTGGGGCGCTTCAGGCCTGGGGCTCCCAAAGCCGAAGGGCTGTGGCGTCGCAAGCCTTGGGCTCCCTAAGCCTAAGGGCTGGAGCGCTCCAGGCCTGGGGCTCCCAAAGCCTAAGGGCTGAGGCGCCCCAGGCTGGGGCTCCCAAAGCCTAAGGGCTGGGGCGCCCCAGTCCTGGGTTTACCAAAGCCAAAGGGCTGGGGTGCCCCAGACCTGGGGCTCCCTAAGCCTAAGGGCTGGAGTGACCCAGGCCTGGGGCTCCCAAACCCTAATGGTAGGGCCGCCCCAGGCCTGGGCTTCCCTAAGACTAAGGGCTGGAGTGCCCCGGCCTGGGCTCCCAAAGCCTAAGGGCTGGGGCGCCCCAGGCTGGGGCTCCCTAAGCCTAAGGGCTGGGGCGCTTCAGGCCTGGGGCTCCCAAAGCCTAAGGGCTGGGGCGTCGCAAGCTTTGGTATCCATATGCCTAAGGGCTTGGGCGCCCCAGGCCTGGGTTCCCCAAAGCCTAAGGGCTGGGGCGCCACAGACCTGAGGCTCCCTAAGCTTAAGGGCTGGAGTGACCCAGGCCTGGGGCTCCCTAAGCCTAAGGGCAGGGTCCTCCTAGGCCTGGGGCTCCCTAAGCCTAAGGGATGGGGCGCCCCAGGCCTGGGGCTACCAAAGACTAATAGCTGGGGCGCACCAAGCCTGGGGGTCCCAAAGCCTAAGGGCTGGGGCGCCGCAGGCCATGGGCTCCCTAAGCCTAAGGGCTAGGGCGCCCCAGGCCTGGGGCTCCCAAAGCCTAAGGATAGGGGCTCCCCAAGCCTGGGCCTCCCTAAGCCTAAGGGCTGGGGAGCCCCAGGCCTGGGGCCCCCAAAGCCAAAGGGCTGTGGCGCCCTAGGCCTGGCTCGCCCTACACCGAAGGGTTGGGGCGTCCCAGGCCATGGGCACCCTAAGCCTAAGGGCTGGGGCGCCCCATTCCTGGGGCTCCCTAAGACTACGGGCTGGGTCCTCCCAGGCCTGGGGCTCCCTAAGCCTAACTGCTGGGGCGCCCCAGCCTTGGGCTACCAAAGCCAAATTGCTGGGGCACAACAAGCCTCCGGCTCCCAAAGCCTAAGGGCTGGGTCGCCCCAGGCCTGGGGCTCCCTAAGCCCAAGGGCTGGGGCCCCCTAGGCTTGGGGCTCCCAAAGCCTAATGGCTGTGGCGCCCCAGGCCTGGAGCTCCCTAAGCCTAAGGGCTGGGGCGCATCAGGCCTGGGGCTCCAAAGCCTAAGGGCTGGGGTTTCGCAGCCCTTGGGCTCCCTAAGCCTAAGGACTGGGGCTCCCCAGGTCTGGGGATCCCAAAAGCTAAGGGTAGGGGCCCCCCAGGCCTGGGCCTCCCTAAGCCTAAGGGCTGGAGCGCCCCAGGCCTGGGGCTCCCAAAGCCTAAGGGATGGGGCGCCTCAGGTCTGGGGCTTCCAAAGCCTACGGGCTGGGCCGCCCTAGGCCTGGCGCACCCTAAGCCGAAGGGCTTGGGCATCCCAGGCCATGGGCACCCTAAGCCTAAGGGCTGGTGCGCCCCAGGCCTGGGGCTCCCTAAGCCTAAGGGCTGGGGCTTTTCAGGCCTGGGGCTCCCAAAGCCTAAGGGCTGGGGCCTCGCAAGCCTTGGGCTCCCTAAGGCTAAGGGCTGGGGCGCCCCAGGCCTGTTTATTCCAAAGCCTAAGGGCTGGGGCGCCGAAGACCTGGGGCTCCCTAATCCTAAGGCCTGGAGCTACCAAAGCCTAATAGCTCAGGAGCAACAAGCCTGGGGCTCCCAAAGCCTAAGGGCTGGGGCGCCCCAGGCCATCAGCTCCCTAAGCCTAAGGGCTGGGGCGCCCCAGGCCTGGGACTCCCTAAGCCTAAATGCTGGGACGCCACAGGCATGGAGCTCCCTAAGCCTAAGGGCTGGGGCTTTTCAGGCCTGGGGCTCCCAAAGCCTAAGGGCTGGAGCACCCCAGGCCTGGGGCTCCCAAAGCCTAAGGGATGGGGCGCCTCAGGTCTGGGGCTTCCAAAGCCTACGGGCTGGGCCGCCCTAGGCCTGGCGCACCCTAAGCCGAAGGGCTTGGGCATCCCAGGCCATGGGCAGCCTAAGGGCTTTGGCGCCCTAGGCCTGGCGCGCCCTATACCGAAGGGGTGGGGCGTCCCAGGCCATGGGCGCCCAAAGCCGAAGGGCAGGGGCGCCCCAGGCCTGGGATTCCCTAAGCCTAAGGGCTGGGTCCCCCCACGCCTGGGGCTCCCAAAGCCTAAGGGCTGGGGCGCCCCAGGCCTGGGGCTCCCTAAGCCAAAGGGCTGGGGCTTCGCAGCCCTTGGGCTCCCTAAGCCTAAGGGATGGGGCGCCCCAGGGCTGGGGCTCACAAAGCCTAAGGGTAGGGGCGCCCTGGCCTGGGCCTCCCTAAGCCTAAGGGCTGGAGCGCTCCAGGCCTGGGGCTCCCAAAGCCTAAGGGCTGAGGCGCCCCAGGCTGGGGCTCCCTAAGCCTAAGGGCTGGGGAGCTTCAGGCCTGGGGCTCCCAAAGCCTAATGGCTGGGGCGTCGCAAGCCTTGGGCTCCCTAAGCCTAAGGGCTGGGGCGCCCCAGTCCTGGGTTTACCAAAGCCAAAAGGCTGGGGTGGCCCAGACCTGGGGCTCCCTAAGCCTAAGGGCTGGAGTGACCCAGGCCTGCGGCTCCCAAAGCCTAATGGTAGGGCCGCCCCAGGCCTGGGCCTCCCTAAGCCTAAGGGCTGGAGCGCCCCGGCCTGGGGCTCCCAAAGCCTAAGGGCTGGGGCGCCCCAGGCTGGGGCTCCCTAAGCCTAAGGGCTGGGGCGCTTCAGGCCTGGGGCTCCCAAAGCCTAAGGGCTGGGGCGTCGCAAGATTTGGGATCCATATGCCTAAGGGCTTGGGCGCCCCAGGCCTGGGTTTCCCAAAGCCTAAGGGCTGGGGTGCCCCAGACCTGGGGCTCCCTAAGCCTAAGGGCTGGAGTGACCCAGGCCTGGGGCTCCCAAAGCCTAAGGGCTGGGGCCCCCCAGGCCTGGGGCTCCGAAGCCTAAGGGCAGGGTCCTCCCAGGCCTGGGGCTCCCTAAGCCTAAGGGTTGGGGCGCCCCAGGCCTGGGGCTACCAAAGCCTAATAGCTGGGGCGCACCAAGCCTGGGGGTCCCAAAGCCTAAAGGCTGGGGCACCCCACGCCATGGGCTCCCTAAGCCTTAGGCTAGGGCGCCCCAGGCCTGGGGCTCCCAAAGCCTAAGTGTAGGGGCTCCCAAAGCCTGGGCCTCCCTAAGCCTAAGGGCTGGAGCGCCCCAGGCCTGGGGCTCCCAAAGCCTAAGGGCTGGGGCGCCCCAGGCCAGGGGGTCCCTAAGCCTAAGGGCTGGGGAGCCCCAGGCCTGGGGCCCCCAAAGCCAAAGGGCTGTGGCGCCCTAGGCCTGGCTCGCCCTACACCGAAAGGTTGGGGCGTCCCAGGTCATGGGCACCCTAAGCCTAAGGGCTGGGGCTCCCCAGTCCTGGGGCTCCCTAAGACTACGGGCTGGGTCTTCCCAGGCCTGGGGCTCCCTAAGCCTAACTGCTGGGGCGCCCCAGCCTTAGGCTACCAAAGCCTAATAGCTGGGGCACACCAAGCCTCCGGCTCCCACAGCCTAAGAGCTGTGGCGCCCCAGGCCTGGGGCTCCCTAAGCCGAAGGGCTGGGGCCCCCTATTCTTGGGGCTCCCAAAACCTAATGGCTGTGGCGCCCCAGGCCTGGAGCTCCCTAAGCCTAAGGGCTGGGGCGCATCAGGCCTGGGGCTCCAAAGCTTAAGGGCTGGGGTTTCGCAGCCCTTGGGCTCCCTAAGCCTAAGGACTGGGACTCCCCAGGTCTGGGGATCCCAGAACCTAAGGGCTGGGGCGCCCCAGGCCTGGGGCTCCCTAAGCCTAAGGGCTGGGGCTTCGCAGCCCTTGGGCTCCCTAAGCCTAAGGGATGGGGCGCCCCAGGGCTGGGCCTCCCTAAGCCTAAGGGCTGGAGCGCTCCAGGCCTGGGGCTCCCAAAGCCTAAGGGCTGAGGCGCCCCAGGCTGGGGCTCCCTAAGCCTAAGGGCTGGGGCGCTTCAGGCCTGGGGCTCCCAAAGCCGAAGGGCTGTGGCGTCGCAAGCCTTGGGCTCCCTAAGCCTAAGGGCTGGAGCGCTCCAGGCCTGGGGCTCCCAAAGCCTAAGGGCTGAGGCGCCCCAGGCTGGGGCTCCCAAAGCCTAAGGGCTGGGGCGCCCCAGTCCTGGGTTTACCAAAGCCAAAGGGCTGGGGTGCCCCAGACCTGGGGCTCCCTAAGCCTAAGGGCTGGAGTGACCCAGGCCTGGGGCTCCCAAACCCTAATGGTAGGGCCGCCCCAGGCCTGGGCTTCCCTAAGACTAAGGGCTGGAGTGCCCCGGCCTGGGCTCCCAAAGCCTAAGGGCTGGGGCGCCCCAGGCTGGGGCTCCCTAAGCCTAAGGGCTGGGGCGCTTCAGGCCTGGGGCTCCCAAAGCCTAAGGGCTGGGGCGTCGCAAGCTTTGGTATCCATATGCCTAAGGGCTTGGGCGCCCCAGGCCTGGGTTCCCCAAAGCCTAAGGGCTGGGGCGCCACAGACCTGAGGCTCCCTAAGCTTAAGGGCTGGAGTGACCCAGGCCTGGGGCTCCCTAAGCCTAAGGGCAGGGTCCTCCTAGGCCTGGGGCTCCCTAAGCCTAAGGGATGGGGCGCCCCAGGCCTGGGGCTACCAAAGACTAATAGCTGGGGCGCACCAAGCCTGGGGGTCCCAAAGCCTAAGGGCTGGGGCGCCGCAGGCCATGGGCTCCCTAAGCCTAAGGGCTAGGGCGCCCCAGGCCTGGGGCTCCCAAAGCCTAAGGATAGGGGCTCCCCAAGCCTGGGCCTCCCTAAGCCTAAGGGCTGGGGAGCCCCAGGCCTGGGGCCCCCAAAGCCAAAGGGCTGTGGCGCCCTAGGCCTGGCTCGCCCTACACCGAAGGGTTGGGGCGTCCCAGGCCATGGGCACCCTAAGCCTAAGGGCTGGGGCGCCCCATTCCTGGGGCTCCCTAAGACTACGGGCTGGGTCCTCCCAGGCCTGGGGCTCCCTAAGCCTAACTGCTGGGGCGCCCCAGCCTTGGGCTACCAAAGCCAAATTGCTGGGGCACAACAAGCCTCCGGCTCCCAAAGCCTAAGGGCTGGGTCGCCCCAGGCCTGGGGCTCCCTAAGCCCAAGGGCTGGGGCCCCCTAGGCTTGGGGCTCCCAAAGCCTAATGGCTGTGGCGCCCCAGGCCTGGAGCTCCCTAAGCCTAAGGGCTGGGGCGCATCAGGCCTGGGGCTCCAAAGCCTAAGGGCTGGGGTTTCGCAGCCCTTGGGCTCCCTAAGCCTAAGGACTGGGGCTCCCCAGGTCTGGGGATCCCAAAAGCTAAGGGTAGGGGCCCCCCAGGCCTGGGCCTCCCTAAGCCTAAGGGCTGGAGCGCCCCAGGCCTGGGTCTCCCAAAGCCTAAGGGATGGGGCGCCTCAGGTCTGGGGCTTCCAAAGCCTACGGGCTGGGCTGCCCTAGGCCTGGCGCACCCTAAGCCGAAGGGCTTGGGCATCCCAGGCCATGGGCACCCTAAGCCTAAGGGCTGTGGCGCCCCAGGCCTGGGGCTCCCTAAGCCTAAGGGCTGGGGCTTTTCAGGCCTGGGGCTCCCAAAGCCTAAGAGCTGGGGCCTCGCAAGCCTTGGGCTCCCTAAGCCTAAGGGCTGGGGCGCCCCAGGCCTGGGTATTCCAAAGCCTAAGGGCTGGGGCGCCGAAGACCTGGGGCTCCCTAAGCCTAAGGCCTGGGGCTACCAAAGCCTAATAGCTGGGGCGCAACAAGCCTGGGGCTCCCAAAGCCTAAGGGCTGGGGCGCCCCAGGCCATCAGCTCCCTAAGCCTAAGGGCTGGGGCGCCCCAGGCCTTGGGCTCCCTAAGCCTAAATGCTGGGACGCCACAGGCATGGAGCTCCCTATGCCTAAGGGCTGGGGCTTTTCAGGCCTGGGGCTCCCAAAGCCTAAGGGCTGGGGCGCAGCAGGCCTGGGGCTCCCTAAACCTAAGGGCTGGGGTGCCCCAGGCCTGGGACACCCAAAGCCCGAGGGCTGTGGCGCCCTAGGCCTGGCGCGCCCTATACCGAAGGGGTGGGGCGTCCCAGGCCATGGGCGCCCAAAGCCGAAGGGCAGGGGCGCCCCAGGCCTGGGATTCCCTAAGCCTAAGGGCTGGGACGCCCCAGGCCTGGGGGTCCCTAAGCCAAAGGGCTGGGTCCCCCAACGCCTGGGGCTCCCAAAGCCTAAGGGCTGGGGCGCCCCAGGCCTGGGGCTCTCTAAGCCTAAGGGCTGGGGCTTCGCAGCCCTTGGGCTCACTAAGCATAAGGGAAGGGGCGCCCCAGGGATCGGGCTCCCAAAGCCTAAGGGTAGGGGCGCCCCTGGCCTGGGCCTCCCTAAGCCTAAGGGCTGGAGCGCTCCAGGCCTGGGGCTCCCAAAGCCTAAGGGCTGAGGCGCCCCAGGCTGGGGCTCCCTAAGCCTAAGGGCTGGGGAGCTTCAGACCTTGGGCTCCCTAACCCTAAGGGCTGGGGCGCCCCAGTCCTGGGTTTACCAAAGCCAAAGGGCTGGGGTGCCCCAGACCTGGGGCTCCCTAAGCCTAAGGGCTGGAGTGACCCAGGCCTGCGGCTCCCAAAGCCTAATGGTAGGGCCGCACCAGGCCTGGGCCTCCCTAAGCCTAAGGGCTGGAGCGCCCCGGCCTGGGGCTCCCAAAGCCTAAGGGCTGGGGCGCCCCAGGCTGGGGCTCCCTAAGCCTAAGGGCTGGGACGCCACAGGCCTGGGGCTCCCTAAGCCAAAAGGCTGGGGCCCCATAGGCCTGGGGATCCCAAAGCCTAAGGCCTGTGGCACCCCAGGCCTGGAGCTCCTTAAGCCTAAGGGCTGGGGCTTTTCATGCCTGGGGCTCCCAAAGCCTAAGGGCTAGGGCGCCCCAGGCCTGGGGCTCCCTAAACATAAGGGCTGGGGTGCCGCAGGCCTGTGGCCCCCAAAGCCTAAGGGCTGTGGCGCCCTAGGCCTGGCGCGCCCTATACCGAAAGGGTGGGGCGTCCCAGGCCATGGGCACCATAAGCCTAAGGGCTGGGGCGCCCCAGGCCTGGGACTCCCTAAGCCTAAGGGCTGGGACGCCCCAGGCCTGGGGCTCCCTAAGCCAAAGGGCTGGGTCACCCCACGCCTGGGGCTCCCTAAGCCTAAGGGCTGGGTCCTCCCAGGCCTGGGGTTCCCTAAGCCTAAGGGCTGGGTAGCATCAGGCCTGGGGCTCCCAAAGCCAAAGGGCTGGGGTGCCGCAGATCTGGGGCTCCCTAAGCCTAAGGGCTGGAGCGCCCCGCCTGGTGCTCTCAAAGCCTAAGGGCTGGGGCGCCCCAGGCTGGGGCTCCCTAAGCCTAAGGGCTGGGGCGCTTCAGGCCTGGGGCTCCCAAAGCCTAAGGGCTGGGACGCCCCAGGCCTGGGGCCCCCAAAGCCTAAGGGCTGGGGTGCCCTAAACCTGGCGCGCCCTATACCGAAGGCGTGGGGCATCCCAGGCCATGGGCACCGTAAGCCTAAGGGCTGGGGCGCCCCAGGCCGGGGGCTCCCTAAGCCTAAGGGCTGGGGCGCCCCAGGCCTGGGTTTCCCAAAGCCTAAGGGCTGGGGCGCCCCAGACCTGGGTCTCCATAAGCCTAAGGGCTGGAGTGACTCAGGCCTGGGGCTCCCAAAGCCTAAGGGCTGGGTCCTCCCAGGCCTGGGGCTACCAAAGCCTAATAGCTGGGGCGCACCAAGCCTGGGGCTCCCAAAGCCTAAGGGCTGGGGCGCCCCAGGCCATGGGCTCCCTAAGCCAAAGAGCTGGGGTGCACCAAGCCTGGGGCTCCCAAAGCCTAAGGGCTGGGACGCCCCAGGTCTGGGGCCCCCAAAGCCTAAGGGCTGTGGCGCCCTAGACCTGGCGCCCCTGTACCGAAGGGGTAGGGCATCCCAGGCCATGGGCACCCTAAGCATAAGGGCTGGGGCACCCCAGGCCGGGGGCTCCCTAAGCCAAAGGGCTGGGGCGCCCCAGGCCTGGGGCCCCCTAAGCCTAAGGGCTGGGGCGCCCCAGGCCTGGGGCTCCCAAATCCTAAGGGTAGGGGCTCCCCAAGCCTGGGCCTCCCTAAGCCTACGGGCTGGAGCGCCCCAGGACTGGGGCTCCCAAACCTAAGGGCTGGGGAGCCCCAGGCCTGGGGCCCCCAAAGCCTATGGGCTGGGGCGCCCCAGGCCTGGTGCTCCCTAAGCCTAAGGGCTGGGGCGCCCCAGTCCTGCGGCTCCCAAAGCCTAAGGGCTGGGGCGCCCCAGACATGAGGTCCCAAAGCCTGAGGGATAGAGCGCCCTAGGCCTGGCGCGCCCTAAGCCAAAGTGCTGGGGCGCCCCAGTCATGGGTCTCCCTAAGCAGAAGGGCTGGGTCTCCCCAGGCCTGGGGCTCCCTAAGTCTAAGGGCTGGGGCGCCCCTGGCCTGGGGCTCCCAAAGCCTAAGAGGAGGGGCGCCCCAGGCCTGGGCCTCCGTAAACCTAAGGGCTTAGAGCGACCCAGGCCTGGGGCTCCCTAAGCCTAAGGGCTGGGACGCCCCAGGCCTGGGGCCCCCAAAGCCTAAGGGCTGTGGCGCCCTAGACCTGGCGCGCCCTATACCGAAGGGGTGGGGCATCCCAGGCCATGGGCACCCTAAGCCTAAGGGTTGGGGCGCCCCAGGCCGGGGGCTCCCTAAGCCTAAGGGCTAGGGCGACCCAGGCCTGGGGCCCCCTAAGACTAAGGGCTGGGGCGCCCCAGGCCTGGGGCTCCCAAAGTCTAAGGGTAGGGGCTCCCCAAGCCTGGGCCTCCCTAAGCCTTAGGGCTGGATCGCCCCAGGCCTGGGGCTCCCAAAACCTAAGGGCTGGGGCGCCCCAGGCCTGGGGCTCCCTAAGCCTGAGGGCTGGGGAGCCCCAGGCCTGGGGCCCCCAAAGCCTAAGGGCTGTGGCGCCCTAGGCCTGGCGCGCCCTACACCGAAGGGGTGGGGCGTCCCAGGCCATGGGCACCCTAAGCCTAAGGGTTGGGACGCTCCAGTCCTGAGACTCCCTAAGCCTAAGGGCTGGGGCGCCCCAGGCCTGGGACTCCCTAAGCCTAAGGGTTTTGTCCTCCCAGGCCTGGGGCTGTCTAAGTCTAAGGGCTGGGGCGCCCCAGTCCTAGGCTACCAAAGCCTAATAGCTGGGGCGCACCAAGCCTGGGGCTCCCAAAGACTAAGGGCTGGGGCGCCCCAGGCCGGGGGCTCCCTAAGCCTAAGGGCTGGGGCGCCCCAGGCCTGGGTCTCCCAAAGCCTAAGAGTAGGGGAGCCCCAGGCCTGGGCCTCCTTAAGCCTAAGGGATGGAGCGCCCCAGGCCTGGGGCTCCCAAAGCCTAAGGGCTGGGGCGCCCCAGGCCTGGGGCTCCCTAAGCCTAAGGGATGGGGCGCCTCAGGTCTGGGGCTTCCAAAGCCTATGGGCTGGGCCGCCCTAGGCCTGGCGTGCCCTAAGCCGAAGGGCTGGGGCATCCCAGGCCATGGGCACCCTAAGCCTAAGGGCTGGGGCGCCCCAGGCCTAGGGTTCCCTAAGCCTAAGGGCTGGGACGCCCCAGGCTTGGGGCTCCATAAGCCGAAGACTGGGTCCCCCCTGGCCTGGGGCTCCCTAAGCCTAAGGGCTGGGGCCCCCTAGGCCTGGTGCGCCCAAAGCCTAATAGCTGGGGCGCACCAAGCCTGGGTCTCCCAAAGCGGAAGGGCTGGGGCCCCCTAGGCCTGGTGCGCCCAAAGCCTAAGGGTTGTGGCGCCCCAGGCCTGAGGCTCCCTAAGCCTAAGGGCTGGGGCGCATCAGGCCTGGGGCTCCCAAAGCCTAAGGGCTGGGGCTTCGCAGCCCTTGGGCTCCCTAAGCTTAAGGGCAGGGGCGCCCCAGGCCTGGGGCTCCCAAAGCCTAAGGGTTGGGGCGCATCAGGCCTGGGCCTCCCTAAGCCTAAAGGCTGGAGCGCCCTAGGCCTGGGGCTCCCAAAGCCTAAGGGCAGGGGCACCCCAGGCCTGGGGCTCCCAAAGCCTAAGGCTGGGGCGCCATAGGCTTGGCGCACCCTAGGCCGAAGGGCTGGGGCGCCCCAGGCCTGGGGCTCCCAAAGCCTAAGGGTAGGGGCTCCCCAAGCCTGGGCCTCCGTAAGCCTAAGGGCTGGAGCGCCCCAGGCCTGGGGCTCCCCAACCTAAGGGCTGGGGTGCACCAAGCCTGGAGCTCCCTAAGCCGACGCGCTGTGACCCCCTAGGCCTGGGGCGCCCAAAGCGTAAGTGCTGTGGTGCCCCAGGCCTGGGGCTCCCTAAGCCTAAGGGCTGGGGCTTTTCAGGCCTGGGGCTCCCAAAGCCTAAGGGCAGGGGCCTCGCAAGCCTTGGGATCCCTAAGCCTAAGGGCTGGGGCGCCCCAGGCCTGGGTATTCCAAAGCCTAAGGGCTGGGGCGCCCCAGACCTGGGGCTCCCTAAGCCTAAGGCCTGGGGCTACCAAAGCCTAATAGCTGGTGCGCAACAAGCCTGGGGCTCCCAAAGCCTAAGGGCTTGGATGCCCCAGGCCTTGGACTCTCTAAGCCTAAGGGTTGGGACGCCACAGGCCTGGGGCTCCCTAAGCCGAAAGGCTGGGGCCCCCTAGGCCTGAGGCTCCCAAAACCTAAGGCATGTGGCGCCCCAGGCCTGGAGCTCCCTAAGCCTAAGGGCTGGGGCTTTTCAGGCCTGGGGCCCCCAAAGGCTAAGGGCTGGGGCGCCCCAGGCCTGGGGCTCCCTAAACCTAAGGGCTGGGGCGCCCCAGGCCTGGGGCCCCCAAAGCCTAAGGGCTGTGGCGCCCTAGGCCTGGCGCGCCCTATACCGAAGGGGTGGGGCGTCCCAGGCCATGGGCACCCTAACCCTAAGGGCTGGGGCGCCCCAGGCCTGGGACTCCCTAAGCCTAAGGGCTGGGACACCCCAGGCCTGGGGCTCCCTAAGCCAAAGGGCTGGGTCCCCCCACGCCTGGGGCTCCCAAAGCCTAAGGGCTGGGGCGCCCTAGGCCTAGGGCTCCCTAAGCCTAAGGGCTGGGGCTTCGCAGCCCTTGGGCTCCCTAATCCTAAGGGATGGGGCGCCCCAGGGCTGGGGCTCCCAAAGCCTAAGGGTAGGGGCGCCCCAGGCCTGGGCCTCCCTAAGCCTAAGGGCTGGAGCGCCCCAGGCCTGGGGCTCCCAAATCCTAAGGGCTGAGGCGCCCCAGGCTGGGGCTCCCTAAGTCTAAGGGCTGGGGCGCTTCAGGCCTGGGGCTCCCAAAGCCTAAGGGCTGGGGCGTCGCAAGCTTTGGGCTCCCTATGCGTAAGGGCTTGGGCGCCTCAGGCCTGGGTTTCCCAAACCCTAAGGGCTGGGGCGCCCCAGACCTGGGGCTCCCTAAGCCTAAGGGCTGGAGTGACCCAGGCCTGGAGCTCCAAAATCCTAAGGGCTGGGGCGCCCCAGGCCTGGGGCTCCCTAAGCCTAAGGGCTGGGGCGCCCCAGCCCTGGGGCTACCAAATCCTAATAGCTGGGGCGCACCAACCCTGGGGCTCCCAAAGCCTAAGGGCTGGGGCGCCCCAGGCCATGGGCTCCCTAAGCCTAAGGGCTGGGGCGCCCCTGGCCTGGGGCTCCCAAAGCCTAAGAGTAGGGGCGCCCCAGGCCTGGGCCTCCGTAAACCTAAGAGCTTAGAGCGACCCAGACCTGGGGCTCCCTAAGCCTAAGGGCTGGGACGCCCCAGGCCTGGGGCCCCCAAAGCCTAAGGGCTGTGGCACCCTAGACCTGGCGCGCCCTATACCGAAGGGGTGGGGCATCCCAGGCCATGGGCACCCTAAGCCTAAGGGTTGGGTCGCCCCAGGCCGGGGGCTCCCTAAGCCTAAGGGCTAGGGCGACCCAGACCTGGGGCCCCCTAAGCCTAAGGGCTGGGGCGCCCCAGGCCTGGGGCTCCCAAATCCTAAGGGTAGGGTCTCCCCAAGCCTGGGCCTCCCTAAGCCTTAGGGCTGGAGCGCCCCAGGCCTGGGGCTCCCAAAACCTAAGGGCTGGAGCGCCCCAGGCCTGGGGCTCCCTAAGCCTAAGGGCTGGGGAGCCCCAGGCCTGGGGCCCCCAAAGCCTAAGGGCTGTGGCGCCCTAGGCCTGGCGCGCCCTACACCGAAGGGGTGGGGCGTCCCAGGCCATTGGCACCCTTAGCCTAAGGGCTGGGACGCCCCAGTCCTGGGACTCCCTAAGCCTAAGGGCTGGGGCGCCCCAGGCCTGGGGCTCCCTAAGCCTAAGGGTTTTGTCCTCCCAGGCCTGGGGATGTCTAAGTCTAAGGGCTGGGGCGCCCCAGGCCTGGGGCTACCAAAGCCTAATAGCTGGGGCGCACCAAGCCTGGGGCTCCCAAAGACTAAGGGCTGTGGCTTCGCAGCCCTTGGGCTCCCTAAGCCTAAGGGTTGGGGCGCCCCAGGCCTGGGTCTCCCAAAGTCTAAAAGTAGGGGAGCCCCAGGCCTGGGCCTCCTTAAGCCTAAGGGATGGAGCGCCCCAGGCCTGGGGCTCCCAAAGCCTAAGGGCTGGGGCGCCCCAGGCCTGGGGCTCCCTAAGCCTAAGGGATGGGGCGCCTCAGGTCTGGGGCTTCCAAAGCCTAAGGGCTGGGCCGCCCTAGGCCTGGCGCGCCCTAAGCCGAAGTGCTGGGGCATCCCAGGCCATGGGCACCCTAAGGCTAAGGGCTGGGGCGCCCCAGGCCTAGTGTTCCCTAAGCCTAAGGGCTGGGACGCCCCAGGCTTGGGGCTCCATAAGCCGAAGACTGGGTCCCCCCTGGCCTGGGGCTCCCTAAGCCTAAGGGCTGGGGCGTCCCAGGCCTTGGGCTCCCTAAGCCGAAGGCTTGGGGCTCCCTAAGCCGAAGCGCTGGGACCCCCTAGGCCTGGTGTGCCCAAAGCCTAAGGGCTGTGGCGCCCCAGGCCTGAGGCTCCCTAAGCCTAAGGGCTGGGGCGCATCAGGCCTGGGGCTCCCAAAGCCTAAGGGCTGGGGCTTCGCAGCCCTTGGGCTCCCTAAGCTTAAGGGCTGGGGCGCCCCAGGCCTGGGGCTCCTAAAGCCTAAGGGTTGGGGCGCCCCAGGCCTGGGCCTCCCTAAGCCTAAAGGCTGGAGCGCCCCAGGCCTGGGGCTCCCAAAGCCTAAGGGCAGGGGCACCCCAGGCCTGGGGCTCCCAAAGCCTAAGGCTGGGGCGCCCTAGGCTTGGCGCACCCAAGTCCGAAGGGCTGGGGCGCCCCAGGCCTGGGGCTCCCAAGCCTAAGGGCAGGGGCTCCCCAAGCCTGGGCCTCCGTAAGCCTAAGGGCTGGAGCGCCCCAGGCCTGGGGCTCCCAAAGCCTAAGGGCATTTGCGCCCCAGGCCTGGGGCTCCCAAAGCCTAAGGGTTGGGGCGCCCCAGGTCTGGAGCTCCCAAAGCCTAAGGCCTGGGGCGCCCTAGGCCTGGCGCGCACTAAGCCGAAGGGTTGGGGCGCCCCAGGCCTGGGGCTCCCAAAGCTTAAAGCTTGGGCGCCATAGGCCTGGGGCTCCAAAAGCCTAAGGGCTGGGGCGCCCCAGGGCAGGGATCCCTAAACTTAAGTGCAGGTGCTCCCGAGGCCTGGAGCTCCCTAAGCCGACGCGCTGTGACCCCCTAGGCCTGGGGCGCCCAAAGCCTAAGTGCTGTGGCGCCCCAGGCCTGGGGCTCCCTAAGCCTAAGGGCTGGGGCTTTTCAGGCCTGGGGCTCCCAAAGCCTAAGGGCTGGGGCTTCGCAGCCCTTGGGCTCCCTAAGCCTAAGGGCCTGGGCACCCCAGGCCTGGGGCTCCCAAAGTCTAAGGGATGGGGCGCCCCAGGCCTGGGCCTCCCTAAGCCTAAAGGCTGGAGCGCCCCAGGCCTGGGGCTCCCAAAGCCTAAGGGCTGGGGCGCCCCAGGCCTTCGGCTCCCAAAGCGTAAGGGCAGGGGCACCCCAGGCCTGGGGCTCCCAAAGCCTAAGGGTTGTGGCGCTCCGGGCTTGAGGCTCCCTAAGCCTAAGGGCTGTGCCGCCTAAGTCCTGGGGCTCCCAAAGCCTAAGGGCTGGCGTGTGCCAGGCCTGGGGCTCCCAAAGCCAAAGGGCTGGGGCGCCTCAGGCCTGGGGCTCCCAATACCTAAGGGCTGGGGCGCCCCAGGCCTGGGCCTCCCTAAGCCTAAAGGCTGGAGTGCCCCAGGCCTGGGGCTCCCAAAGCTTAAGGGCTGGGGCGCCCCAGGCCTTCGGCTCCCAAAGATTAAGGGCTGGCGTGCCCCAGGCCTTGGGTTCCCAAAACCTAAGGGCTGGGGCTCCTCAGGCCTGGGGCACCCTAAGCCTAAGGGGTGGGATGCCCCAGGCCAGGGACCCAAAACCTAAGGGCTGGTGCGCCCCAGGCCTGGGGCTCCCTAAGCCGAAGCGCTGTGACCCCATAGGCTTGGGACGCCCAAAGCCTAAGGGATGTGGCGCCCCAGGCCTGGGGCTCCCTAAGCCTAAGGCCTGGGGCGCTTCTAACCTGGGGCTCCCAAAGCCTAAGGGCTGGGTCGTCGCAAGCCTTGGGCTCCCTATGCGTAAGGGCTTGGGCGCCCCAGGCCTGGGTTTCCAAAGCCTAAGGGCTGGGGCGCCCCAGACCTGGGGCTCCCTAAACCTAAGGGCTGGAGTGACCCAGGCCTGGGGCTCCCAAAGCCTAAGGGTTGGGGCGCCCCAGGCCTGGGGCTCCCTAAACCTAAGGGCTGCGTCCTCCCAGGCCTGGGGCTCCCTAAGCCTAAGGGCTGGTGCGCCCCAGGCCTGGGGCTACCAAAGCCTAATAGCTGGGGCGCACCAAGCCTGGGGCTCCCAAAGCCTAAGGGCTGGGGTGCCCAAGGCCATGGGCTCCCTAACCTAAGGGCTGGGGCGCCCCAGGCCTGGGGCTTCCAAAGCCTAAGAGTAGGGGCGCCCCAGGCCTGGGCCTCCGTAAACCTAAGGGCTGGAGCGCCCCAGGCCTGGGGCTCCCTAAGCCTAAGGGCTGGGACGCCCCAGGCCTGGGGCCCCCAAAGCCTAAGGGCTGTGGCGCCCTAGACCTGGCGCGCCCTATACCGAAGGGGTGGGGCATCCCAGGCCATGGGCACCCTAAGCCTTAAGGCTGGGGCGCCCCAGGCCGGGGGCTCCCTAAGCCTAAGCCCTGGGGCGCCCCAGGCCTGGGGCCCCCAAATCCTAACTGCTGGGGCGCCCCAACCTTGGGCTACCAAAGCCTAATAGATGGGGCACACCAAGCCTCCGGCTCCCAAAGCCTAAGTGCTGGGGCACCCCAGGCCTGGGGCTCCCAAAGCCTAAGGGATGGGGCGCCTCAGGTCTGGGGCTTCCAAAGCCTATGGGCTGGGCCGCCCTAGGCCTGGCGTGCCCTAAGCCGAAGGGCTGGGGCATCCCAGGCCATGGGCACCCTAATCCTAAGGGCTGGGGCGCCCCAGGCCTAGGGTTCCCTAAGCCTAAGGGCTGGGACGCCCCAGGCTTGGGGCTCCATAAGCCGAAGACTGGGTCCCCCCTGGCCTGGGGCTCCCTAAGCCTAAGGGCTGGGGCCCCCTAGGCCTGGTGCGCCCAAAGCCTAATAGCTGGGGCGCACCAAGCCTGGGTCTCCCAAAGCGGAAGGGCTGTGGCGCCCCAGGCCATGGGCTCCCTAAGCCTAAGGGCTGTGGCGTCCCAGGCCTTGGGCTCCCTAAGCCGAAGGCCTGGGGCTCCCTAAGCCGAAGGGCTGGGGCCCCCTAGGCCTGGTGCGCCCAAAGCCTAAGGGCTGTGGCGCCCCAGGCCTGAGGCTCCCTAAGCCTAAGGGCTGGGGCGCATCAGGCCTGGGGCTTCGCAGCCCTTGGGCTCCCTAAGCTTAAGGGCAGGGGCGCCCCAGGCCTGGGGCTCCCAAAGCCTAAGGGTTGGGGCGCATCAGGCCTGGGCCTCCCTAAGCCTAAAGGCTGGAGCGCCCTAGGCCTGGGGCTCCCAAAGCCTAAGGGCAGGGGCACCCCAGGCCTGGGGCTCCCAAAGCCTAAGGCTGGGGCGCCATAGGCTTGGCGCACCCTAGGCCGAAGGGCTGGGGCGCCCCAGGCCTGGGGCTCCCAAAGCCTAAGGGTAGGGGCTCCCCAAGCCTGGGCCTCCGTAAGCCTAAGGGCTGGAGCGCCCCAGGCCTGGGGCTCCCAAACCTAAGGGCTGGGGTGCACCAAGCCTGGAGCTCCCTAAGCCGACGCGCTGTGACCCCCTAAGCCTGGGGCGCCCAAAGCGTAAGTGCTGTGGTGCCCCAGGCCTGGGGCTCCCTAAGCCTAAG
Source organism: Tenrec ecaudatus (assembly GCF_050624435.1). Taxonomy (NCBI): domain Eukaryota; kingdom Metazoa; phylum Chordata; class Mammalia; order Afrosoricida; family Tenrecidae; genus Tenrec; species Tenrec ecaudatus. Next base: position 1,074,423 of record NW_027457631.1, on the reverse strand, counting down.
GGCTGGGGCTTTTCAGGCCTGGGGCTCCCAAAGCCTAAGGGCAGGGGCCTCGCAAGCCTTGGGATCCCTAAGCCTAAGGGCTGGGGCGCCCCAGGCCTGGGTATTCCAAAGCCTAAGGGCGGGGGCGCCCCAGACCTGGGGCTCCCTAAGCCTAAGGCCTGGGGCTACCAAAGCCTAATAGCTGGTGCGCAACAAGCCTGGGGCTCCCAAAGCCTAAGGGCTTGGACGCCCCAGGCCTGGGACTCTCTAAGCCTAAGGGTTGGGACGCCACAGGCCTGGGGCTCCCTAAGCCGAAAGGCTGGGGCCCCCTAGGCCTGAGGCTCCCAAAACCTAAGGCATGTGGCGCCCCAGGCCTGGAGCTCCCTAAGCCTAAGGCTGGGGCTTTTCAGGCCTGGGGCCCCCAAAGCCTAAGGGCTGGGGCGCCCCAGGCCTGGGGCTCCCTAAACCTAAGGGCTGGGGCGCCCCAGGCCTGGGGCCCCCAAAGCCTAAGGGCTGTGGCGCCCTAGGCCTGGCGCGCCCTATACCGAAGGGGTGGGGCGTCCCAGGCCATGGGCACCCTAACCCTAAGGGCTGGGGCGCCCCAGGCCTGGGACTCCCTAAGCCTAAGGGCTGGGACACCCCAGGCCTGGGGCTCCCTAAGCCAAAGGGCTGGGTCCCCCCACGCCTGGGGCTCCCAAAGCCTAAGGGCTGGGGCGCCCTAGGCCTAGGGCTCCCTAAGCCTTAGGGCTGGGGCTTCGCAGTCCTTGGGCTCCCTAATCCTAAGGGATGGGGCGCCCCAGGGCTGGGGCTCCCAAAGCCTAAGGGTAGGGGCGCCCCAGGCATGGGCCTCCCTAAGCCTAAGGGCTGGAGCGCCCCAGGCCTGGGGCTCCCAAATCCTAAGGGCTGAGGCGCCCCAGGCTGGGGCTCCCTAAGCCTAAGGGCTGGGGCGCTTCAGGCCTGGGGCTCCCAAAGCCTAAGGGCTGGGGCGTCGCAAGCTTTGGGCTCCCTATGCGTAAGGGCTTGGGCGCCTCAGGCCTGGGTTTCCCAAAGCCTAAGGGCTGGGGCGCCCCAGACCTGGGGCTCCCTAAGCCTAAGGGCTGGAGTGACCCAGGCCTGGAGCTCCAAAATCCTAAGGGCTGGGGTGCCCCAGGCCTGGGGCTCCCTAAGCCTAAGGGCTGGGGCGCCCCAGCCCTGGGGCTACCAAAGCCTAATAGCTGGGGCGCACCAACCCTGGGGCTCCCAAAGCCTAAGGGCTGGGGCGCCCCAGGCCATGGGCTCCCTAAGCCTAAGGGCTGGGGCGCCCCTGGCCTGGGGCTCCCAAAGCCTAAGAGTAGGGGCGCCCCAGGCCTGGGCCTCCGTAAACCTAAGAGCTTAGAGCGACCCAGACCTGGGGCTCCCTAAGCCTAAGGGCTGGGACGCCCCAGGCCTGGGGCCCCCAAAGCCTAAGGGCTGTGGCACCCTAGACCTGGCGCGCCCTATACCGAAGGGGTGGGGCATCCCAGGCCATGGGCACCCTAAGCCTAAGGGTTGGGTCGCCCCAGGCCGGGGGCTCCCTAAGCCTAAGGGCTAGGGCGACCCAGGCCTGGGGCCCCCTAAGCCTAAGGGCTGGGGCGCCCCAGGCCTGGGGCTCCCAAATCCTAAGGGTAGGGGCTCCCCAAGCCTGGGCCTCCCTAACTCTTAGGGCTGGAGCGCCCCAGGCCTGGGGCTCCCAAAACCTAAGGGCTGGAGCGCCCCAGGCCTGGGGCTCCCTAAGCCTAAGGGCTGGGGAGCCCCAGGCCTGGGGCCCCCAAAGCCTAAGGGCTGTGGCGCCCTAGGCCTGGCGCGCCCTACACCGAAGGGGTGGGGCGTCCCAGGCCATGGGCACCCTTAGCCTAAGGGCTGGGACGCCCCAGTCCTGGGACTCCCTAAGCCTAAGGGCTGGGGCGCCCCAGGCCTGGGGCTCCCTAAGCCTAAGGGTTTTGTCCTCCCAGGCCTGGGGCTGTCTAAGTCTAAGGGCTGGGGCGCCCCAGGCCTGGGGCTACCAAAGCCTAATAGCTGGGGCGCACCAAGCCTGGGGCTCCCAAAGACTAAGGGCTGTGGCTTCGCAGCCCTTGGGCTCCCTAAGCCTAAGGGCTGGGGCGCCCCAGGCCTGGATCTCCCAAAGTATAAAAGTAGGGGAGCCCCAGGCCTGGGCCTCCTTAAGCCTAAGGGATGGAGCGCCCCAGGCCTGGGGCTCCCAAAGCCTAAGGGCTGGGGCGCCCCAGGCCTGGGGCTCCCTAAGCCTAAGGGATGGGGCGCCTCAGGTCTGGGGCTTCCAAAGCCTAAGGGCTGGGCCGCCCTAGGCCTGGCGCGCCCTAAGCCGAAGTGCTGGGGCATCCCAGGCCATGGGCACCCTAAGGCTAAGGGCTGGGGCGCCCCAGGCCTAGTGTTCCCTAAGCCTAAGGGCTGGGACGCCCCAGGCTTGGGGCTCCATAAGCCGAAGACTGGGTCCCCCCTGGCCTGGGGCTCCCTAAGCCTAAGGGCTGGGGCGTCCCAGGCCTTGGGCTCCCTAAGCCGAAGGCCTGGGGCTCCCTAAGCCGAAGCGCTGGGGCCCCCTAGGCCTGGTGTGCCCAAAGCCTAAGGGCTGTGGCGCCCCAGGCCTGAGGCTCCCTAAGCCTAAGGGCTGGGGCGCATCAGGCCTGGGGCTCCCAAAGCCTAAGGGCTGGGGCTTCGCAGCCCTTGGGCTCCCTAAGCTTAAGGGCTGGGGCGCCCCAGGCCTGGGGCTCCCAAAGCCTAAGGGTTGGGGCGCCCCAGGCCTGGGCCTCCCTAAGCCTAAAGGCTGGAGCGCCCCAGGCCTGGGGCTCCCAAAGCCTAAGGGCAGGGGCACCCCAGGCCTGGGGCTCCCAAAGCCTAAGGCTGGGGCGCCCTAGGCTTGGCGCACCCCAGGCCGAAGGGCTGGGGCGCCCCAGGCCTGGGGCTCCCAAGCCTAAGGGCAGGGGCTCCCCAAGCCTGGGCCTCCGTAAGCCTAAGGGCTGGAGCGCCCCAGGCCTGGGGCTCCCAAAGCCTAAGGGCATTTGCGCCCCAGGCCTGGGGCTCCCAAAGCCTAAGGGTTGGGGCGCCCCAGGTCTGGAGCTCCCAAAGCCTAAGGCCTGGGGCGCCCTAGGCCTGGCGCGCACTAAGCCGAAGGGTTGGGGCGCCCCAGGCCTGGGGCTCCCAAAGCTTAAAGCTTGGGCGCCATAGGCCTGGGGCTCCAAAAGCCTAAGGGCTGGGGCGCCCCAGGGCAGGGATCCCTAAACTTAAGTGCAGGTGCTCCCGAGGCCTGGAGCTCCCTAAGCCGACGCGCTGTGACCCCCTAGGCCTGGGGCGCCCAAAGCCTAAGTGCTGTGGCGCCCCAGGCCTGGGGCTCCCTAAGCCTAAGGGCTGGGGCTTTTCAGGCCTGGGGCTCCCAAAGCCTAAGGGCTGGGGCTTCGCAGCCCTTGGGCTCCCTAAGCCTAAGGACCTGGGCACCCCAGGCCTGGGGCTCCCAAAGCCTAATGCTGGGGCGCCCTAGGCTTGGCGCACCCTAGGCCGAAGGGCTGGGGCGCCCCAGACATGGGGCTCCCAAAGCCTAAGGGATGGGGCGCCCCAGCCCGGTGGCTCCCAAAACCTAAGGGCTGCGGCGCCCCAGGCCTGGGGCTCCCAAAGCCTAAGGGCTGTGCCGCCTAAGTCCTGGGGCTCCCAAAGCCTAAGGGCTGGCGTGTGCCAGGCCTGGGGCTCCCAAAGCCAAAGGGCTGGGGCGCCTCAGGCCTGGGGCTCCCAATACCTAAGGGCTGGGGCGCCCCAGGCCTGGGCCTCCCTAAGCCTAAAGGCTGGAGCGCCCCAGGCCTGGGGCTCCCAAAGCTTAAGGGCTGGGGCGCCCCAGGCCTTCGGCTCCCAAAGATTAAGGGCTGGCGTGCCCCAGGCCTTGGGTTCCCAAAACCTAAGGGCTGGGGCTCCTCAGGCCTGGGGCACCCTAAGCCTAAGGGGTGGGATGCCCCAGGCCAGGGACCCAAAACCTAAGGGCTGGTGCGCCCCAGGCCTGGGGCCCCCTAAGCCGAAGCGCTGTGACCCCATAGGCCTGGGGCGCCCAAAGCCTAAGGGCTGTGGCGCCCCAGGCCTGGGGCTCCCTAAGCCTAAGGGCTGGGGCGCTTCTAGCCTGGGGCTCCCAAAGCCTAAGGGCTGGGTCGTCGCAAGCCTTGGGCTCCCTATGCGTAAGGGCTTGGGCGCCCCAGGCCTGGGTTTCCAAAGCCTAAGGGCTGGGGCGCCCCAGACCTGGGGCTCCCTAAACCTAAGGGCTGGAGTGACCCAGGCCTGGGGCTCCCAAAGCCTAAGGGTTGGGGAGCCCCAGGCCTGGGGCTCCCTAAACCTAAGGGCTGCGTCCTCCCAGGCCTGGGGCTCCCTAAGCCTAAGGGCTGGTGCGCCCCAGGCCTGGGGCTACCAAAGCCTAATAGCTGGGGCGCACTAAGCCTGGGGCTCCCAAAGCCTAAGAGTAGGGGCGCCCCAGGCCTGGGCCTCCGTAAACCTAAGGGCTGGAGCGCCCCAGGCCTGGGGCTCCCTAAGCCTAAGGGCTGGGACGACCCAGGCCTGGGGCCCCCAAAGCCTAAGGGCTGTGGCGCCCTAGACCTGGCGCGCCCTATACCGAAGGGGTGGGGCATCCCAGGCCATGGGCACCCTAAGCCTAAGGGCTGGGGCGCCCCAGGCCGGGGGCTCCCTAAGCCTAAGGGCTGGGGCGCCCCAGGCCTGGGGCCCCTTAATCCTAACTGCTGGGGCGCCCCAACCTTGGGCTACCAAAGCCTAATAGCTGGGGCACACCAAGCCTCCGGCTCCCAAAGCCTAAGGGCTGGGGCACCCCAGGCCTGGGGCTCCCTAAGCCTAAGGGCTGTGGCGCCCCAGGCCTGGAGCTCCCTAAGCCTAAGGGCTGGGGCCCATCAGGCCTGGGGCTCCAAAGCCTAAGGGCTGGGGCTTCGCAGCCCTTGGGCTCCCTAAGCCTAAGGACTGGGGCTCCCCAGGCCTGGGGATCCCAAAACCTAAGGGTAGGGGCCCCCCAGGCCTGGGGCTCCCAAAGCCTAAAGGCAGGAGCGCCCCAGGCCTGGGGCTCCCAAAGCCTAAGGGCTGGGGCGCATTAGGCCTGGGGCTCCCAAAGCCTAAGGGCTGGGGCTTCGCAGCCCTTGGGCTCCCTAAGCCTAAGGGCCTGGCACATACCATGCCTGCGGTTCCCAAAGCCTAAGGGCTGGGGCGCCCCAGGCCTGGGGCTCCCAAAGCCTAAGGGCTAGGGTGCCCCAGGGCTGGAGCTCCAAAAACCTAAGGGCTGGGGCGCCTCAGGCCTGGGGCTCCCTAACATAAGGGCTGGGGCGTACCATGCCTTGGGCTCCCAAAGCCGAAGGGCTGGGGCGTCTCAAGCCATGGGTTCCCTAAGCCTAAGGGCTGGGGCGCCCCAGGCCATGGGCTACCTAAGCCTAAGGGCTGTGGCGTCCAGGGCCTGGGGCTACCTAAGCCTAAGGGCTGAGGCGCATCAGGCCTGGGGCTCCCAAAGGCTAAGGGCAGGGGTGTCGCAGCCCATGGGCTCCCTAAGCCTAAGGGCTGGGGCGCCCCAGGCCTGGGGCTCCCAAATCCTAAGTGCTGGAGCGCCCCAGGCCTGGGGCACCCTAAGCCTAAGGGCTGGGGCGCCCCAGGCTTGGGGCTCCAAAGCCTAAGGGCTGGGGCGCCCTAGGCCTGGCGCGCCCTAAGCCAAAGGGCTGGGGCGTCCCAGGCCATGGGCTCCCTAAGCCTAAGGGCTGGGGAACCCCAGGCCTGGGGCTACCAAAGCCTAAGGGCTGGGAGTCCCAGGCCATTGGCTCCCTAAACCTATGGGCCGGGGCGCCCCAGTCCTGGGGCAACCAACGCCTAAGGGTGGGGCACCCCAGGCCTGGGGCTTTCTAAGCCAAATGGCTGGAGCGCCCCAGGCCTGGGGCTCCCAAACCCTAAGGGCTGGGGCGCCCCAGACCTGGGGCACCCTAAGCCTAAGGGCTGCGCACCCCAGGCTTGGGGATCCCAAAGCCTAAGGGCTGGGGCGCCATAGGTCTGGCGCGCCCTAAACGAAGTGCTGGGGCGTACCAGGGCATGGGTTCCCTAAGCCTAAGGGCAGGGATGCTCCAGACCTGGGGCTCCCAAAGCCTAAGGGCTGGGATGTACCATGCCTGGGGCTCACAAAGCCTAAAGACTGGGGCGCCCCAGGCCTGGGGCTCCCCAAACCTAAGGGCTGGGGAGTCCCAGGGCTAGAGCTCCAAAAGTCTAAAGGCTGGGGCGACCCAGACCTGGGGCTCCCTAAGCCTAAGGGGTTGGGCGCCCCAGGCCTGGGGCTCCCTAAACCTAAGGGCTGTGGCGCCCCAGGCCTGCGGATCCCAAAACCTAAGGGCTGGGGCACCCAAGGCCTGGGGCTCCAAAAGCCTAAGGGCTTGGGCGCCCTAGCATGGCGCGCCCTAAGCTGACGGGCGGGGGCGTCCCAGGCCTGGGGCTCCCTAATCCTAAGGACTGGAGCGCCCCAGGCCTTGGGCTCCCAAAGCCTAAGGGCTTGGGCGTACCATGCCTGGGGCTCCCAAAGCCGAAGGACTGGGTCCCCCCAGGCCTGGGGCTCCCTAAGTCTAAGGGGTGGGGCGCCCCAAGCCTTGGGCTAACAAAGCCTGGGCTGGGCGGCCCAGGCCTGCGGCTCCCAAAGCCTAAGGGCTGAGGCGCCCTAGGCCTGGAGCTCCCAAAGCCGAAGGGCTGGGGCGTCCCAGGCCATGGTCTCCCTACGCCTAAGGGCTGGTGCGACCCAGGCCTGGGGCTCCTTAAGCCTAAGGGCTGGAGCGCCCCAGGCCTTGGGCTCCTAAAGCCTAAGGGCTGGGGCACCCCAGGCCTGGGGCTCCAAAGCATAAGGGCTGGGGCGCCCTGGCCTTCGGCTCCCAAAGCCTAATGTTGGGACGCCCCACGCCAGGGGCTCCCTAAGCCGAAGGGCTGGGGCGCCCCAGGCCAGGGGCTCCCTAAGCCTAAGGACTGGGGCGCCCCAGGCTTGGGGTTCCCAAAGCCTAAGGGCTGGGGCGCCCCAGGCTTGGGACTCCCAAAGCCTAAGGGCTGGTGCGCCCCAGGCCTGGGGCTCCCAAAGCCTAAGGCTGGGACGCCCCATGTCGGGGCTCCCTAAGCCGTAGGGCTTGGGCGCCCCAGGCCAGAGGCTCCCAAAGCCTAAGTGCTGGGGCGCCCCAGGTCTGGGGCTCCCAAAGCCTAAGGGCTGGGGCGCCCCAGGCCAAGGGCTCCCTAAGCCTAAGGGCTGGGGCGTACCATGCCTGGGGCTCCCAAAGCCTAAGGGCTGGGGCCCCCCAGGCCTGGGGTTCCCAAAGCCTAAGGGCTAGGGTACCCCAGGGCTGGAGCTCTAAAAGCCTAAGGGCTGGGGCGCCCCAGGCCTGGGGCTCCCTAACCTAAGGGCTGGAGCGTACCATGCCTGGGGATCCCAAAGCTTAAAGGCTAGGGTGCCATAGGCCTGGCGTGCCCTAAGCCGAAGTGCTGGGGCGTGCTAGGCCATGGGTTCCCTAAGCCTAAGGGCTGGGGCGCCCCAGGCCTGGGGCTCCCGAAGCCTAAGGGCAGGGATGCTTCAGGCCTGTGTTTCCCTAAGCCGAAGTGCTGGGTCCCCCCAGGCCTGGGGATCCCTAAGCCGAAGGGCTGGGGCGCCCCAGGCCTGGGGCTCCCAAAGACTAAGGCTGGGACGCCCCAGGTCAGGGGCTCCCTAAGCCGAAGGGCTGGGCCGCCCCAGGCCAGGGGCTCCCAAAGCCGAAGGGCTGGGGCGCCCCAGGCCTGGGGCTCCCAAAGCCTAAGGGCTGGGGTGTACCATGCCTGGGGCCCCCTAAGCCTAAGGGCTGGAGCGCCCCAGGCCTTGGGCTCCCAAAGCCTAAGGGCTGGGGCGTACCATGCCTGGGGCTCCCAAAGCCGAAGGGCTGGGTCCCCCCAGGCATGGGGCTCCCTAAGTCTAAGGGGTGGGGCGCCCCCAGCCTTGGGCTAACAAAGCCTGGGCTGGGCGCCCCAAGCCTGCGGCTCCCAAAGCCTAAGGGCTGAGGCGCCCTAGGCCTGGAGCTCCCAAAGCCGAAGGGCTGGGCCGTCCCAGGCCATGGGCTCCCTAAACCTAATTCTGGTGCTCCCCAGGCCTGGGGCTCCCAAAGCCTAAGGTCTGGGGCGCCCCAGGACTGGGGCTCCCAAAGCCTAAGGGCTGGGCGCCCTGACCTAGGGCTCCAAAAGCCTAAGGCTGGGACGCCCCACGCCAGGGGCCCCATAAGCCGAAGGGCTGGGGCGCCCCAGGCCAGGGGCTCCCTAAGCCTAAGGGCTGGGGCACCCCAGGCTTGGGGTTCCCAAAGCCTAAGGGCTGGGGTGCCCCAGGCTTGGGACTCCCAAAGTCAAAAGCCTGGGGCGCCCCAGGCCTGGGGCCCCCAAAGCCTAAGGGCTGGGCCGCCACAAGCCTGGGGCTCCCTAAGCCTAAGGACTCGGGCGTCCCAAGCCTTGGGCTTCCTAAGCCTAAGGGCAGGGGCACCCCAGGCCTGGGGCTCCCAAGCCTAAGGGCTGGGGCGCCCCAGTCCTGTGGCTCCCTAAACCTAAGGGCTGGAGCGCCCAAGGCCTGGTGCTCCCAAGCCTAAGGGCTGGGTCGCCCCAGGCCTTGGGCACGCAAAGCCTAAGGGCTGGGGCGCCCTAGGCCTGGCGCGCCCTAAGCCGATGGGCTGGGGCGTGCCAGGCCATGGTCTCCCTATGCCTAAGGGCTGGTGCGCCCCAGGCCTGGGGCTCCCTAAACCTAAGGGATGGGACACCCCAGGCATGGGCTCGCTAAGCCTAAGGCCTGTGGCGCATCAGGCCTGGGGCTCCCAAAGCCTAAGGGCTAGGGCACCATAGGCCTGGCGCGCCATAAGCCGAAGTGCTGGGGCGTACCAGGCCATGGGTTCCCTAAGCCTAAGGGCTGGGGCGCCCCAGGCCTGGGGCTCCCTAAGCCTAAGGGCAGGGACGCTCCAGGCCTGGGGTTCCCTAAGCCGAAGGGCTGGGTCCCCCCAGCCTGGGGCTACCAAAGACTAAGGCTGGGACGCCACAGGTCAGGGGCTCCCAAAGCCAAAGGGCTGGGGCGCCGCAGGGCTGGGGCTCCCAAAGCCTAAGGGCTGGGGTGTACCATGCCTGGGTCCCACAAAGCCTAAGGACTGGGGCGCCCCAGGCCTGTGGCTCCCCAAACCTAAGGGCTGGGGTGCCCCAGGGCTGGAGCTCCAAAAGCATAAAGGCTGGGGCGACCCAGGCCTGGGGCTCCCTAAGCCTAAGGGCTGGGGGGCCACAGGCCTGCAGGTCCCTAAGCCTAAAGGATGGGGCGCCCCAGGCCTGGAGCTCGCAAAGCCTAAGGGGTGGGGCGCCCCAGGCCTGGGGCTCCCTAAACCTAAGGGCTGTGGCGCCACAGGCCTGCGGATCCCAAAACCTAAGGGCTGGGGCGCCCAAGGCCTGGGGCTCCCAAAGCCTAAGGGCTTGGGCGCCCTAGCATGGCGCGCCATAAGCCGACGGGCGGGGGTGTCCCAGGCCTGGGGCTCCCTAAGCCTAAGGGCTGGAGTGCCCCAGGCCTTGGGCTCCCAAAGCCTAAGGGCTGGGGCGTAACATGCCTGGGGCTCCCAAAGCCGAAGGGCTGGGTCCCCCCAGGCCTGGGGCTCCCTAAGTCTAAGGGGTGGCGCGCCCCAAGCCTTGGGCTAACAAAGCCTGGGCTGGGCTCCCCAGGCCTGCGGCTCCCAAAGCCTAAGGGCTGAGGCGCCCTAGGCCTGGAGCTCCCAAAGCCGAAAGGCTGGGGCGTCCCAGGCCATGGTCTCCCTACGCCTAATTGCTGGTGCGCCCCAGGCCTGGGGCTCCTTAAGCCTAAGGGCTGGAGCGCCCCAGGCCTTGGGCTCCCAAAGCCTAAGGGCTGGGGCGCCCCAGGCCTGGGGCTCCAAAGCCTAAGGGCTGGGGCGACCTGGCCTAGGGCTCCCAATGCCTAAGGCTGGGACGCCCCACGCCAGGGGCTCCCTAAGCCGAAGGGCTGGGGCGCCCCAGGCCTGGGGCTCCCTAAGCCTAAGGGCTGGGGGGCCACAGGCCTGCAGGTCCCTAAGCCTAAAGGCTGGGGCGCCCCAGGCCTGGAGCTCCCAAAGCCTAAGGGGTGGGGCGTCCCAGGCCTGGGGCTCCCTAAACCTAAGGGCTGTGGCGCCCCAGGCCTGCGGATCCCAAAACCTAAGGGCTGGGGCGCCCAAGGCCTGGGGCTCCCAAAGCCTAAGGGCTTGGGCGCCCCAGCATGGCGCGCTCTAAGCCGACGGACGGGGGTGTCCCAGGCCTGGGGCTCCCTAAGCCTAAGGGCTGGAGCGCCCCAAGCCTTGGGCTCCCAAAGCCTAAGGGCTGGGGCGTAACATGCCTGGGGCTCCCAAGGCCGAAGGGCTGGGTCCCCCCAGGCCTGGGGCTCCCTAAGTCTAAGGGGTGTGGCGCCCCAAGCCTTGGGCTAACAAAGCCTGGGCTAGGCGCCCCAGGCCTGTGGCTCCCAAAGCCTAAGGGATGAGGCGCCCTAGGCCTGGAGCTCCCAAAGCCGAAGGGCTGGGGCGTCCAAGGCCATGGTCTCCCTACGCCTAAGGGCTGGTGCGCCCCAGGCCTGGGGCTCCTTAAGCCTAAGGGCTGGAGCGCCCCAGGCCTTGGGCTCCCAAAGCCTAAGGGCTGGGGCGCCCCAGGCCTGGGGCTCCAAAGACTAAGGGCTGGGGCGCCCTGGCCTAGGGCTCCCAAAGCCTAAGGCTGGGACGCCCCACGCCAGGGGCTCCCTAAGCCGAAGGGCTGGGGCGCCCCAGGCCAGGGGCTCCCTAAGCCTAAGGGCTGGGGCGCCCCAGGCTTGGGGTTCCCAAAGCCTAAAGGCTGGGGCGCCCCAGGCTTGGGACTCCCAAAGCCTAAGGGCTGGTGCGCCCCAGGCCTGGGGCTTCCAAAGCCTAAGGCTGGGACGCCCCATGTCAGGGGCTCCCTTAGCCTAAGGGCTGGGGCGTACCATGCCTGGGGCTCCCAAAGCCTAAGGGCTGGGGCGCCCCAGGCCTGGGGCTCCCAAAGCGTAAGGGCTAGGGTGCCCCAGGGCTGGAGCTCCAAAAGCCTACGGGCTGGGGCGACCCAGGCCTGGGGCTCCCTAACCTAAGGGCTGGAGCGAACCATGCCTGGGGCTCCCAAAGCCGAAGGGCTGGGGTGTCCCAAGCCATGGGTTCCCTAAGCCTAAGTGCTGGCGCGCCCCAGGCCTGGGGCTCCCGAAACCTAAGGGCTGTGGCGTCCCTGGCCATGGGTTCCCTAAGCCTAAGGGCTGGGGCGCCTCAGGCCTGGGGCTCCCAAAGCCTAAGGGTGGGTTGACCCAGGCCTGGGGCTCCCTAAGCCTAATGGCTGGAGCGCCCCAGGCCTGGGTCTCCCAAAACCTAAGGGCTGGGGCGCCCCAGACCTTGGGCACCCTAAGCCTAAGGGCTGTGCACCCCAGGCCTGGGGATCCCAAAGCCTAAGGGCTGGAGCGCCCAAGGCCTGGGGTTCCCAAAGCCTATGGGCTGGGGAGCCCCAGGCTTGGAGTTCCCAAAGCCTAAGGGCTGGGGTGCCACAGGGCTGGGGCTCCTTAAACCTAAGGACTGGGGCGACACATGCCTGGGGCTACCTAAGCCTAAGGCTGGGACGCCCCAGGCCAAGGGCTCCCTAAGCCGAAGGGCTGGGGCGGCCCAGGCCAGGGGCTCCCAAGGCCTAAGGGCTGGGGCGCCCCAGGCCTGGGGTCCCTAAAGCTTAAGGGCTGGGGCACCCCAGGTTTGGGATTCCCAAAGTCAAACGGCTGGGGCGCCCCAGATCTGGGGCCCCAAAAGCATAAGGGCTGGGGTGCCCCAGGCCTGGAGTTCCCAAAGCCTAAGGGCTGGGGCGCCACAGGGCTGGGGCTCCTTAAACCTAAGGGATGGGGCGCCCCATTCCAGAGGCTACCTAAGCCTAAGGACTCGAGCGTCCCAAGCCTGGGGCTTCCTAAGCCTAAGGGCTGGGGCGCCCCGGCCTGGGGCTCTCAAAGCCTAAGGGCTGAGGTGCCAAAGTCCTGGGGCTTCCTAAGCCTAAGGGCTGGGGCGCCCCAGGCCTGGGGCTTCCACAGCCTAAGCGCTGGGACCCCCCAGGCCTCGGGCTCCCAAAGCCTAAGGTCTGGGGCGCCCCAGGGATGGGGCTCCCAAAGCCTAAGGGCTGGGTACCCCCAGGCCTCGGGCTCCCAAAGCCTAAGGGCTGGGGCGCCCCGGCCTGGGGCTCCCATAGCCTAAGGCTGGGGCGCCCCAGGGCAGGGGCTCCCTAAGCCTAAGGGCTGGGGCGCCCCAGGCCTGGGGCTCCCAAACCTAAGGGCTGGGGCGCCCCAGGCCTGGGGCTCCCTAAGCCTAAGGGCTGGGGAGCCCCAAGCCTGGGCCTCCCAAGCCTAAGGGCTGGGATGTCCCAGTCCTGGGGCTCCCTAAACCTAAGGGCTGGAGCGCCCAAGGCCTGGTGATCCCAAAGCCTAAGTGCTGGGGCGCCCCAGGCCTTGGGCACCCAAAGCCTAAGGGCTGGTGCGCCCCAGGCCTGGGGCTCCCTAAGCCGAAGTGCTGGGTCCCCTCAGGCCTGGGGTTCCATAAGCCTAAGGGCTGGGGAACCCCAGCCCTGGGGCTACCGAAGCCTAAGGGCCGGGGCGCCCCAGGCCTGGGGCTCCCAAAACCTAAGGGATGGAACACCCCTGGCATGGGGTCGCTAAGCCTAATGGCTGTGGCGCATCAGGCCTGGGGCTCCCAAAGCCTAAGGGGAGGGGCGTCACAGCCTTTGGGCTCCCTAAGCCTAAGGGCTGGAGCGCCCCAGGCCTGGGGCTCCCAAAGCTTAAGAGCTGGGGCTCCCAAGGCCTGGGGCACCCTAAGCCTAAGGGCTGGGCGCCCTAGGCCTGAGGCTCCCAAAGCCTAAGGGCTGGGGCGCCCTAGGCCTGGCGCTCCCTAAGCCGAAGGGCTGGGGCACCCCAGGCCTGGGGCTCCCAAAGCCTAAGGGCAGGGGCGCCCCAAGCCAGGGGCTCCCTAAGCCTAAGGGCTGGCGCGTACCATGTCTGGGGCTCCCAAAGCCTAAGGGCTGGCGCGTACCATGTCTGGGGCTCCCAAAGCCTAAGGGCTGGGGCGCCCCAGGCCTGGGGCGCCCAAAGCCTAAGGGCTAGGGCGCCATAGGCCTGGCGCGCCCTAAGCCGAAGTGCTGGGGCGCCCCAGGCCTGGGCTCCCAAACCTAAGGGCTGTGGTGCCCCAGGCCAGGGGCTCCCTAAGCCTAAGGGCTGGGTCGTACCATGCCTGGGGCTCCCAAAGCCTAAGGACTGGGGCGCCCCAGGCCTGGGGCTCCCAAAGCCTAAGGGCTAGGGTGCCCCAGGGCTGGAGCTCCAAAAACCTAAGGGCTGGGGCGCCTCAGGCCTGGGGCTCCCTAACATAAGGGCTGGGGCGTACCATGCCTTGGGCTCCCAAAGCCGAAGGGCTGGGGCGTCCCAAGCCATGGGTTCCCTAACCCTAAGGGCTGTGGCGCCCAGGACCTGGGGCTACCTAAGCCTAAGGGCTGGGGCGTCCCAGGCCATTGGCTCCCTAAATCTAAGGTCCGGGGCGCCCCAGGCCTGGGGCAACCAAAGCCTAAGGGTGGGTGGGGAACCCCAGGCCTGGGGCTCCCTAAGCCTAAGGGTTGTAATGCCCCAGGCCTGCGGATCCCAAAACCTAAGGGCTGGGGCGCCCAAGGCCTGGGGCTCCCAAAGACTAAGTGCTTGGTCGCCCTTGCATGGCACGCCCTAAGCCTAGGGGCGGGGGTGTCCCAGGCCTGGGGCTCCCTAAGACTAAGGGCTGGAGTGCCCCAGGCCTTGGGCTCCCAAAGCCTAAGGGATGGGGCGTACCATGCCTGGGGCTCCCAAAGCCGAAGGGCTGGTTCCCCCCAGGCCTGGGGCTCCCTAAGTCTAAAGGGTGGGGCGCCCCAAGCCTTGGGATAACAAAGCCTGGGCTGGGGCGCCCCAGGCCTGCGGGTCCCAAAGCCTAAGGCTGGGACGCCCCACGCCAGGGCCTCCCTAAGCCTAAGGGCTGGGGCGCCCCAGGCCTGAGGCTCCCAAAGCCTAAGGGCTGGGGCGCCCTGGCCTAGGGCTCCCAAAGCCTAAGGCTGGGACGCCCCACGCCAGGGCCTCCCTAAGCCTAAGGGCTGGGCCGCCCCAGGCTTGGGGTTCCCAAAGCATAAGGGCTGGGGCGCCCCAGGCTTGGGACTCCCAAAGTCAAAAGCCTGGGGCACCCCAGTCCTGGGGCCCCCAAAGCCGAAGGGCTGTGGCGCCCCAGGCCTGCGGATCCCAAAACCTAAGGGCTGGGGCGCCCAAGGCCTGGGGCTCCCAAAGACTAAGGGCTTGGGCGCCCTAGCATGGCGCGCCCTAAGCCGACGGGCGGGCGTGTCCCAGGCCTGGGGCTCCCTAAGCCTAAGGACTGGAGCGCCCCAGTCCTTGGGCTCCCAAAGCATAAGGGCTGGGGCGTACCATGCCTGGGGCTCCCAAAGCTGAAGGGCTGAGTCCCCCCAGGCCTGGGGCTCCCTAAGCCTAAGGGCTGGGGCGTACCATGCCTTGGGCTAACAAAGCCTGGGCTGGGCGCTCCAGGCCTGCGGCTCCCAAAGCCTAAGGGCTGAGGCGCCCTAGGCCTGGAGCTCCCAAAGCCGAAGGGCTGGGGCGTCCCAGGCCATGGGCTCCCTAAACCTAATTCTGGTGCGCCCCAGGCCTCGGGCTCCCTAAGCCTAAGGGCTGGAGCGCCCCAGGCCTTGGGCTCCCAGAGCTTAAGGGCTGGGGCGCCCCAGGCCTGGGGCTCCCAAAGCGTAAGGGCTGGGGCGCCCTGGCCTAGGGCTCCCAAAGCCTAAGACTGGGACGCCCCACGCCAGGGGCTCCCTAAGCCAAAGAGCTGGGGCGCCCCAGGCCAGGGGCTCCCTAAGCCTAAGGGCTGGGGCGCCCCAGGCTTGGGGTTCCCAAAGCCTAAGGGCTGGGGCGCCCCAGGTTTGGGAATCCCAAAGCCTAAGGGCGGGTGCGCCCCAGGCCTGGGGCTCCCAAAGCCTAAGGCTGGGACGCCCCATGTCAGGGGCTCCCTAAGCCGAAGGGCTGGGGCGCCCCAGGACAGGGGCTCCCAAAGCCTAAGTGCTGGGGCGCCCCAGGCCTGGGGCTCCCAAAGCCTAAGGGCTGGGGCGCCCCAGGCCAGGGGCTCCCTAAGCCTAAGGGCTGGGGCGTACCATGCCTGGGGCTCCCAAAGCCTAAGGGCTGGGGCACCCCAGACCAGGGGCTCCCAAAGCCTAAGGGCTAGGGTGCCCCAGGGCTGGAGCTCCAAAAGCCTAAGGGCTGGGGCGCCCCAGGACTGGGGCTCCCTAACCTAAGGGCTGGAGCGTACCATGCCTGGGGCTCCCAAAGCCGAAGGGCTGGGTCCCCCCAGGCCTGGGGCTCCCTAAGCCTAAGGGCTGGGGCGCCCCAGGCCTGGGGCTCCCAAAGACTAAAGCTGGGACGCCCCAGGTCAGTGGCTCCCTAAGCCGAAGGGCTGGGCCGCCCCAGGCCAGGGGCTCCCAAAGCCGAAGGGCTGGGGCGCCCCAGGCCTGGGGCTCCCAAAGCCTAAGGGGTGGGGTGTACCATGCATGGGGCTCCCCAAGCCCAAGGGCTGGGATGCCCCAGGGCTGGAGCTCCAAAAGCCTAAAGGCTGGGACGACCCAGGCCTGGGGCTCCCTTAGCCTAAGGGCTGGGAGGCCACAGGCCTGGAGCTCCCAAAGCCCAAAGGCTGGGGCGCCCCAGGTCTGGGGCTCCCTAATCCTAAGCGCTGTGGCGCCCCAGGCCTGGGTATCCCAAAACCTAAGGGCTGGTTCGCCCAAGGACTGGGCCTCCCAAAGCCTAAGGGCTTGGGCGCCCTAGCATGGCGCGGCCTAAGCCGACGGGCGGGGGTCTCCCAGGCCTGTGGCTCCCTAAGCCTAAGGGCTAGAGCGCCCCAGGCCTGTGGCTCCCAAAGCCAAATGGATGAGGCGCCCTAGGCCTGGAGCTCCCAAAGCCGAAGGGCTGGGGCGTCCCAGGCCATGGTCTCCCTACGCCTAAGGGCTGGTGCGCCCCAGGCCTGGGGCTCCTTAAGCCTAAGGGCTGGAGCGCCCCAGGCCTTGGGCTCCCAAAGCCTAAGGGCTGGGGCGCCCCAGGCCTGGGGCTCCAAAGACTAAGGGCTGGGGCGCCCTGGCCTAGGGCTCCCAAAGCCTAAGGCTGGGACGCCCCACGCCAGGGGCTCCCTAAGCCGAAGGGCTGGGGCGCCCCAGGCCAGGGGCTCCCTAAGCCTAAGGGCTGGGGCGCCCCAGGTTTGGGGTTCCCAAAGCCTAAAGGCTGGGGCGCCCCAGGCTAGGGACTCCCAAAGCCTAAGGGCTGGTGCGCCCCAGGCCTGGGGCTCCCAAAGCCTAAGGCTGGGACGCCCCATGTCAGGGGCTCCCTTAGCCTAAGGGCTGGGGCGTACCATGCCTGGGGCTCCCAAAGCCTAAGGGCTGGGGCGCCCCAGGCCTGGGGCTCCCAAAGCGTAAGGGCTAGGGTGCCCCAGGGCTGGAGCTCCAAAAGCCTACGGGCTGGGGCGACCCAGGCCTGGGGCTCCCTAACCTAAGGGCTGGAGCGAACCATGCCTGGGGCTTCCAAAGCCGAAGGGCTGGGGCGTCCCAAGCCATGGGTTCCCTAAGCCTAAGTGCTGGCGCGCCCCAGGCCTGGGGTTCCCGAAACCTAAGGGCTGTGGCGTCCCTGGCCATGGGTTCCCTAAGCCTAAGGGCTGGGGCGCCTCAGGCCTGGGGCTCCCAAAGCCTAAGGGTGGGTTGACCCAGGCCTGGGGCTCCCTAAGCCTAATGGCTGGAGCGCCCCTGGCCTGGGGCTCCCAAAACCTAAGGGCTGGGGCGCCCCAGACCTTGGGCACCCTAAGCCTAAGGGCTGTGCACCCCAGGCCTGGGGATCCCAAAGCCTAAGGGCTGGAGCGCCCAAGGCCTGGGGTTCCCAAAGCCTATGGGCTGGGGAACCCCAGGCTTGGAGTTCCCAAAGCCTAAGGGCTGGGGTGCCACAGGGCTGGGGCTCCTTAAACCTAAGGACTGGGGCGACACATGCCTGGGGCTACCTAAGCCTAAGGCTGGGACGCCCCAGGCCAAGGGCTCCCTAAGCCGAAGGGCTGGGGCGGCCCAGGCCAGGGGCTCCCAAGGCCTAAGGGCTGGGGCGCCCCAGGCCTGGGGTCCCTAAAGCTTAAGGGCTGGGGCACCCCAGGTTTGGGATTCCCAAAGTCAAACGGCTGGGGCGCCCCAGATCTGGGGCCCCAAAAGCATAAGGGCTGGGGCGCCCCAGGCCTGGAGTTCCCAAAGCCTAAGGGCTGGGGCGCCACAGGGCTGGGGCTCCTTAAACCTAAGGGATGGGGCGCCCCATTCCAGAGGCTACCTAAGCCTAAAGACTCGAGCGTCCCAAGCCTGGGGCTTCCTAAGCCTAAGGGCTGGGGCGCCCCGGCCTGGGGCTCTCAAAGCCTAAGGGCTGAGGTGCCAAAGTCCTGGGGCTTCCTAAGCCTAAGGGCTGGGGCGCCCCAGGCCTGGGGCTTCCACAGCCTAAGCGCTGGGACCCCCCAGGCATCGGGCTCCCAAAGCCTAAGGTCTGGGGCGCCCCAGGGATGGGGCTCCCAAAGCCTAAGGGCTGGGTACCCCCAGGCCTCGGGCTCCCAAAGCCTAAGGGCTGGGGCGCCCCGGCCTGGGGCTCCCATAGCCTAAGGCTGGGGCGCCCCAGGGCAGGGGCTCCCTAAGCCTAAGGGCTAGGGCGCCATAGGCCTGGCGCGCCCTAAGCCGAAGTGCTGGGGCGCCCCAGGCCTGGGCTCCCAAACCTAAGGGCTGTGGTGCCCCAGGCCAGGGGCTCCCTAAGCCTAAGGGCTGGGGCGTACCATGCCTGGGGCTCCCAAAGCCTAAGGACTGGGGCGCCCCAGGCCTGGGGCTCCCAAAGCCTAAGGGCTAGGGTGCCCCAGGGCTGGAGCTCCAAAAACCTAAGGGCTGGGGCGCCTCAGGCCTGGGGCTCCCTAACATAAGGGCTGGGGCGTACCATGCCTTGGGCTCCCAAAGCCGAAGGGCTGGGGCGTCCCAAGCCATGGGTTCCCTAAGCCTAAGGGCTGTGGCGCCCAGGACCTGGGGCTACCTAAGCCTAAGGGCTGGGGCGTCCCAGGCCATTGGCTCCCTAAATCTAAGGTCCGGGGCGCCCCAGGCCTGGGGCAACCAAAGCCTAAGGGTGGGTGGGGAACCCCAGGCCTGGGGCTCCCTAAGCCTAAGGGTTGTAGTGCCCCAGGCCTGCGGATCCCAAAACCTAAGGGCTGGGGCGCCCAAGGCCTGGGGCTCCCAAAGACTAAGTGCTTGGTCGCCCTTGCATGGCACGCCCTAAGCCTAGGGGCGGGGGTGTCCCAGGTTTGGGGCTCCCTAAGACTAAGGGCTGGAGTGCCCCAGGCCTTGGGCTCCCAAAGCCTAAGGGATGGGGCGTACCATGCCTGGGGCTCCCAAAGCCGAAGGGCTGGTTCCCCCCAGGCCTGGGGCTCCCTAAGTCTAAAGGGTGGGGCGCCCAAGCCTTGGGATAACAAAGCCTGGGCTGGGGCGCCCCAGGCCTGCGGGTCCCAAAGCCTAAGGCTGGGACGCCCCACGCCAGGGCCTCCCTAAGCCTAAGGGCTGGGGCGCCCCAGGCCTGAGGCTCCCAAAGCCTAAGGGCTGGGGCGCCCTGGCCTAGGGCTCCCAAAGCCTAAGGCTGGGACGCCCCACGCCAGGGCCTCCCTAAGCCTAAGGGCTGGGCCGCCCCAGGCTTGGGGTTCCCAAAGCATAAGGGCTGGGGCGCCCCAGGCTTGGGACTCCCAAAGTCAAAAGCCTGGGGCACCCCAGTCCTGGGGCCCCCAAAGCCGAAGGGCTGTTGCGCCCCAGGCCTGCGGATCCCAAAACCTAAGGGCTGGGGCGCCCAAGGCCTGGGGCTCCCAAAGACTAAGGGCTTGGGCGCCCTAGCATGGCGCGCCCTAAGCCGACGGGCGGGCGTGTCCCAGGCCTGGGGCTCCCTAAGCCTAAGGGCTGGAGCGCCCCAGTCTTGGGCTCCCAAAGCATAAGGGCTGGGGCGTACCATGCCTGGGGCTCCCAAAGCCGAAGGGCTGAGTCCCCCCAGGCCTGGGGCTCCCTAAGCCTAAGGGCTGGGGCGTACCATGCCTTGGGCTAACAAAGCCTGGGCTGGGCGCTCCAGGCCTGCGGCTCCCAAAGCCTAAGGGCTGAGGCGCCCTAGGCCTGGAGCTCCCAAAGCCGAAGGGCTGGGGCGTCCCAGGCCATGGGCTCCCTAAACCTAATTCTGGTGCGCCCCAGGCCTCGGGCTCCCTAAGCCTAAGGGCTGGAGCGCCCCAGGCCTTGGGCTCCCAGAGCTTAAGGGCTGGGGCGCCCCAGGCCTGGGGCTCCCAAAGCCTAAGGGCTGGGGCGCCCTGGCCTAGGGCTCCCAAAGCCTAAGACTGGGACGCCCCACGCCAGGGGCTCCCTAAGCCAAAGAGCTGGGGCGCCCCAGGCCAGGGGCTCCCTAAGCCTAAGGGCTGGGGCGCCCCAGGCTTGGGGTTCCCAAAGCCTAAGGGCTGGGGCGCCCCAGGTTTGGGAATCCCAAAGCCTAAGGGCGGGTGCGCCCCAGGCCTGGGGCTCCCAAAGCCTAAGGCTGGGACGCCCGATGTCAGGGGCTCCCTAAGCCGAAGGGCTGGGGCGCCCCAGGACAGGGGCTCCCAAAGCCTAAGTGCTGGGGCGCCCCAGGCCTGGGGCTCCCAAAGCCTAAGGGCTGGGGCGCCCCAGGCCAGGGGCTCCCTAAGCCTAAGGGCTGGGGCGTACCATGCCTGGGGCTCCCAAAGCCTAAGGGCTGGGGCACCCCAGACCAGGGGCTCCCAAAGCCTAAGGGCTAGGGTGCCCCAGAGCTGGAGCTCCAAAAGCCTAAGGGCTGGGACGCCCCAGGCCTGGGGCTCCCTAACCTAAGGGCTGGAGCGTACCATGCCTGGGGCTCCCAAAGCCGAAGGGCTGGGTCCCCCCAGGCCTGGGGCTCCCTAAGCCTAAGGGCTTGGGCGCCCTAGCATGGCGCGGCCTAAGCCGACGGGCGGGGGTCTCCCAGGCCTGTGGCTCCCTAAGCCTAAGGGCTAGAGCGCCCCAGGCCTGGGGCTCCCAAAGCCTAAGGGCTGGGGCGCTCCAGGCCTTGGGATACCAAACCTAAGGGCTGGGGCGTACCATGCCTGGGGCTCCCAAAGCCGAAGGGCTGGGTCCCCCCAGGCCTGGGGCTCCCTAAGCCTACGGGCAGGGACGCTCCAGGCCTGGGTTTCCCTAAGCCGAAGGGCTGGGTTCCTCCAGACCTGGGGCTCCCAAAGCCTAAGGGCTGGGGCGCACCAGGCCTGGGGCTCCCAAAGACTAAGGCTGGAACGCCCCAGATCCGGGGCTCCCTAAGCCGAAGGGCTGGGCCGCCCCAGGACAGGGGCTCCCAAAGCCGAAGGGCTGGGGCGCCCCAGGCCTGGGGCTCCCAAAGCCTAAGGGCTGGTGCGCCCTGGCCTGGGGCTCCCAAAGCCTAAGGCTGGGACGCCCCTCGCGAGGGGCTCCCTAAGCCTAAGGGCTGGAGCGCCCCAGGGATGGAGCTCTAAAAGCCTAAAGGCTGGGGCGACCCAGGCCTGGGGCTCCCTAAGCCTAAGGGCTGGGGCACACCAGGCCTGGGGCTCCCAAAGACTAAGGCTGGGAAGCCCCAGATCAGGGGCTCCCTAAGCCGAAGGGCTCGGCCGCCCATGGCCAGGGGCTCCCAAAGCCGAAGGGCTGGGGCGCCCCAGGCCTGGGGCTCCCAAAGCCTAAGGGCTGGGGCGCCCTGGCCTGGGGTTCCCAAAGCCTAAGGCTGGGACGCCCCACGCGAGGGGCTCCCTAAGCCTAAGGGCTGGAGCGCCCCAGGGATGGAGCTCCAAAAGCCTAAAGGCTGGGGCGACCCAGGCCTGGGGCTCCCTAGCCTAAGGGCTGGGGGGCCACAGGCCTGGAGCTCCCTAAGCCTAAAGGCTGGGGCGACCCAGGCCTGGGGCTCCCTAAGCCTAAGGGCTGTGGCGCCCCAAGCCTGGGGATCCCAAAACCTAAGGGCTGGTTCGCCCAAGGCCTGGGGCTCCCAAAGCCTAAGGGCTTGGGCGCCCTAGCATGGCGCGGCCTAAGCCGACGGGCGGGGGTCTCCCAGGCCTGTGGCTCCCTAAGCCTAAGGGCTAGAGCGCCCCAGGCCTGGGGCTCCCAAAGCCTAAGGGCTGGGGCGCTCCAGGCCTTGGGATACCAAACCTAAGGGCTGGGGCGTACCATGCCTGGGGCTCCCAAAGCCGAAGGGCTGGGTCCCCCCAGGCCTGGGGCTCCCTAAGACTAAGGGCAGGGACGCTCCAGGCCTGGGTTTCCCTAAGCCGAAGGGCTGGGTTCCTCCAGGCCTGGTGCTCCCTAAGCCTAAGGGCTGGGGCGCACCAGGCCTGGGGCTCCCAAAGACTAAGGCTGGAACGCCCCAGATCCGGGGCTCCCTAAGCCGAAGGGCTGGGCCGCCCCAGGACAGGGGCTCCCAAAGCCGAAGGGCTGGGGCGCCCCAGACCTGGGGCTCCCAAAGCCTAAGGGCTGGGGCGCCCTGGCTTGGGGCTCCCAAAGCCTAAGGCTGGGACGCCCCTCGCGAGGGGCTCCCTAAGCCTAAGGGCTGGAGCGCCCCAGGGATGGAGCTCCAAAAGCCTAAAGGCTGGGGCTACCCAGGCCTGGGGCTCCCTAAGCCTAAGGGCTAGGACACACCAGGCCTGGGGCTCCCAAAGACTAAGGCTGGGACGCCCCAGATCAGGGGCTCCCTAAGCCGAAAGGCTGAGCCGCCCCAGGCCAGGGGCTCCCAAAGCCGAAGGGCTAGGGCGCCACAGGCCTGTGGCTCCCAAAGCCTAAGGGATGGGGCGCCCTGGCCTGGGGTTCCCAAAGCCTAAGGCTGGGACGCCCCACGCGAGGGGCTCCCTAAGCCTAAGGGCTGGAGCGCCCCAGGGATGGAGCTCCAAAAGCCTAAAGGCTGGGGCGACCCAGGCCTGGGGCTCCCTAAGCCTAAGGGCTGGGGGGCCACAGGCCTGGAGCTCCCTAAGCCTAAAGGCTGGGGCGACCCAGGCCTGGGGCTCCCTAAGCCTAAGGGCTGTGGCGCCCCAGGCCTGGGGATCCCAAAACCTAAGGGCTGGTTCGCCCAAGGCCTGGGGCTCCCAAAGCCTAAGGGCTTGGGCGCCCTAGCATGGCGCGGCCTAAGCCGACGGGCGGGGTCCTCCCAGGCCAGGGGCTCCCCAAGCCTAAGGACTGTAGCGCCCCAGGCCTGGGGCTCCCAAAGCCTAAGGGCTGGGGCGCTCCAGGCCTTGGGCTACCAAACCTAAGGGCTGGGGCGTACCATGCCTGGGACTCCCAAAGCCGAAGGGCTGGGTCCCCCCAGGCCTGGGGCTCCCTAAGTCTAAGGGGTGGGGCGCCCCAAGCCTGGGACTACCAAAGCCTGGGCTGGACGCCCCAGGCCTGCGGCTCACAAAGCCTAAGGGCTGAGGCGCCCTAGGCCTGGAGTTCCCTAAGCCGAAGGGCTGGGGCGTCCCAGGCCATGGGCTCCCTAAACCTAATTCTGGTGCGCCCCAGGCCTGTGGCTCCCTAAGCCTAAGGGCTGGAGCGCCCCAGGCCTTGGGCACCCAAAGCCTAAGGGCTGGGGCGCCCCAGGCCAGGGGCTCCCTAAGCCTAACGGCTGGGGCGTACCATGCCTGGGGCTCCCAAAGCTTAAGGGCTGGGGCACCCCAGACCAGGGGCTCCCAAAGCCTAAGGGCTAGGGTGCCCCAGGGATGGAGCTCCAAAAGCCTAAGGGCTGGGGCGACCCAGGCCTGGGGCTCCCTAACCTAAGGGCTGGAGCGTACCATGCCTGGGGCTCCCAAAGCCGAAGGGCTGGGTCCCCCCAGGCCTGGGGCTCCCTAAGCCTAAGGGCTGGGGCACCCCAGGCCTGGGGCTCCCAAAGACTAAAGCTGGGACGCCCAAGGTCAGTGGCTCCCTAAGCCGAAGGGCTGGGCCGCCCCAGGCCAGGGGCTCCCAAAGCCGAAGGGCTGGGGCGCCCCAGGCCTGGGGCTCCCAAAGCCTAAGGGGTGGGGTGTACCATGCATGGGGCTCCCAAAGCCTAAGGGCTGGGGCACCCCAGGCCTGGGGCTCCCCAAGCCCAAGGGCTGGGATGCCCCAGGGATGGAGCTCCAAAAGCCTAAAGGCTGGGGCGACCCAGGCCTGGGGCTCCCTAAGCCTAAGGGCTGGGAGGCCACAGGCCTGGAGCTCCCAAAGCCCAAAGGCTGGGGCGCCCCAGGTCTGGGGCTCCCGAATCCTAAGCGCTGTGGCGCCCCAGGCCTGGGTATCCCAAAACCTAAGGGCTGGTTCGCCCAAGGACTGGGGCTCCCAAATCCTAAGGGTTTGGGCGCCCTAGCATGGCGCGGCCTAAGCCGACGGGCGGGGGTCTCCCAGGCCTGTGCCTCCCTAAGCCTAAGGGCTAGAGCGCCCCATGCCTGGGGCTCCCAAAGCCTAAGGGCTGGGGCGCTCCAGGCCTTGGGATACCAAACCTAAGGGCTGGGGCGTACCATGCCTGGGGCTCCCAAAGTCGAAGGGCTGGGTCCCCCCAGGCCTGGGGCTCCCTAAGCCTAAGGGCAGGGACGCTCCAGGCCTGGGTTTCCCTAAGCCGAAGGGCTGGGTCCCCCCAGGCCTGGGGCTCACTAAGTCTAAGGAGTGGGGCGCCCCAAGCCTGGGACTACCAAAGCCTGGGCTGGACGCCCCAGGACTGCGGCTCACAAAGCCTAAGGGCTGAGGCGCCCTAGGCCTGGAGTTCCCTAAGCCGAAGGGCTGGGGCGTCCCAGGCCATGGGCTCCCTAAACCTAATTCTGGTGCGCCCCAGGCCTGGGGCTCCCTAAGCCTAAGGGCTGGAGCGCCCCAGGCCTTGGGCACCCAAAGTCTAAGGGCTGGGGCGCCCTGGCCTGGGGCTCCCAAAGCCTAAAGCTGGGACGCCCCACCCCAGGGGCTCCCTAATCCTAAGGGCTGGAGCGCCCCAGGCCTGGGGCACCCAAAGCCTAATGGCTGGGGCGCCCCAGGCCTGGGGCTCCCAAAGCCTAATGGCTGGGGCGCCTCAGGCCTGGGGCTCCCAAAGCCTAAGGCCTGGGGCGCCACAAGCCTGGGGCTCCCTAAGCCTAAGGGATGGAGCGCCCCAGGCCTAGGGCTCCCAAACCTAAGGGCTGGGGCGCCCCAGGCCATGGGCTCCCTAAGCCTAAGGTCTGGTGTGCCCCAGGCCTGGGGCTCCCTAAGCCTAAGGGCTGGAGCGCCCCAGGCCTGGGCTCCCAAAGCCTAAGGGCTGGGGCGCCCAAAGCCTTGGGCTCCCAAAGCCTAAGGGCTAGGGCGGCCTAGGCCTGGCGCGCCGTAAACCGAAATGCTGGGGCGTCCCAGGCCTGGGGCTCCCTAAGCCGACGGGCGGAGGCCTCCCAGGCCTGGGGCTCCCTATGCCTAAGGGCTGTGGCGCCCCAGGCCTGGAGCTCCCAAAGCCTAAGGGGTGGGGCGCCCCAGGCCTTGGGCTCCATAAGCCTAAAGGCTGGGGCGCCCCTGGCCAGGGATCCCTAAAGCTAAGGGCTGGAGGGCCCCAGGCCTGGGGCTCCCTAAGCCGAAGGGCTGGGACCCCCGAGGCTTGGGGCGCCCAAAGCCTAAGGGCTGTGGAATCGCAAGCGTTGTGCTCCCTAAGCCTAAGGGCTGGGGCGTCCCAGGCCATGATCTCCCTAAGCCTAAGGGCTGTGGCGCCACAGGCCTGGGGCTCCCTAAGACGAAGGGCTGGGGCATCCCAGGCCATGGGATCCCTAAGCCTAAGGGCTGTGGCGCCCCATGCCTGGGGCTCCCAAAGCCTAAGGGCTGTGACGCCCCAGGCCTGGGGCTCCCAAAGCCTAAGGGCTGGGGCGCCCCAGGCCTGGGGCTCCCTAAGCCAAAGGGCTGGGGAGTCGCAAGCCTTGGGCTCCCTAAGCCTAAGGGCTGGGGCGCCCCAGGCCTGGGGCTCCCTAAGCCTTAGGGCTGGAGCACCCAAGGCTTGGGGCTCCCAAAGCCTAAGGGCTGGGGCGCCCTAGGCCTGGCGAACCCTAGCCGAAGGGCTGGGGCACCCTAAGTCTAAGGGTGGGGCGCCTCAGGTCTAGGGCTCCCAAAGCCGAAGGGCTGGGGCCGCCTACGCCTAGCGCACCCTAAGCCAAAGGGCTGGGGCGTCCCAGGCCATGGGTATCCTAAGCCTAAGGGCTGGTGCGCCCCAGGCCTGGGGCTCCCTAAGCCTAAAAGGTGGAGCGCCCCAGGCCAGGGGCTCCCAAAGACTAAAGGCTGGGACGCCCTAGGCCTGGCGCGCCCTAAACCGAGAGCGGGGGCGTCCCAGGTCTGGGGCTCCCTAAGCCTAAGGGCTGGGGCACCCCAAGCTGGGGCTCCCTAAGCCTAAGGGCTGGGGTGCCACAGGCCTGGGGCTCCCTAAGCCTAAGGCTGGGACGCCCCACGCCAGGGCCTCCCTAAGCCTAAGGGCTGGGCCGCCCCAGGCTTGGGGTTCCCAAAGCCTAAGGGCTGGGGCGCCCCAGGCTTGGGACTCCCAAAGTCAAAAGCCTGGGGCGCCCCAGTCCTGGAGCCCCCAAAGCCTAAGGGCTGGGGTGCCCCAGGCCTGGAGTTCCCAAAGCCTAAGGGCTGGGGCGTCCCAAGCCTGGGGCTTCCTAATCCTAAGGGCTGGGGCGCCCCAGTCCTGGGGCTCCCTAAACCTAAGGGCTGGAGCGCCCAAGGCCTGGTGCTCCCAGAGCCTAAGGGCTGGGGCGCCCCAGGTCTTCGGCACGCAAAGCCTAAGGGCTGGGGCGCCCTAGGCCTGGCGCGCCCTAAGCCGATGGGCTGGGGCGTCCCAGGCCATGGTGTCCCTACGCCAAAGGGCTGGTGCGCCCCAGGCCTGGGGCTCCCTAAACCTAAGGGATGGGACACCCCAGGCATGGGCTCGCTAAGCCTAAGGCCTGTGGCGCATCAGGCCTGGGGCTCCCAAAGCCTAAGGGCAAGGGCGCCTTAGGCCTGGCGCGCCATAAGCCGAAGTGCTGGGGCGTACCAGGCCATGGGTTCCCTAAGCCTAAGGGCTGGGGTGCCCCAGGCCTGGGGCTCCCTAAGCCTAAGGGCAGGGACGCTCCAGGCCTGGGGTTCCCTAAGCCGAAGGGCTGGGTCCCCCCAGACCTGGGGCTCCCAAAGACTAAAGCTGGGACGCCACAGTTCAGGGGCTCCCAAAGCCGAAGGGCTGGGTCGCCACAGGCCTGGGGCTCCCAAAGCCTAAGGGCTGGGGTGTACCATGCCTGGGGCTCACAAAGCCTAAGGACTGGGGCGCCCCAGGCCTGTGGCTCCCCAAACCTAAGGGCTGGGGTGCCCACGGGCTGGAGCTCCAAAAGCCTAAAGGCTGGGGCGACCCAGGCCTGGGGCTCCCTAAGCCTAAGGGCTGGGGGGCCAAAGCCCTGGAGCTCCCTAAGCCTAAAGGCTGGGGCGCCCCAAGCCTGGAGCTCCCAAAGCCTAAGGGTGGGGCGCCCCAGGCCTGGGGATCCCTAAACCTAAAGGCTGTGGCGCCCCAGGCCTGCGGATCCCAAAACCTAAGGGCTGGGGCGCCCAAGGCCTGGGGCTCCCAAAGCCTAAGGGCTTGGGCGCCCTAGCATGGTGCGCCCTAAGCCGACGGGCGTGCGTGTCCCAGGCCTGGGGCTCCCTAAGCCTAAGGGCTGGAGCGCCCCAGTCCTTGGGCTCCCAAAGCATAAGGGCTGGGGCGTACCATGCCTGGGGCTCCCAAAGCCGAAGGGCTGGGTCCCCCCAGGCCTGGGGCTCCCTAAGCCTAAGGGCTGGGGCGTACCATGCCTTGGGCTAACAAAGCCTGGGCTGGGCGCTCCAGGCCTGCGGCTCCCAAAGCCTAAGGGCTGAGGCGCCCTAGGCCTGGAGCTCCCAAAGCCAAAGGGCTGGGGCGTCCCAGGCCATGGGCTCCCTAAACCTAATTCTGGTGCGCCCCAGGCCTCGGGCTCCCTAAGCCTAAGGGTTGGAGCGCCCCAGGCCTTGGGCTCCCAGAGCTTAAGGGCTGGGGCGCCCCAGGCCTGGGGCTCCCAAAGCCTAAGGGCTGGGGCGCCCTGGCCTAGGGCTCCCAAAGCCTAAGACTGGGACGCCCCACGCCAGGGGCTCCCTAAGCCAAAGAGCTGGGGCGCCCCAGGCCAGGGGCTCCCTAAGCCTAAGGGCTGGGGCGCCCAAGGCTTGGCGTTCCCAAAGCCTAAGGGCTGGGGCGCCCCAGGTTTGGGAATCCCAAAGCCTAAGGGCGGGTGCGCCCCAGGCCTGGGGCTCCCAAAGCCTAAGGCTGGGACCCCCCATGTCAGGGGCTCCCTAAGCCGAAGGGCTGGGGCGCCCCAGGACAGGGGCTCCCAAAGCCTAAGTGCTGGGGCGCCCCAGGCCTGGGGCTCCCAAAGCCTAAGGGCTGGGGCGCCCCAGGCCAGGGGCTCCCTAAGCCTAAGGGCTGGGGCGTACCATGCCTGGGGCTCCCAAAGCCTAAGGGCTGGGGCACCCCAGACCAGGGGCTCCCAAAGCCTAAGGGCTAGGGTGCCCCAGGGCTGGAGCTCCAAAAGCCTAAGGGCTGGGGCGCCCCAGGCCAGGGGCTCCCTAAGCCTAAGGGCTGGGGCGTACCATGCATGGGGTTCCCAAAGCCTAAGGGCTGGGGCACCCCAGACCAGGGGCTCCCAAAGCCTTAGGGCTAGGGTGCCCCAGGGCTGAAGCTTCAAAAGCCTAAGGGCTGGAGCGCCCCAGTCCTTGTGCTCCCAAAGCATAAGTGCTGGGGCGTACCATGCCTGGGGCTCCCAAAGGCGAAGGGTTGGGTCCCCCCAGGCCTGGGGCTCCCTAAGCCTAAGGGCTGGGGCGTACCATGCCTTGGGCTAACAAAGCCTGGGCTGGGCGCTCCAGGCCTGCGGCTCCCAAAGCCTAAGGGCTGAGGCGCCCTAGGCCTGGAGATTCCAAAGCCGAAGGGCTGGGGCGTCCCAGGCCATGGGCTCCCTAAACCTAATTCTGGTGCGCCCCAGGCCTCGGGCTCCCTAAGCCTAAGGGCTGGAGCGCCCCAGGCCTTGGGCTTCCAGAGCTTAAGGGCTGGGGCGCCCCAGGCCTGGGGCTCCCAAAGCCTAAGGGCTGGGGCGCCCTGGCCTAGGGCTCCCAAAGCCTAAGACTAGGACGCCCCACGCCAGGGGCTCCCTAAGCCAAAGAGCTGGGGCGCCCCAGGCCAGGGGCTCCCTAAGCCTAAGGGCTGGGGCGCCCCAGGCTTGGGGTTCCCAAAGCCTAAGGGCTGGGGCGCCCCAGGTTTGGGAATCCCAAAGCCTAAGGGCGGGTGCGCCCCAGGCCTGGGGCTCCCAAAGCCTAAGGCTGGGACGCCCCATGTCAGGGGCTCCCTAAGCCGAAGGGCTGGGGCGCCCCAGGACAGGGGCTCCCAAAGCCTAAGTGCTGGGGCGCCCCAGGCCTGGGGCTCCCAAAGCCTAAGGGCTGGGGCGCCCCAGGCCAGGGGCTCCCTAAGCCTAAGGGCTGGGGCGTACCATGCCTGGGGCTCCCAAAGCCTAAGGGCTGGGGCACCCCAGACCAGGGGCTCCCAAAGCCTAAGGGCTAGGGTGCCCCAGGGCTGGAGCTCCAAAAGCCTAAGGGCTGGGGCGCCCCAGGCCTGGGGCTCCCTAACCTAGGGGCTGGAGCGTACCATGCCTGGGGCTCCCAAAGCCGAAGGGCTGGGTCCCCCCAGTCCTGGGGCTCCCTAAGCCTAAGGGGTGGGGCGCCCCAGGCCTGGGGCTCCCAAAGACTAAAGCTGGGACGCCCCAGGTCAGTGGCTCCCTAAGCCGAAGGGCTGGGCCGCCCCAGGCCAGGGGCACCCAAAGCCGAAGGGCTGGGGCGCCCCAGGCCTGGGGCTCCCAAAGCCTAAGGGGTGGGGTGTACCATGCATGGGGCTCCCAAAGCCTAAGGGCTGGGGCGCCCCAGGCCTGGGGCTCCCCAAGCCCAAGGGCTGGGATGCCCCAGGGATGGAGCTCCAAAAGCCTAAAGGCTGGGCGACCCAGGCCTGGGGCTCCCTAAGCCTAAGGGCTGGGAGGCCACAGGCCTGGAGCTCCCAAAGCCCAAAGGCTGGGGCGCCCCAGGTCTGGGGCTCCCTAATCCTAAGCGCTGTGGCGCCCCAGGCCTGGGTATCCCAAAACCTAAGGGCTGGTTCACCCAAGGACTGGGGCTCCCAAAGCCTAAGGGCTTGGGCGCCCTAGCATGGCGCGGCCTAAGCCGACGGGCGGGGGTCTCCCAGGCCTGTGGCTCCCTAAGCCTAAGGGCTAGAGCGCCCCAGGCCTGGGGCTCCCAAAGCCTAAGGGCTGGGGCGCTCCAGGCCTTGGGATACCAAACCTAAGGGCTGGGGCGTACCATGCCTGGGGCTCCCAAAGCCGAAGGGCTGGGTCCCCCCAGGCCTGGGGCTCCCTAAGTCTAAGGGCAGGGACGCTCCAGGGCTGGGTTTCCCTAAGCCGAATGGCTGGGTTCCTCCAGGCCAGGGGCTCCCTAAGCCTAAGGGCTGGGGCGCACCAGGCCTGGGGCTCCCAAAGACTAAGGCTGGAACGCCCCAGATCCGGGGCTCCCTAAGCCGAAGGGCTGGGCCGCCCCAGGCCAGGGGCTCCCAAAGCCGAAGGGCTGGGGCGCCCCAGGCCTGGGGCTCCCAAAGCCTAAGGGCTGGGGCGCCCTGGCCTGGGGCTCCCAAAGCCTAAGGCTGGGACGCCCCTCGCGAGGGGCTCCCTAAGCCTAAGGGCTGGAGCGCCCCAGGGATGGAGCTCCAAAAGCCTAAAGGCTGGGGCGACCCAGGCCTGGGGCTCCCTAAGCCTAAGGGCTGGGGCACACCAGGCCTGGGGCTCCCAAAGACTAAGGCTGGGACGCCCCAGATCAGGGGCTCCCTAAGCCGAAGGGCTGGGCCGCCCCAGGCCAGGGGCTCCCAAAGCCGAAGGGCTGGGGCGCCCCAGGCCTGGGGCTCCCAAAGCCTAAGGGCTGGGGCGCCCTGGCCTGGGGCTCCCAAAGCCTAAGGCTGGGACGCCCCACGCGAGGGGCTCCCTAAGCCTAAGGGCTGGAGCGCCCCAGGGATGGAGCTCCAAAAGCCTAAAGGCTGGGGCGACCCAGGCCTGGGGCTCCCTAAGTCTAAGGGCTGGGGGGCCACAGGCCTGGAGCTCCCTAAGCCTAAAGGCTGGGGCGACCCAGGCCTGGGGCTCCCTAAGCCTAAGGGCTGTGGCGCCCCAGGCCTGGGGATCCCAAAACCTAAGGGCTGGTTCGCCCAAGGCCTGGGGCTCCCAAAGCCTAAGGGCTTGGGCACCCTAGCATGGCGCGGCCTAAGCCGACGGGCGGGGGCCTACCAGGCCTGGGGCTCCCTAAGCCTAAGGACTGGAGCGCCACAGGCCTGGGGCTCCCAAAGCCTAAGGGCTGGGGCGCTCCAGGCCTTGGGCTACCAAACCTAAGGGCTGGGGCGTACCATGCCTGGGACTCCCAAAGCCGAAGGGCTGGGTCCCCCCAGGCCTGGGGCTCCCTAAGTCTAAGGGGTGGGGCGCCCCAAGCCTGGGACTACCAAAGCCTGGGCTGGACGCCCCAGGCCTGCGGCTCACAAAGCCTAAGGGCTGAGGCGGCCTAGGCCTGGAGTTCCCTAAGCCGAAGGGCTGGGGCGTCCCAGGCCATGGGCTCCCTAAACCTAATTCTGGTGCGCCCCAGGCCTGGGGCTCCCTAAGCCTAAGGGCTGGAGCGCCCCAGGCCTTGGGCACCCAAAGCCTAAGGGCTGGGGCGCCCCTGGCCAGGGGCTCCTTAAGACTAAGGGCTGGGGCGTACCATGCCTGGGGCTCCCAAAGCCTAAGGGCTGGGGCACCCCAGACCAGGGGCTCCCAAAGCCTAAGGGCTAGGGTGCCCCAGGGCTGGAGCTCCAAAAGCCTAAGGGCTGGGGCGCCCCAGGCCTGGGGCTCCCTAACCTAGGGGCTGGAGCGTACCATGCCTGGGGCTCCCAAAGCCGAAGGGCTGGGTCCCCCCAGTCCTGGGGCTCCCTAAGCCTAAGGGGTGGGGCGCCCCAGGCCTGGGGCTCCCAAAGACTAAAGCTGGGACGCCCCAGGTCAGTGGCTCCCTAAGCCGAAGGGCTGGGCCGCCCCAGGCCAGGGGCACCCAAAGCCGAAGGGCTGGGGCGCCCCAGGCCTGGGGCTCCCAAAGCCTAAGGGGTGGGGTGTACCATGCATGGGGCTCCCTAAGCCTAAGGGCTGGGGTGCCCCAGGCCTGGGGCTCCCCAAGCCCAAGGGCTGGGATGCCCCAGGGATGGCGCTCCAAAAGCCTAAAGGCTGGGGCGACCCAGGCCTGGGGCTCCCTAAGCCTAAGGGCTGGGAGGCCACAGGCCTGGAGCTCCCAAATCCCAAAGGCTGGGGCGCCCCAAGTCTGGGGCTCCCTAATCCTAAGCGCTGTGGCGCCCCAGGCCTGGGTATCCCAAAAACTAAGGGATGGTTCGCCCAAGGACTGGGGCTCCCAAAGCCTAAGGGCTTGGGCACCCTAGCATGGCGCGGCCTAAGCCGACGGGCGGGGGTCTCCCAGGCCTGTGGCTCCCTAAGCCTAAGGGCTAGAGCGCCCCAGGCCTGGGGCTCCCAAAGCCTATGGGCTGGGGCGCTCCAGGCCTTGGGATACCAAACCTAAGGGCTGGGGCGTACCATGCCTGGGGCTCCCAAAGCTGAAGGGCTGGGTCCCCCCAGGCCTGGGGCTCCCTAAGCCTAAGGGCAGGGACGCTCCAGGCCTGGGTTTCCCTAAGCCGAAGGGCTGGGTTCCTCCAGGCCTGGGGCTCCCTAAGCCTAAGGGCTGGGGCGCACCAGGCCTGGGGCTCCCAAAGACTAAGGCTGGAACGCCCCAGATCCGGGGCTCCCTAAGCCGAAGGGCTGGGCCGCCCCAGGCCAGGGGCTCCCAAAGCCGAAGGGCTGGGGCGCCCCAGGCCTGGGGCTCCCAAAGCCTAAGGGCTGGGGCGCCCTGGCCTGGGGCTCCCAAAGCCTAAGGCTGGGACGCCCCTCGCGAGGGGCTCCCTAAGCCTAAGGGCTGGAGCGCCCCAGGGATGGAGCTCCAAAAGCCTAAAGGCTGGGGCGACCCAGGCCTGGGGCTCCCTAAGCCTAAGGGCTGGGGCACACCAGGCCTGGGGCTCCCAAAGACTAAGGCTGGGACGCCCCAGATCAGGGGCTCCCTAAGCCGAAGGGCTGGGCCGCCCCAGGCCAGGGGCTCCCAAAGC
Source organism: Tenrec ecaudatus (assembly GCF_050624435.1). NCBI lineage: Eukaryota > Metazoa > Chordata > Mammalia > Afrosoricida > Tenrecidae > Tenrec > Tenrec ecaudatus. Next base: position 1,042,184 of record NW_027457631.1, on the reverse strand, counting down.
CGAAGGGCTAGGGCGCCCCAGGCCTGGGGCTCCCAAAGCCTAAGGCTGGGGCGCCCTGTCCTGGGGCTCCCAAAGCCTAAGGCTGGGACGCCCCACGCGAGGGGCTCCCTAAGCCTAAGGGCTGGAGCGCCCCAGGGATGGAGCTCCAAAAGCCTAAAGGCTGGGGCGACCCAGGCCTGGGGCTCCCAAAGCCTAAGGGCTGGGGCGCCCTGGCCTGGGGCTCCCAAAGCCTAAGGCTGGGACGCCCCTCGCGAGGGGCTCCCTAAGCCTAAGGGCTGGAGCGCCCCAGGGATGGAGCTCCAAAAGCCTAAAGGCTGGGGCGACCCAGGCCTGGGGCTCCCTAAGCCTAAGGGCTGGGGCACACCAGGCCTGGGGCTCCCAAAGACTAAGGCTGGGACGCCCCAGATCAGGGGCTCCCTAAGCCGAAGGGCTGGGCCGCCCCAGGCCAGGGGCTCCCAAAGCCGAAGGGCTAGGGCGCCCCAGGCCTGGGGCTCCCAAAGCCTAAGGCTGGGGCGCCCTGTCCTGGGGCTCCCAAAGCCTAAGGCTGGGAAGCCCCACGCGAGGGGATCCCTAAGCCTAAGGGCTGGAGCGCCCCAGGGATGGAGCTCCAAAAGCCTAAAGGCTGGGGCGACCCAGGCCTGGGGCTCCCTAAGCCTAAGGGCTGGGGGGCCACAGGTCTGGAGCTCCCTAAGCCTAAAGGCTGGGGCGACCCAGGCCTGGGGATCCCTAAGCCTAAGGGCTGTGGCGCCCCAGGCCTGGGGATCCCAAAACCTAAGGGCTGGTTCGCCCAAGGCCTGGGGCTCCCAAAGCCTAAGGGCTTGGGCGCCCTAGCATGGCACGGCCTAAGCCGATGGGCTGGGGCCTCCAAGGCCTGGGGCTCCCTAAGCCTAAGGACTGGAGCGCCCCAGGCCTGGGGCTCCGAAAGCCTAAGGGCTGGGGCGCTCCAGGCCTTGGGCTACCAAACCTAAGGGCTGGGGCGTACCATGCCTGGGACTCCCAAAGCCGAAGGGCTGGGTCCCCCAAGGCCTGGGGCTCCCTAAGTCTAAGGGGTGGGGCGCCCCAAGCCTGGGACTACCAAAGCCTGGGCTGGACGCCCCAGGCCTGCGGCTCACAAAGCCTAAGTGCTGAGGCGCCCTAGGCCTGGAGTTCCCTAAGCCGAAGGGCTGGGGCGTCCCAGGCCATGGGCTCCCTAAACCTAATTCTGGTGCGCCCCAGGCCTGGGGCTCCCTAAGCCTAAGGGCTGGAGCGCCCCAGGCCTTGGGCACCCAAAGCCTAAGGGCTGGGGCGCCCCAGGCCTGGGGCTCCCAAAGTCTAAGGGCTGGGGCGCCCTGGCCTGGGGCTCCCAAAGCCTAAGGCTGGGACGCCCCACCCCAGGGGCTCCCTAATCCTAAGGGCTGGAGCGCCCCAGGCCTGGGGCACCCAAAGCCTAAGGGCTGGGGCACCCCAGGCCTGGGGCTCCCAAAGCCTAAGGCCTGGGGCGCCACAGGCCTGGGGCTCCCTAAGCCTAAGGGATGGAGCGCCCCAGGCCTAGGGCTCCCAAACCTAAGGGCTGGGGCGCCCCAGGCCATGGGCTCCCTAAGCCTAAGGGCTGGTGTGCCCCAGGCCTGGGGCTCCCAGAGCCTAACGGCTGGAGCGCCCCAGGCCTGGGGCTCCCAAAGCCTAAGGGCTGGGGCGCCCAAAGCCTTGGGCTCCCAAAGCCTAAGGGCTAGGGCGGCCTAGGCCTGGCGCGCCGTAAACCGAAATGCTGGGGCGTCCCAGGCCTGGGGCTCCCTAAGCCGACGGGCGGAGGCCTCCCAGGCCTGGGGCTCCCTATGCCTAAGGGCTGTGGCGCCCCAGGCCTGGAGCTCCCAAAGCCTAAGGGGTGGGGCGCCCCAGGCCTTGGGCTCCATAAGCCTAAAGGCTGGGGCGCCCCTGGCCAGGGATCCCTAAAGCTAAGGGCTGGAGGGCCCCAGGCCTGGGGCTCCCTAAGCCGAAGGGCTGGGAACCTCGAGGCTTGGGGCGCCCAAAGCCTAAGGGCTGTGGAGTCGCAAGCGTTGGGCTCCCTAAGCCTAAGGGCTGGGGCGTCCCAGGCCATGATCTCCCTAAGCCTAAGGGCTGTGGCGCCACAGGCCTGGGGCTCCCTAAGACGAAGGGCTGGGGCATCCCAGGCCATGGGTTCCCTAAGCCTAAGGGCTGTGGCGCCCCATGCCTGGGGCTCCCAAAGCCTAAGGGCTGGGACGCCCCAGGCCTGGGGCTCCCAAAGCCTAAGGGCTGGGACGCCCCAGGCCTGGGGCTCCCAAAGCCTAAGGGCTGGGGCGCCCCAGGCCTGGGGCTCCCTAAGCCAAAGGGCTGAGGAGTCGGAAGCCTTGGGCTCCCTAAGCCTAAGGGCTGGGGCGCCCCAGGCCTGGGGCTCCCTAAGCCTTAGGGCTGGAGCACCCTAGGCTTGGGGCTCCCAAAGCCTAAGGGCTGGGGCGCCCTAGCCCTGGAGAACCCTAGCCGAAGGGCTGGGGCACCCTAAGTCTAAGGGTGGGGCGCCTCAGGTCTAGGGCTCCCAAAGCCTAAGGGCTGGGGCCGCCTACGCCTAGCGCGCCCTAAGCCAAAGGGCTGGGGCGTCCCAGGCCATGGGCATCCTAAGCCTAAGGGCTGGTGCGCCCCAGGCCTGGGGCTCCCTAAGCCTAAAAGGTGGAGCGCCCCAGGCCAGGGGCTCCCAAAGACTAAAGGCTGGGACGCCCTAGGCCTGGCGCGCCCTAAGCCGAGAGCGGGGGCGTCCCAGGTCTGGGGCTCCCTAAGCCTAAGGGCTGGGGCACCCCAAGCTGGGGCTCCCTAAGCCTAAGGGCTGGGGTGCCACAGGCCTGGGGCTCCCTAAGCCTAAGGGCTGGGACACCCCAGGCCTGGGGCTCCCTAGGCCTTAGGGCTGGAGCGACCCAGGCCTGGGGCTCCCAAAGCCTAAGGTCTGGGGCACCCCAGGCCTGGGACTCCCAAAGCCGAAGGGCTGGGGAGTCGCAAGCCTTGGCTCCCTAAGCCTAAGGGCTGGGGCGCCCCAGGCCTGGGGCTCCCTAAGCCTTAGGGCTGGAGCGCCCCAGGCCTGGGGCTCCCAAAGCCTAAGGGCTGGGGCGCGCTACGCCTGTCGCACCCAAGCCGAAGGGCTGGGGCGTCCCAGGCCATGGGCTCCCTAAGCCTAAGGGCTGGGGCACCCCATGACTGGGGCTCCCGAAGCCTAAGGGCTGGGGTGCCCCAGTCCTTGGGCTCCCAAAACCTAAGGGCAGGTGCGCCCTAGGCCAGGGACACCCAAAGCCTAAGGGCTGGGGCGCCCCAGGCCTGGGGCTCCCTAAGCCTAAGGGCTGGGGCGCATCAGGCCTGGGGCTCCCAAAGCTAAGGACAGGGGCGTCACAGCCCTTGGACACCCTAAGCCTAAGGGCTGGGGCTCTCTAAGACTAAAGCCTGGAGCGCCCCAAGTCTAGGGCTCCCAAAGCCCATGGGCTGGGGCGCTCCAGGCCTCGGGCACCCTAAGCCTAAGGGCTGGGGCGCCCCAGGTTTAGGGCTCCCAAAGCCTAAGGGTTGTGGCGCCCTAGGCCTAGCGCGCCCTAAGCCAAAGGGCTGGGGCGTCCCAGGCCATGGGCTCCCTAAGCCTAAAGGCTGGGATGCCCCAGGCTTGGCGCTCCCTAAGCCTAAGGGCTGGGGCGCATCAGGCCTGGGGCTCCCAAAGCTAAGGACAGGGGCGTCGCAGGCCTTGGGCTCCCTAAGCCTAAGGGCTGGGGCGTCCCAGGCCTGGGCTCTCTAAGCCTAAGGGCTGGAGCGCCCCATGTCTAGGGCTCCCAAAGCCTAAGGGCTGTGGCGCCCTAGGCCTAGCGCGCCCTAAGCCAAAGGGCTGGGGCGTCCCAGGCCATGGGCTCCCTAAGCCTAAGGGCTATGACGCCCCAGGCCTGGGGCACCCTAAGCCTAAGGGCTAGGGCGCCCCAGGTCTAGGGCTCCAAAACCCTAAGGGCTGTGGTGCCCTAGGCCTAACCCGCCCTAAGCCAAAGGGCTGGGGCGTCCAAGGCCATGGTCTCCCTAAGCCTAAGGGCTGTGGCGTCCCAGGCTTGGGGCTCCCTAATCCGCAGGGCTGGGGCATCCCATGCCATGGGTTCCCTAAGCCTAAGGGCTGGGGCGCCCCATGCCTGGGGCTCCCTAAGCCTAAGGGCTGGGACGCCCCAGGCCTGGGGCTTCCAAAGCCTAAGGGCTGGGGCGCCCCAGGCCTGGGGCTTCCAAAGCCTAAGGGCTGGGGCACCCCAGGCCTTGGGCTCCCAAATCCTAAGATCTGGCTGGCTTCAAGCCTGGGGCTCCCTAAGCCTAAGGGCTGGGGCGCCGCAGGCCAGGGGCTCCCTAAGCCTAAGATCTGGGGATCTTCAGGCCATGGGCTCCCTAAGCCGAAGGGCTGGGGAGTCACAAGCCTTGGCTCCCTAAGCCTAAGGGCTGGGGCGCCCCAGGCCTGGGGATCCCTAAGCCTTAGGGCTGGAGCGCCCCAGTCCTTGGGCTCCCAAAACCTAAGGGCAGGTCCGCCCTAGGCCAGGGACACCCAAAGCCTAAGGGCTGGGGCGCCCCAGGCCTGGGGCTCCCTAAGACTAAGGGCTGGGGGGCCACAGGCCTGGAGCTCCCTAAGCCTAAAGGCTGGGGCGACCCAGGCCTGGGGCTCCCTAAGCCTAAGGGCTGTGGCGCCCCAGGCCTGGGGATCCCAAAACCTAAGGGCTGGTTCGCCCAAGGCCTGGGGCTCCCAAAGCCTAAGGGCTTGGGCACCCTAGCATGGCGCGGCCTAAGCCGACGGGCGGGGGCCTACCAGGCCTGGGGCTCCCTAAGCCTAAGGACTGGAGCGCCACAGGCCTGGGGCTCCCAAAGCCTAAGGGCTGGGGCGCTCCAGGCCTTGGGCTACCAAACCTAAGGGCTGGGGCGTACCATGCCTGGGACTCCCAAAGCCGAAGGGCTGGGTCCCCCCAGGCCTGGGGCTCCCTAAGTCTAAGGGGTGGGGCGCCCCAAGCCTGGGACTACCAAAGCCTGGGCTGGACGCCCCAGGCCTGCGGCTCACAAAGCCTAAGGGCTGAGGCGGCCTAGGCCTGGAGTTCCCTAAGCCGAAGGGCTGGGGCGTCCCAGGCCATGGGCTCCCTAAACCTAATTCTGGTGCGCCCCAGGCCTGGGGCTCCCTAAGCCTAAGGGCTGGAGCGCCCCAGGCCTTGGGCACCCAAAGCCTAAGGGCTGGGGCGCCCCTGGCCAGGGGCTCCCTAAGACTAAGGGCTGGGGCGTACCATGCCTGGGGCTCCCAAAGCCTAAGGGCTGGGGCACCCCAGACCAGGGGCTCCCAAAGCCTAAGGGCTAGGGTGCCCCAGGGCTGGAGCTCCAAAAGCCTAAGGGCTGGGGCGCCCCAGGCCTGGGGCTCCCTAACCTAGGGGCTGGAGCGTACCATGCCTGGGGCTCCCAAAGCCGAAGGGCTGGGTCCCCCCAGTCCTGGGGCTCCCTAAGCCTAAGGGGTGGGGCGCCCCAGGCCTGGGGCTCCCAAAGACTAAAGCTGGGACGCCCCAGGTCAGTGGCTCCCTAAGCCGAAGGGCTGGGCCGCCCCAGGCCAGGGGCACCCAAAGCCGAAGGGCTGGGGCGCCCCAGGCCTGGGGCTCCCAAAGCCTAAGGGGTGGGGTGTACCATGCATGGGGCTCCCTAAGCCTAAGGGCTGGGGTGCCCCAGGCCTGGGGCTCCCCAAGCCCAAGGGCTGGGATGCCCCAGGGATGGCGCTCCAAAAGCCTAAAGGCTGGGGCGACCCAGGCCTGGGGCTCCCTAAGCCTAAGGGCTGGGAGGCCACAGGCCTGGAGCTCCCAAATCCCAAAGGCTGGGGCGCCCCAAGTCTGGGGCTCCCTAATCCTAAGCGCTGTGGCGCCCCAGGCCTGGGTATCCCAAAAACTAAGGGATGGTTCGCCCAAGGACTGGGGCTCCCAAAGCCTAAGGGCTTGGGCACCCTAGCATGGCGCGGCCTAAGCCGACGGGCGGGGGTCTCCCAGGCCTGTGGCTCCCTAAGCCTAAGGGCTAGAGCGCCCCAGGCCTGGGGCTCCCAAAGCCTATGGGCTGGGGCGCTCCAGGCCTTGGGATACCAAACCTAAGGGCTGGGGCGTACCATGCCTGGGGCTCCCAAAGCTGAAGGGCTGGGTCCCCCCAGGCCTGGGGCTCCCTAAGCCTAAGGGCAGGGACGCTCCAGGCCTGGGTTTCCCTAAGCCGAAGGGCTGGGTTCCTCCAGGCCTGGGGCTCCCTAAGCCTAAGGGCTGGGGCGCACCAGGCCTGGGGCTCCCAAAGACTAAGGCTGGAACGCCCCAGATCCGGGGCTCCCTAAGCCGAAGGGCTGGGCCGCCCCAGGCCAGGGGCTCCCAAAGCCGAAGGGCTGGGGCGCCCCAGGCCTGGGGCTCCCAAAGCCTAAGGGCTGGGGCGCCCTGGCCTGGGGCTCCCAAAGCCTAAGGCTGGGACGCCCCTCGCGAGGGGCTCCCTAAGCCTAAGGGCTGGAGCGCCCCAGGGATGGAGCTCCAAAAGCCTAAAGGCTGGGGCGACCCAGGCCTGGGGCTCCCTAAGCCTAAGGGCTGGGGCACACCAGGCCTGGGGCTCCCAAAGACTAAGGCTGGGACGCCCCAGATCAGGGGCTCCCTAAGCCGAAGGGCTGGGCCGCCCCAGGCCAGGGGCTCCCAAAGCCGAAGGGCTAGGGCGCCCCAGGCCTGGGGCTCCCAAAGCCTAAGGCTGGGGCGCCCTGTCCTGGGGCTCCCAAAGCCTAAGGCTGGGACGCCCCACGCGAGGGGCTCCCTAAGCCTAAGGGCTGGAGCGCCCCAGGGATGGAGCTCCAAAAGCCTAAAGGCTGGGGCGACCCAGGCCTGGGGCTCCCTAAGCCTAAGGGCTGGGGGGCCACAGGTCTGGAGCTCCCTAAGCCTAAAGGCTGGGGCGACCCAGGCCTGGGGATCCCTAAGCCTAAGGGCTGTGGCGCCCCAGGCCTGGGGATCCCAAAACCTAAGGGCTGGTTCGCCCAAGGCCTGGGGCTCCCAAAGCCTAAGGGCTTGGGCGCCCTAGCATGGCACGGCCTAAGCCGATGGGCGGGGGCCTCCAAGGCCTGGGGCTCCCTAAGCCTAAGGACTGGAGCGCCCCAGGCCTGGGGCTCCGAAAGCCTAAGGGCTGGGGCGCTCCAGGCCTTGGGCTACCAAACCTAAGGGCTGGGGCGTACCATGCCTGGGACTCCCAAAGCCGAAGGGCTGGGTCCCCCAAGGCCTGGGGCTCCCTAAGTCTAAGGGGTGGGGCGCCCCAAGCCTGGGACTACCAAAGCCTGGGCTGGACGCCCCAGGCCTGCGGCTCACAAAGCCTAAGTGCTGAGGCGCCCTAGGCCTGGAGTTCCCTAAGCCGAAGGGCTGGGGCGTCCCAGGCCATGGGCTCCCTAAACCTAATTCTGGTGCGCCCCAGGCCTGGGGCTCCCTAAGCCTAAGGGCTGGAGCGCCCCAGGCCTTGGGCACCCAAAGCCTAAGGGCTGGGGCGCCCCAGGCCTGGGGCTCCCAAAGTCTAAGGGCTGGGGCGCCCTGGCCTGGGGCTCCCAAAGCCTAAGGCTGGGACGCCCCACCCCAGGGGCTCCCTAATCCTAAGTGCTGGAGCGCCCCAGGCCTGGGGCACCCAAAGCCTAAGGGCTGGGGCACCCCAGGCCTGGGGCTCCCAAAGCCTAAGGCCTGGGGCGCCACAGGCCTGGGGCTCCCTAAGCCTAAGGGATGGAGCGCCCCAGGCCTAGGGCTCCCAAACCTAAGGGCTGGGGCGCCCCAGGCCATGGGCTCCCTAAGCCTAAGGGCTGGTGTGCCCCAGGCCTGGGGCTCCCAGAGCCTAACGGCTGGAGCGCCCCAGGCCTGGGGCTCCCAAAGCCTAAGGGCTGGGGCGCCCAAAGCCTTGGGCTCCCAAAGCCTAAGGGCTAGGGCGGCCTAGGCCTGGCGCGCCGTAAACCGAAATGCTGGGGCGTCCCAGGCCTGGGGCTCCCTAAGCCGACGGGCGGAGGCCTCCCAGGCCTGGGGCTCCCTATGCCTAAGGGCTGTGGCGCCCCAGGCCTGGAGCTCCCAAAGCCTAAGGGGTGGGGCGCCCCAGGCCTTGGGCTCCATAAGCCTAAAGGCTGGGGCGCCCCTGGCCAGGGATCCCTAAAGCTAAGGGCTGGAGGGCCCCAGGCCTGGGGCTCCCTAAGCCGAAGGGCTGGGAACCTCGAGGCTTGGGGCGCCCAAAGCCTAAGGGCTGTGGAGTCGCAAGCGTTGGGCTCCCTAAGCCTAAGGGCTGGGGCGTCCCAGGCCATGATCTCCCTAAGCCTAAGGGCTGTGGCGCCACAGGCCTGGGGCTCCCTAAGACGAAGGGCTGGGGCATCCCAGGCCATGGGTTCCCTAAGCCTAAGGGCTGTGGCGCCCCATGCCTGGGGCTCCCAAAGCCTAAGGGCTGGGACGCCCCAGGCCTGGGGCTCCCAAAGCCTAAGGGCTGGGGCGCCCCAGGCCTGGGGCTCCCTAAGCCAAAGGGCTGAGGAGTCGGAAGCCTTGGGCTCCCTAAGCCTAAGGGCTGGGGCGCCCCAGGCCTGGGGCTCCCTAAGCCTTAGGGCTGGAGCACCCTAGGCTTGGGGCTCCCAAAGCCTAAGGGCTGGGGCGCCCTAGCCCTGGAGAACCCTAGCCGAAGGGCTGGGGCACCCTAAGTCTAAGGGTGGGGCGCCTCAGGTCTAGGGCTCCCAAAGCCTAAGGGCTGGGGCCGCCTACGCCTAGCGCGCCCTAAGCCAAAGGGCTGGGGCGTCCCAGGCCATGGGCATCCTAAGCCTAAGGGCTGGTGCGCCCCAGGCCTGGGGCTCCCTAAGACTAAAAGGTGGAGCGCCCCAGGCCAGGGGCTCCCAAAGACTAAAGGCTGGGACGCCCTAGGCCTGGCGCGCCCTAAGCCGAGAGCGGGGGCGTCCCAGGTCTGGGGCTCCCTAAGCCTAAGGGCTGGGGCACCCCAAGCTGGGGCTCCCTAAGCCTAAGGGCTGGGGTGCCACAGGCCTGGGGCTCCCTAAGCCTAAGGGCTGGGACACCCCAGGCCTGGGGCTCCCTAGGCCTTAGGGCTGGAGCGACCCAGGCCTGGGGCTCCCAAAGCCTAAGGTCTGGGGCACCCCAGGCCTGGGACTCCCAAAGCCGAAGGGCTGGGGAGTCGCAAGCCTTGGCTCCCTAAGCCTAAGGGCTGGGGCGCCCCAGGCCTGGGGCTCCCTAAGCCTTAGGGCTGGAGCGCCCCAGGCCTGGGGCTCCCAAAGCCTAAGGGCTGGGGCGCGCTACGCCTGTCGCACCCAAGCCGAAGGGCTGGGGCGTCCCAGGCCATGGGCTCCCTAAGCCTAAGGGCTGGGGCACCCCATGACTGGGGCTCCCGAAGCCTAAGGGCTGGGGTGCCCCAGTCCTTGGGCTCCCAAAACCTAAGGGCAGGTGCGCCCTAGGCCAGGGACACCCAAAGCCTAAGGGCTGGGGCGCCCCAGGCCTGGGGCTCCCTAAGCCTAAGGGCTGGGGCGCATCAGGCCTGGGGCTCCCAAAGCTAAGGACAGGGGCGTCACAGCCCTTGGACACCCTAAGCCTAAGGGCTGGGGCTCTCTAAGACTAAAGCCTGGAGCGCCCCAAGTCTAGGGCTCCCAAAGCCCATGGGCTGGGGCGCTCCAGGCCTCGGGCACCCTAAGCCTAAGGGCTGGGGCGCCCCAGGTTTAGGGCTCCCAAAGCCTAAGGGTTGTGGCGCCCTAGGCCTAGCGCGCCCTAAGCCAAAGGGCTGGGGCGTCCCAGGCCATGGGCTCCCTAAGCCTAAAGGCTGGGATGCCCCAGGCTTGGCGCTCCCTAAGCCTAAGGGCTGGGGCGCATCAGGCCTGGGGCTCCCAAAGCTAAGGACAGGGGCGTCGCAGCCCTTGGGCTCCCTAAGCCTAAGGGCTGGGGCGTCCCAGGCCTGGGCTCTCTAAGCCTAAGGGCTGGAGCGCCCCATGTCTAGGGCTCCCAAAGCCTAAGGGCTGTGGCGCCCTAGGCCTAGCGCGCCCTAAGCCAAAGGGCTGGGGCGTCCCAGGCCATGGGCTCCCTAAGCCTAAGGGCTATGACGCCCCAGGCCTGGGGCACCCTAAGCCTAAGGGCTAGGGCGCCCCAGGTCTAGGGCTCCAAAACCCTAAGGGCTGTGGTGCCCTAGGCCTAACCCGCCCTAAGCCAAAGGGCTGGGGCGTCCAAGGCCATGGTCTCCCTAAGCCTAAGGGCTGTGGCGTCCCAGGCTTGGGGCTCCCTAATCCGCAGGGCTGGGGCATCCCATGCCATGGGTTCCCTAAGCCTAAGGGCTGGGGCGCCCCATGCCTGGGGCTCCCTAAGCCTAAGGGCTGGGACGCCCCAGGCCTGGGGCTTCCAAAGCCTAAGGGCTGGGGCGCCCCAGGCCTGGGGCTTCCAAAGCCTAAGGGCTGGGGCACCCCAGGCCTTGGGCTCCCAAAGCCTAAGATCTGGCTGGCTTCAAGCCTGGGGCTCCCTAAGCCTAAGGGCTGGGGCGCCGCAGGCCAGGGGCTCCCTAAGCCTAAGATCTGGGGATCTTCAGGCCATGGGCTCCCTAAGCCGAAGGGCTGGGGAGTCACAAGCCTTGGCTCCCTAAGCCTAAGGGCTGGGGCGCCCCAGGCCTGGGGATCCCTAAGCCTTAGGGCTGGAGCGCCCCAGTCCTTGGGCTCCCAAAACCTAAGGGCAGGTCCGCCCTAGGCCAGGGACACCCAAAGCCTAAGGGCTGGGGCGCCCCAGGCCTGGGGCTCCCTAAGCCTAAGGGCTGGGGCGCATCAGGCCTGGGGCTCCCAAAGCTAAGGACAGGGGCGTCACAGCCCTTGGACACCCTAAGCCTAAGGGCTGGGGCTCTCTAAGACTAAAGCCTGGAGCGCCCCAAGTCTAGGGCTCCCAAAGCCCATGGGCTGGGGCGCTCCAGGCCTCGGGCACCCTAAGCCTAAGGGCTGGGGCGCCCCAGGTTTAGGGCTCCCAAAGCCTAAGGGTTGTGGCGCCCTAGGCCTAGCGCGCCCTAAGCCAAAGGGCTGGGGCGTCCCAGGCCATGGGCTCCCTAAGCCTAAAGGCTGGGATGCCCCAGGCTTGGCGCTCCCTAAGCCTAAGGGCTGGGGCGCATCAGGCCTGGGGCTCCCAAAGCTAAGGACAGGGGCGTCGCAGCCCTTGGGCTCCCTAAGCCTAAGGGCTGGGGCGTCCCAGGCCTGGGCTCTCTAAGCCTAAGGGCTGGAGCGCCCCAGGTCTAGGGCTCCCAATGCCTAAGGGCTGTGGCGCCCTAGGCCTAGCGCGTCCTAAGCCAAAGGGCTGGGGCGTCCCAGGCCATGGGCACACTAAGCCTAAGGGCTATGACGCCTCAGGCCTGGGGCACCCTAAGCCTAAGGGCTAGGGCGCCCCAGGTCTAGGGCTCCAAAACCCTAAGGGCTGTGGTGCCCTAGGCCTAACCCGCCCTAAGCCAAAGGGCTGGGGCGTCCAAGGCCATGGTCTCCCTAAGCCTAAGGGCTGTGGCGTCCCAGGCTTGGGGCTCCCTAATCCGCAGGGCTGGGGCGTCCCATGCCATGGGTTCCCTAAGCCTAAGGGCTGGGGCGCCCCATGCCTGGGACTCCCTAAGCCTAAGGGCTGGGACGCCCAGGCCTGGGGCTTCCAAAGCCTAAGGGCTGGGGCGCCCCAGGCCTGGGGCTTCCAAAGCCTAAGGGCTGGGGCGCCCCAGGCCTTGGGCTCCCAAAGCCTAAGGGCTGGGGCGCCCCAGGCCAGGGGCTCCCTAAGCCTAAGATCTGGCTGGCTTCAGGCCTGGGGCTCCCTAAGCCAAAGGGCTGGGGAGTCGCAAGCCTTGGGCTCCCTAAGCCTAAGGGCTGGGGGGCCCCAGGCCTGGGGCTCCCTAAGCCTTTGGGCTGGAGCGCTCCAGGCCTGGGGTTCCCAAAGCCTAAGGGCTGGGGCACCCTAGGCCTGTCGCCCCGTAGACGAAGGGCTGGGGCGTCCCAGGCCATGGGCTCCCTAAGCCTAAGGGCTGGGACGCCCCAGGCCTGGGGCTCCCAAAGCCTAAGGGCTGGGAGCCCAATGCCTTGGGCTCCCAAAGCCTAAGGCCTGGGGCACCCCAGGCCAGGGACTCCCTAAGCCTAAGGGCTGGGGCGCCCCAGGCCTGGGGCCCCCACTGCCTAAGGACTGGGGCGCCACAGGCCTTGGGCTCCCAAAGCCTAAGGGCTGGGGCGCCCCAGGCCTGGGGCTCCCTAAGCCTAAGGGCTGGGGCGAATCAGGCCTGGGGCTCCCAAAGCTAAGGAAAGGGGCGTCGCAGCCCTTGGCTCCCTAAGCCTAAGGGCTGGGGCTCTCTAAGCCTAAGGGCTGGAGCGCCCCAGGTCTAGGTCTCCCAAAGCCTAAGGGCTGGGGCGCCCCAGGCCTGGGGCCCCCTAAGCCTAAGCGCTGGGGCGCCCCAGGTCTAGAGCTCCCAAAGCCTAAGGGCTGTGACGCCTTAGGCCTAGCGTGCCCTAAGCCAAAGTGCTGGGGCGTCCCTGGCCATGGTCTCCCTAAGCCTAAGGGCTGTGGCGCCCCAGGCCTGGGGCTCCCTAAGCCTAAGGGCTGGGGCGCATCAGGCCTGGGGCTCCCAAAGCCTAAGAACAGGGGCGTCGCACCCCTTGGGCTCCCTAAGCCTAAGGGTTTGGGCGCCCAAGGTCTGGGGCTCTCAAAGCCTAAGGGCAGGGTCGCCCCAGGTCTAGGGCTCCCAAAGCCTAAGGGCTGGGGCGCCCCAGCCTGGGGCACCCTAAGCCTAAGGGCTTGGGCGCACCAGGTCTAGGGCTCCCAAAGCCTAAGGGCTGTGGCCGCGTAGGCCTAGCGCGCCCTAAGCCAAAGGGCTTGTGCACCCCAGGCCTGGGGCTCCCTAAGCCTAAGGGCTGGAGCGCCCCAGGCCAGGGGCTCGCCAAGCCTAAGGTCTGGGGCGCCCCAGGCCTTGGGCTCCCAAAGCCTAAAGGCTGGGGTGCCCTAGGCCTGGCGCGCCCTAAGCCGAAGGGCGGTGGCATCCTAGGTCTGGGGCTCCCTAAGCCTAAGGGCTGGGGCACCCCAAGCTGGGGCTCCCTAAGCATAAGGGCTTGGAGGCCCCACACCTGGGGCTCCCAAAGCCTAAGGGCTGGGGCCCCCCAGGCCTGGGGCTCCCAAAGCCTAAGGGCTGGGGCGTCCCAGGCCATGGGCTCCCTAAGCCTAAGGGCTGGGGTGCCCCAGGCCTGTGGCTCCCTAAGCCTAAGGGCTGGGACGCCCCAGGCCTGGCGATCCCTAAGCCGAAGGGATGGGGCGCCCTAGTCCTGGGGCGCCCAAAGCCTAAGGGCTCTGGCGCCCCAGGCCTGGTGCTCCCAAAGCCTAAGGGCTGGTTGGCTTCAGGCCTTGGGCTCCCTAAGCCGAAGGGCTGGGGAGTCGCAAGCCTTGGGCTCCCTAATCCTAAGGGCTTGGGCGCCCCAGGCCTGGGGATCCCTAAGCCTTAGGACTGGAGCGCCCCAGGACTGGGGCTCCCAAATCTTAAGGCTGCAGTGACCCAGGGCTTGTGCTCCCAAAGCCTAAAGGCTGGGGCGACCCAGGTCTGGGGCTCCCAAAGCATAAGGGGCAGGGGGCCCCAGGCCTGGGGCTCCCTAAGCGTAAGGGCTGGGGAGCCCCAGGCCAGGGATCCCTAAGCCTAAGGGCTGGGGCGCCCCAGGCCTGGGGCTCCCTAAGCCGAAGGGCTGGGACCCCCTAGGCCTGGGGCGCCCAAAGTCTATGGGCTGTGGCGCCCCAGGCCTGGGGCTCCCTAAGACTAAGGACTGGGGGGCTTCAGGCCTGGGGCTCCCAAAGCCTAAGGGCAGGGGCGTCGCAGACCTTGGGCTCCTTAAGCCTAAGGGCTGGGGCGCCCCAGGTCTGGGGCTCCCAAAGCCTAAGGGCTGGAGCGCCCCAGGCCTGGGGCTCCCTAAGCCTAAGGGATGGAGCGCCACAGGCCTAGGGCTCCCAAAACTAAGTGCTGGGGCGCCCAAGGCCATGGGCTCCCTAAGCCTAAGGACTGGAGCGCCCCAGGCCTGGGGCTCCCAAAGCCTAAGGGCTGGGGCGCCCAAAGCCTTGGGCTCCCAAAGCCTAAGGGCTAGGGCGGCCTAGGCCTGGCGCACTGTAAACCGAAATGCTGGGGTGTCCCAGGCCTGGGGCTCCCAAAGACTAAGGACTGGGGGGCTTCAGGCCTGGAGCTCCCAAAGCCTAAGGGGTGGGGCGCCCCAGGCCTTGGGCTCCATAAGCCTAAAGGCTGGGGCGCCCCTGGACAGGGATCCCTAAGGCTAAGGGCTGGAGCGCCCCAGGCCTGGGGCTCCCTAAGCCGAAGGGCTGGGACCCCCTAGGCTTGGGGCGCCCAAAGCCTAAGGGCTGTGGCGCCCCAGGCCTGGGGCTCCCTAAGCCTAAGGACTGGGGGCTTCAGGCCTGGGGCTCCCTAAGCCGAAGGGCTGGGGAGTCGCAAGCGTTGGGCTCCCTAAGCCTAAGGGCTGGGGAGTCCCAGGCCTGGGGCTCCCTAAACCTTAGGGCTGTATTGTCCCAGGCCTGGGGCTCCCAAAGCCTAAGGGCTGGGGCATCCCAGGCCTTGGGCTCCCTAAGCCAAAAGGCTGGGTCGCCCCATGCCTGGGGCTCCCTAAGCCTAAGGGCTGGGACGCCCCAGCCCTGGGGCTCCCTAAGCCGAAGGGCTGTGTCCCACTTGGCCTGGGGCTCCCTAATCTTAAGGGCTGGGGCGCCCCAGGCCTGGGACTACCAAAACCTAAGGGCTGGGGCGCCCCAGGACTGGGACTCCCAAAGCCGAGGGGCTGGGGCGCCCCAGCCCTGGGGCGCCCAAATCCTAAGGGCTGTGGCGCCCCAGGCCTGGGGCTCCCTAAGCCGAAGGGCTGGGGCGTCCCAGGCCATGGGCTCCCTAAGCCTTAGGGCAGGGACGCCCCAGGCTTGGGGCTCCCTAAGCCGAAGGGCTGGGGCGTCCCAGGCCATGATCTCCCTAAGCCTAAGGGCTGTCGTGCCACAGGCCTGGACTCCCTAAGCCGAAGGGCTGGGGCGTCCCAGGCCATGAGTTCCCTAAGCCTAAGGGCTGGGGCGCCCCATGCCTGGGGCTCCCAAAGCCTAAGGGCTGGGTCGCCCCAGGCCTGGGGCTTCCAAAGCCTAAGGGCTGGGGCGCCCCAGGACTGGGGCTCCCTAAGCCAAAGGGCTGGGGAGTCGCAAGCCTTGGGCTCCCTAAGCCTAAGGGCTGGGGCGCCCCAGGCCTGGGGCTCCCTAAGCCTTAGGGCTGGAGCGCCCCAGGCTTGGGGCTCCCAAAGCCTAAGGGCTGGGGCGCCCTAGGCCTGGCGAACCCTTGCCGAAAGGCTGGGGCGTCCCAAGCCATGGGCTCCCTAAACCTAAGGCCTGGGGCACCCTAAGTCTAAGGGTGGGGCGCCCCAGGTCTAGGGCTCCCAAAGCCTAAGGGCTGGGGCCGCCTAGGCCTAGCGCGCCCTAAGCCAAAGCGCTGGGGCGTCCCAGGCCATGGGCTTCCTAAGCCTAAGGGCTGGTGCGCCCCAGGCCTGGGGCTCCCTAAGCCTAAAAGGTGGAGCGCCCCAGGCCAGGGGCTCCCAAAGACTAAAGGCTGGGGCGCCCTAGGCCTGGCGCGCCCTAAGCCGAGGGGGGGGGGCCCAGGTCTGGGGCTCCCTAAGCCTAAGGCCTGGGGTACCCCAAGCTGGGGCTCCCTAAGCATAAGGGCTGGGGCGCCCCAGACCTGGGGCTCACAAAGCCTAAGGGCTGGAGCGCCCCAGGCCTGGGGCTACCAAAACCTAAGGCTGGGGCGCCCCAAGCCATGGGCTCCCTAAGCCTAAGGGCTGGGGTGCCATAGGCCTGGGGCTCCCTAAGCCTAAGGGCTGGGACTCCCCAGGCCTGGGGATCCCTAAGCCGAACGGCTGGGGAGTCGCATGCCTTGGGCTCCCTAAGCCTAAGGCCTGGGGCGCCCCAGGCCTGGGGCTCCCTAGGCCTTAGGGCTGGAGCGCCCCAGGCCTGGGGCTCCCAAAGCCTAAGGTCTGGGGCACCCCAGGCCTGGGACTCCCAAAGCCGAAGGGCTGGGGCGTCCCAGGCCATGGGCTCCCTAAGCTTAAGGGCTGGGGCGCCCCATGCCTGGGGCTCCCTAAGGCTAAGGGCTGGGACGCCCCAGGCCTGGGGATCCCAAAGCCTAAGGGCTGGGGCGCACCAGGCCTTGGGCTCCCAAAGCCTAAGGGTTGGGGCGCCCCAGGCCTGGGGCTCCCAAAGCCTATGGCTGGGACGCCCCATGCCAGGGGCTCCCTAAGTCGAAGGGCTGGGGCGCCGCAGGCCAGGGGCTCTCTAAGCCTAAGATCTGGGGGGCTTCAGGCCATAGGCTCCCTAAGCCGAAGGGCGGGGGAGTCGCAAGCCTTGGCTCCCTAAGCTTAAGGGCTGGGGCGCCCCAGGCCTGGGGTTCCCTAAGCCTTAGGGCTGGAGCGCCCCAGGCCTGGGGCTCCCAAAGCCTAAGGGCTGGGGCGCCCTAGACATGACGCGCTCTAGCCGAAGGGCTGGGGCGTCCCAGGCCATGGGCTCCCTAAGCTTAAGGGCTGGGGCACACCAGGCCTTGGGCTCTCAAAGCCTAAGGGCTGGGGCGCCCTAGGCCTGGCGCACCCTATCCGAAGGGCTGGGGCGTCCCAGGCCATGGGCTCCCTAAGCCTAAGGGCTGGGGCGCCCCATGACTGGGACTACCAAAGCCTAAGGGCTGGGGCGCCCCAGGCCTGGGACTCCCAAAGCCGAGGGGCTGGGGCGCCCCAGCCCTGGGGCGCCCAAATCCTAAGGGCTGTGGCGCCCCAGGCCTGGGTCTCCCTAAGCCGAAGGGCTGGGGCGTCCCAGGCCATGGGCTCCCTAAGCCTTAGGGCAGGGACGCCCCAGGCTTGGGGCTCCCTAAGCCGAAGGGCTGGGGCGTCCCAGGCCATGATCTCCCTAGCCTAAGGGCTGTCGCGCCACAGGCCTGGGACTCCCTAAGCCGAAGGGCTGGGGCGTCCCAGGCCATGAGTTCCCTAAGCCTAAGGGCTGGGTCGCCCCATGCCTGGGGCTCCCAAAGCCTAAGGGCTGGGTCGCCCCAGGCCTGGGGCTTCCAAAGCCTAAGGGCTGGGGCGCCCCAGGCCTGGGGCTCCCTAAGCCAAAGGGCTGGGGAGTCGCAAGCCTTGGGCTCCCTAAGCCTAAGGGCTGGGGCGCCCCAGGCCTGGGGCTCCCTAAGCCTTAGGGCTGGAGCGCCCCAGGCTTGGGGCTCCCAAAGCCTAAGGGCTGGGGCGCCCTAGGCCTGGCGAACCCTTGCCGAAGGGCTGGGGCGTCCCAGGCCATGGGCTCCCTAAGCCTAAGGCCTGGGACACCCTAAGTCTAAGGGTGGGGCGCCCGAGGTCTAGGGCTCCCAAAGCCTAAGGGCTGGGGCCGCCTAGGCCTAGCGCGCCCTAAGCCAAAGCGCTGGGGCGTCCCAGGCCATGGGCTTCCTAAGCCTAAGGGCTGGTGCGCCCCAGGCCTGGGGCTCCCTAAGCCTAAAATGTGGAGCGCCCCAGGCCAGGGGCTCCCAAAGACTAAAGGCTGGGGCGACCTAGGCCTGGCGCGCCCTAAGCCGAGGGCGGGGACGTCCCAGGTCTGGGGCTCCCTAAGCCTAAGGCCTGGGGTACCCCAAGCTGGGGCTCCCTAAGCATAAGGGCTGGGGCGCCCCAGACCTGGGGCTCACAAAGCCTAAGGGCTGGGGCGCCCCAGGCCTGGGGCTACCAAAACCTAAGGCTGGGGCGCCCCAAGCCATGGGCTCCCTAAGCCTAAGGGCTGGGGTGCCATAGGCCTGGCGCTCCCTAAGCCTAAGGGCTGGGACTCCCCAGGTCTGGGGATCCCTAAGCCGAACGGCTGGGGAGTCGCATGCCTTGGGCTCCCTAAGCTTAAGGCCTGGGGCGCCCCAGGCCTGGGGCTCCCTAGGCCTTAGGGCTGGAGCGCCCCAGGCCTGGGGCTCCCTAGGCCTTAGGGCTGGAGCGCCCCAGGCCTGGGGCTCCCAAAGCCTAAGGTCTGGGGCACCCCAGGCCTGGGACTCCCAAAGCCGAAGGGCTGGGGTGTCCCAGGCCATGGGCTCCCTAAGCTTAAGGGCTGGGGCGCCCCATGCCTGGGGCTCCCTAAGGCTAAGGGCTGGGACGCCCCAGGCCTGGGGATCCCAAAGCCTAAGGGCTGGGGCGCACCAGGCCTTGGGCTCCCAAAGCCTAAGGGTTGGGGCGCCCCAGGCCTGGGGCTCCCAAAGCCTATGGCTGGGACGCCCCATGCCAGGGGCTCCCTAAGTCGAAGGGCTGGGGCGCCGCAGGCCAGGGGCTCCCTAAGCCTAAGATCTGGGGGGCTTCAGGCCATAGGCTCCCTAAGCCGAAGGGCTGGGGAGTCGCAAGCCTTGGCTCCCTATGCTTAAGGGCTGGGGCGCCCCAGGCCTGGGGCTCCCTAAGCCTTAGGGCTTGAGCGCCCCAGGCCTGGGGCTCCCAAAGCCTAAGGGCTGGGGCGCCCTAGACATGACGCGCTCTAGCCGAAGGGCTGGGGCGTCCCAGGCCATGGGCTCCCTAAGCCTAAGGGCTGGGGCACACCAGGCCTTGGGCTCTCAAAGCCTAAGGGCTGGGGCGCCCTAGGCCTGGCGCACCCTATCCGAAGGGCTGGGGCGTCCCAGGCCATGGGCTCCCTAAGCCCAAGGGCTGGGGCGCCCCATGACTGGGGCTTCCAAAGCCTAAGGGCTGGGGTGCCCCAGGCTTTGGGCTCCCAAAGCCTAAGGGCAGGGGCGCCCCAGGCCAAGGACTCCCTAATCATAAGGGCTGGGGCGCCACAGGCCTGGGGCACCAAAAGCCTAAGGACTGGGGCGCCCCAGGCCTTGGGCTCCCAAAGCCTAAGGGCTGGGGCGCCCCAGGCCTGGGGCTCCCTAAGCCTAAGGGCTGGGGCGCATCAGGCCTGGGGCTCCCAAAGCTAAGGACAGGGGCGTCGCAGCCCTTGGGCTCCCTAAGCGTAAGGGCTTGGGCTCTCTAAGACTAAAGGCTGGAGCGCCCCAGATCTAGGGCTCAGAAAGCCCATGGGATGGGGCACTCCAGGCTTGGGGCACCCTAAGCCTACGGGCTGGGGCGCCCCAGGTTTAGGGCTCCCAAAGCCTAAGGGCTGTGGCGCCCTAGGCCTAGCGCGCCATAAGCCAAAGGGCTGGGGCGTCCCAGGCCATGGGCTCCCTAAGCCTAAAGGCTGGGTCGCCCCAGGCTTGGGGCTCCCTAAGCCTAAGGGCTGGGGCGCATCAGGCCTGGGGCTCCCAAAGCTAAGGACAGGGGCGTCGCAGCCCTTGGGCTTCCTAAGCCTAAGGGCTGGGGCGCCCCAGGCCTGGGCTCTCTAAGCCTAAGGACTGGAGCGCCCCAGGTCTAGGGCTCCCAAAGCCTAAGGGCTGTGGAGCCCTAGGCCTAGCGCGCCCTAAGCCAAAGGGCTAGGGCGTCCCAGGCCATGGTCTCCCTAAGCCTAAGGGCTGTGGTGTCCAGGCTTGGGGCTCCCTAAGCCGAAGGGCTGGGGCGTCCCAGGCCATGGGTTCCCTAAGCCTAAGGGCTGGGGCGCCCCATGCATGGGGCTCCCTAAGCCTAAGGGCTGGGACGCCCCAGGCCTGGGGCTTCCAAAGCCTAAGGGCTGGGGCGCCCCAGGCCTTGGGCTTCCAAAGCCTAAGGGTTGGGGCGCCCCAGCCCTGGGGCTCCCAAAGCCTAAGGCTGGGACGCCCCATGCCAGGGGCTCCCTAAGTCGAAGGGCTGGGGCGCTCCAGGCCAGGGGCTCCCTAAGCCTAAGATCTGGGGGGCTCCAGGCCTGGGGCTCCCTAAGCCAAAGGGCTGGGGAGTCGCAAGCCTTGGGCTCCCTAAGCCTAAGGGCTGGGGCGCCCCAGGCCTGGGGCTCCCTAAGCCTTTGGGCTGGAGCGCTCCAGGCCTGGGGCTCCCAAAGCCTAAGGGCTGGGGCGCCCTAGGCCTGGCGCGCCCTAGCCGAAGGGCTGGGGCGACCCAGGCCATGGGCTCCCTAAGCCTAAGGGCTGGGACGCCCCAGGCCTTGGGCTCCCAAAGCCTAAGGGCTGGGGAGCCCCAGGACTTGGGCTCCCAAAGCCTAAAGCCTGGGGCGCCCCAGGCCAGCGATTCCCTAAGCCTAAGGGCTGGGGCGCCCCAGGCCTGGGGCACCCACTGCCTAAAGACTGGGGCGCCACAGGCCTTGGGCTCCCAAAGCTAAGGAAAGGGGCGTCACAGCCATTGGCTCCCTAAGCCTAAGGGCTGGGGCTCTCTAAGCCTAAGGGCTGGAGCACCCCAGGTCTAGGTCTCCCAAAGCCTAAGGGCTGGGGCGCCCCAGACCTGGGGCTCCCTAAGCCTAAGGGCTAGGGCGCATCAGGCCTGGGGCTCCCAAAGCCTAAGGACAGGGGTGTCGCAGCCCTTGGGCTCCCTAACCCTAAGGGTTGGGCGCCCAAGGTCTGGGGCTCCCAAAGCCTAAGGGCTGGGGCGCCCCAGCCTGGGGCACCCTAAGCCTAAGGGCTTGGACGCCCCAGGTCTAGGGCTCCCAAAGCCTAAGGGCTGTGGCCGCCTAGGCCTAGCGCGCCCTAATCCAAAGGGCTGGTGCGCCCCAGGCCTGGGGCTCCCTAAGCCTAAGGGCTGGAGCGCATCAGGCCTGGGGCTCCCAAAGCAAAGGACAGGGGCGTCGCAGCCCTTGGGCTCCCTAAGCCTAAGGGCTTGGGCTCTCTAAGACTAAAGGCTGGAGCGCCCCAGGTCTAGGGCTCAGAAAGCCCATGGGATGGGGCGCTCCAGGCTTGGGGCACCCTAGGCCTAAGGGCTGGGGCGCCCCAGGTTTAGGGCTCCCAAATCCTAAGGGCTGTGGCGCCCTAGGCCTAGCGCGCCATAAGCCAAAGGGCTGGGGCGTCCCAGGCCATGGGCTCCCTAAGCCTAAAGGCTGGGTCGCCCCAGGCTTGGCGCTCCCTAAGCCTAAGGGC